>NC_133665.1:19652374-19985543 GCF_037893015.1 Macrotis lagotis
GAAGATAATGGAATTGAAGGGGGATTGGGAAGGGTTTTTGTAGAAAATGGAAGCCAGGAAAATGGTAGGTGGAGGTGAGGGGGAAAACATAGGCTTGGAGGATGACTACAGAAAATGTCCAGTCAAGAGATGTAGTCTCGGGGCAGCTAGGTGGCGCAGTGGATAGAGCACTGGCCCTGAAATCAGGAGTACCTGAGTTCAAGTCCGACCTCAGACACTTAATAATTACCTAGCTGTGTGGCCTTGGTTGTGAAATAGGCAAGAGGCCTGCTTCATTGGACTGAAGAGCATTTGCTTGAGGAGTATGGTATAAGATGGTTGACTGGAAAGGTAGAAGGGGGCTGGGTTACAAAGAGTTTTGTATGTCCAGTATATCATTGCGTCCTTAATACATGCTTATTGATTAATGATTAAGTTCCATTCACTCTATAGTAAATGTCTTGCTAGGGGAGAGTACCTAGGATGTGATGTGGTGAATAGACCCCTGAATCTAGGGTCTATACACACACACACACACGCATACACATGGTATTTATGTATATACATACATATATAGGTCTACATATATACTTTTATATATATATTTATATATATTTATTTACCCTACCTCTATAATTATCTTGATTAACCTCTGAGACTAAATTTTCTTTAAAATGGAAATAATATTTGTCCTAGTTAGTATTGTTATTTATTCAACAGTATTGTTGTGAGGATTAAGAGAGGTATGTAAAGTGTTTTATAAATGCAAAGAATTGTATAATTGTGAGCTGCTATGGGACAATGGTATTTTTAAACAACTACCAACACTGTAATTAAAATATTGTATTTTAATAGCTGCTACTATTATCATTAATTTTCAAGGCATACTTCAGCTTCATTATGATATGTTTCACCATATGTTTCAACATAACATGGAATTTGGTTTAACTCAACTATTTATGGAATTATATGGCATGAATGAATAAAAGAATGGATATTGAGTTTTTGCTACTCTGTTGAGCACTAGAGATATACAAATAAAAAAGCAAAGACAGTCCTACCTCTCAAGGAGTTTATATTTATAGGAGACAACATATCTAGGGAAGTAGTGACTAACCACACAGTTTTTTTATTATGGTATGAGCATTATTTGTTGAAGACACCCAGAAATTTTATCCAAAATCTTTTTTTAAAATTAAAAATTCGTTTTGGGGCAGCTAGGTGGCACAGTGGATAGAGCACTGGCCTTGGAATCAGGAGGACCTGAGTTCAAATGTAATTCAGACACTGGCTGTGTGGCCTCAGACAAGTCACTTAATCCCATTGCCTCATCAAAAAAAAAAAAAAACCCTCGCCAAAAAAAATGATTCATTTTGGAATTTTCCATTTGATTTTGAATTGTGTTTTTTTATTTTGTACATTTATAATTAAATGCTCATGATGTAATGTTTCTTACTATCTAAAATTTAGATGATTTTTCTTTATTTTACTTTTACTATTTATTTTTAATAGTTTTACTTAATCTCTATATTACTGGCAAATAAAGGTATTCTAATATATGAACAAGAGCTTAAGTAAGTGATAGAGGTAGCATCACATAGGAGATAAGAGTTCAGATACCTGGGTTCAAACATACTTCTGACACTGACTACTTAGACAATCCTGAACAAAATCTATTTTACTCAGTTAACTCTCTAATGGATGGGTTAAGTATAGACTTTTGTAAGGGAGTTTCAGTAAAGGAATCTTATATGCTTGCTGCTGGCCTTGGATAATCAAGTAAGATGAAACTAAGGAGAAGATAACTGTAAATTATTCTGAATGTCTATTAACTTATGTGCAAGTTAACTTCACCCCAAAAGATATGTATATTGATCTTAATGGTACCCATCCAAGTTAGGTGAAATAATTTACTACCTACATGTATCCTCATTGTTAATTTTTATAAGGGACAGTCACTCTTTACCTGCTTCTGCAGTTGCCTTCTCTTCTCTTCATTTTGCTCATCCCTTGCTTGGAGATCTCTTTCAAACTGGCCCTTCAGGGCTTGCATATTGACCTCCAGCCTCAGCTTGGCATCCTCAGTGGCCTGCAATTCATCCTCCAACTCCTCCAGTTGTGTCTTCATCTCTTCCATTTGGGTCTCCAAAGCACGTTTGGACTTCTCTAGTTCATGAACCTTTTAGTCAGAATAAATAATATTATTTTTACCATCATTTGTATAATTAGGTTGGTAATATCAGATGGTATATTGAATGTTAAATGTTGCACTGGGAGTCAAGGAGATCTGAATCTTTCCTCAGATACTTTATAAGATATATTGGGCAACTCACCTAACCTCTCTCATCTTTAAATTCTTCATCTATAAAATGTGGATAATAATAGCATCTACTTCACTAAATTGTGAAGTCAATTGAGATAAAACAGGTAATATAATCTGCAAATATTAAAGTGCTATAAGTATTATTATTGTTATCATTGTTTTAGTTATTATATAACACAATGAAGATTACTAATGAGTAACATTGCTTTTAACTGTACATAGGATATTCAGAAATAACAATGTTGTCCTAAAAGCAGAGTTCTCCTTTCTTCCCTAGTTCTCCAATTATTTTTTCCCCATTGATTGCAATTCTCTCTAGCTCTACTCCAATTTCAGGTGTTATGGTGATATAATCATATGTCTGGCCAAAGATCTGAGCTCAGCCCTTACTTTTTGAATTCTATCCTGTATTTGTAACTGGTGGGATCTGGCAATTGTAGGCTCTAGTGGTGAATAAATGAAGGGACCAATGTTGGTAAAACTGGCACAAAACAGATGAGAAGAGGCATTGGGGAAGACTTACATTTTTACCCACATCATCCTTGGAGCTAACCAGATCTTCCATTTCAGCTTTAAGCATTTTGTTGGTTCTTTCAAGTTCTTCCTTGGATTCCAGAGCCTCCTCCAGAGCTCGGGCTAGGGATAAGGCTTTTGTTTCTTTCTCTCTAGCTTCTGCCTCTGCTCTGTCTCTTTCATCAGCGTATTTGGAAGAGATGTTTTTTTCCTCTGCTAACAACTGCAAATCAGCCAAAAACAAGGAGGTAAATGCCAGCTAGGTAAATGTTAAGGACTTTGGAGGTTGCATCTGCACATGTTTTTGTCTTCATTTCTTAATCTCCAATGCAGAAAAAAAATCTGTATTCCATCTAGAAATAATTTAGCTATCTATGCAAACAATTCAACACAATAATTCTACTTTAGTTTTTCTCAGTTGACCACATTAAAAACTTAAAAAAAACCTTTCTATATGTAATTCTATTACAGTCTAGTGATGACTAATGCTGTCCAGAACATGGTTTGATTGAAGTTAAATCCAAATAAGAACTTAATTCCATTATGGGCTTGTTACCTTTGCTTTAGTTCCCTGTACATTAGTATCTGTCACAAATATGTACTCTTGCTCACCAAGATGGCCAGGGGAGAGTGGAGATGACCAGCATAACTCCATCTCTACCACTGGAAAACCTCAAAGCATAACAAACTATTACTATTAGCATAATATTTTATCTGCAAAGAAACAATACAATATTACATAGTAACTCCTCATTTATACAAAGATCCAGTTACTGGAAAATTTAAGCTTCCAGAAGATAACTAGAAGTAAGAAAAACAAATCAACTACAATAAAAACTTTTGATGTCCAAAATCTATGCATAATCCATAGTCAGAGAGTGTTAGATCCTTACCTAGACTCTAAAATAGATTACAAGCAGTAAGGGCACACTGACAGTAAGGAGAAGAAATAGCTAATAGGGATGATAAGAGATTAAAACTGAAAAAATAAGCAGAATTGTAAAATCACATAAATCTGAGACCACTTAATATAGAGGGAGGTGCACTCATGTGCTTCAGATGTCCCAGAAGGCATGCCTGTTCTATAGAACCATAGAAGTTTTATACTCTTTATCTATCTATCTATCTATCTATCTATCTATCTATCTATCTATCTATCTATCTTATATCTACATATGTATGCATCTGTGGGGCTAAGCAATTAAAGCATTTAGTTAAAGATCTTAGGAGTCAACCTGGCAGGTCTGAACCTCTCCTGGGCTTCAATAGTGCTTTGCAGTTTAAGAGGAGTAAAATGGTCAGAAATATTTATATTTCTGCCCACTTAGGGCAACTAGGTGGCACAATGATTAGAGTTCTGGAAGTCAGTAAGCCCAAGTTCAAATTTGACCTCAGACACTTAGCTGTGTGACCCTGGGTAAATCAATGTACCTTACAAAGACCTCCCAGGGTTTTTGTGAGGATCAAATGGGATATTTGCAAGGCACTTAGCACAGTGTTTAACATAACAGTAGTTACCATATAAATTAAAAATAACCTTACTTTCCTTTTCCCTTCCCCTTTCCACTTGCTTTATGACCCTGCAGTGTGACCCATTTTGAATTTAAAAATGGGTTTGTGAAGCTCAAAACAATGAGTCCAAACCAAGATCCTGAAATTCTGTGAAATTTCACCTATAGATTAAAAAAAGACACAAACAACTTTCCTAATTCTGAGTTGGGAAACCATGACTTAGCAGCAATTCATATTTTAAAAAAAATACATGGATTTTAGTGGACTTCAGTATGGCCACAAAAAAAGACAAAAACAAAACCAAAAACAATTAGGGAATATCCCAGATGATAATTCACTGGAGAAGAGAAAATTGAGGATATGAGGTCTTCAAATATCCAAAGAAATATCTTATTAAAAAGGGAAACTTGTCAAATTGACAAAGAGGATAAAATCCAGATATAGTCATCTGGATCAGCTGTGGGAAGATTCTTACTAGTACTCTATTGATAGAATTTTGAATTGGTTCAGTTGTATTAGAAAACAATTTACAGCAGGCAATGCTTTCTTTTCCAGTCATCTTTGAGAATAAAGAAAAAATCTTCAGATGCAATCACTTTGTGTAACATCTTGTCTTTTGTTTTATAAATACTAGAGAAGCTTTGACCAATTTGATTTAGATATGGAATGTAACTTTGCTTACAAAAATTGCTATTAAACTCCTGCTTAAATTGTTCTAATTTTCTGTGAGCATACTAAAAGCAAAAACTAAATGTGAACAAAATGTAAAAAGAAAACAAACCGATTTGGAATTATACAAGAAATAGTCTGGGATCCAGCAATCCTAGAAATACACCCCAAAGAGGTATAGGAAAAATACTATATATGACAAGATACTCATAACAGCATTTTTTTTGAGATAGCAAAAAAAAAAACAACTGGAAAGAAAATGAGTACCTATTGATTAGGGAATGACTGTACCAATTTTAGTGTATTCTGTGCCATATTCAGAGTAACTTGGGAAGACATGTCTGAATAGCTTCAAATTAAAAAAAAGTCAAATCATATACAAAATGAGTCATGTAAACAACAAACAGCAACAGCAACGACTGAATTCTAATCATTCTAGGTCCCAGAGAATGAATATCAAAAGACACTTTTTTCCTCCTTTCTGTAACAAGGTGAAGGACAAGGAATGGAGTTTTGCAATTGTGGTCAGAAGTTTTTTCTTTGTTAGTTTTACTTAAATATTTTTCTGTGTTACAAAGGAGGTGTCAATGTGTCTTTTGGAGGATATATATCCAGAAATTACTTTACTATCAAAACGGCATCAATAAAACAATGGAAAAAAATAAGGGTTAGACTTAATTTTGCAGGTAGAAGTTATAGAGAAATAGATTTTGATTTAAAGAGAGAACTTTCTCATGAACCTATCTAATGCAAGATACCATTGAGAAGTCCACAACGGATAAATGATCAAAGGATATAAACAGATAATTTTCAAAATAGGAAAAATAGAAAAATTGGAAAAATGCTCATCTTCAGTAATAAAGAAAGATGAAAATTAAAACAAATTTAATATGTTACTTCACACCCCTTAAACAGGAAAATAAAAAATAAGGACAGTATTAGTGAAATTGTGGAGATACAGGTATAGGAATTGTAAATTTGTAGAATATTTTTTGAGAGCAATCTGGTAGGACACAGTAAATACTACAAAAATAATCATATTCTTTGACACAATTATTATGTTATTAGGAATATATCCCCCAAATTTTTTTCCAGTCAAAAAGAATATGTCTTTTTCATAGTAGCATTATGTGTAATCACATCAACTGGAAGCAACCTAAATATTCATTAGGGCAAGAATTAATTACATGGTGATAAGTTATAGTAAGATGCTATGATTCAATTAAAACTGATAGATGTGAAGTACATAGAAATATTGGGAAAATATCTATATGAAATAATGCAAAGTTAGAAAAAAAGAAGCAGAACCAGAAGAATGAAGTACACATTAACTACAATCATAAATAGGAAAAGTTAGTGACAATGAACAGGCAAAAAACACAGATTCCTAATGAGGATCTTAGCAGGAACAACCAAAAAACTCTTATGATACATATATTTTGAAATTAATTTAAATGTAAACACTAATCAAGTTCAGTTGGTTGAATTGATGTCCAATATCGGATCTTTTGAATTAACATTTTAAAAAACGGAATGTCCTCTAGGAGGCAGTAAATACCTATTCACTAAAGGTGCATAATATCAAATCAGGTTATGAAGAGAATTGAACTAAATGATCTCTAAGGTCCATTTTTGATAACTAGAAATAATTGATCATCTTAACAATGACTCAGGTTATTGAGAAAAAGTTAAACTATATTTAGTATACTTTGCAAGGAATCTTTGCTTAATATATTTTAGTAAGATTTTATATCCAAATGAAAAAAATAAAATAATTTTGATTCTTAAATCATTTTGAGTTATTTGGAATAGGGTGCATGTATTTATATAAATATGTATATTTATGTAAATACATACATGTACTTATGCATGTATTTACACATAAATGTACATAAATACATAAATATATACCACATATTCCTTGTCAATGCTAGCTAAATTTGGCAGCCCAACAGTCAAAATGATTCTATTAATGATAGTATTTTCCATATTGGTTTCCTTGTCCGGAGAGGTTCACTGTAAGGATACCTCTTCATTTTCCACATCTGAGATCAAGATTCTTTTGTGACCAGAGGTTAGGTGGCAATTCATTGAGAAGAAATATAAAACAAAAATACCCAGAGGAACTTCAAATACTAACTTGATTCACTTGACTACTATGTGAACCACCATGGCAAAGAGACTATAATAGCAGATTCTACCTGGTCAAACTTCTTTTGTTTCTTTTCCAAATTGGACACCAGTTGGCGCTGGTTGTCCAAGTCCACAAGAAGGTCATCCAACTCCTGTTGAAGCCTATTCTTAGTCTTTTCCAGTTTGTCATAAGATGCTGCCTTCTCCTCAAACTGCTGGGTAAGACCTTCAATTTCTTTCTGGAGTTTCTTTTTGCCTTCTTCAAGGCCCTCCACAGTGCTAGCGAAATCTTGCAATTTCTTTTTTGAATCAGAGAGCTAAAATAAGAAGAGATTCAGGTAAGAGGATATATGTTGCTTAGTTACCTGAAATGAGTTTATCTTGTGGCCTAATCTTGTAAAATGAAGTAAACCAAGGTTATTCTTCTTGAAGACATCCAGTCAGGGGGAAAATGGAGTGACTAATAGCTACACCAATGATCTAAACAACATGGTCCACACTTTTGGGTCCTCTGGGTCTAAAAATCTAATAAGAATTCAGGCTCATGAACTGATTTGGGTCATGGGTATAGCATAGATTCTTAGAATAAACCCTTCTGCCTCTTTCCAAATCCTTACTGTCCCTTGACTGAGATCAAGATGGCACCTGTATATTAAGAGTTGAGATGTGCCGCTCCAGGTTTTGCTTGGCTTCCATTTCTTCATCCAGTTGGTCTTGTAGGCTATTCCTCTCATCTTCCAGCTGGCGAAGTTTAGTAGACACGTTCAACTTCTGTCGTGTTTCTTCTTGGAGCAGCTCCTATGAAAAGAACACGCCAAATTTCCAAACCAAGAGGATTTGTGTCTCAGTCTTGCTCCCATTCCCTAGCTGATAAGGCATGATACTTACCTGAGTATCCTGCAGCTGGGATCCTAAGGATGCAACATCTTTGGCCAATTTGATGGTCTTCCCTTCTGCCTCATTCAGCATCCCAGTGACACTCTCCACTTCATTCTAAGATTCAATTACATGTAAGGGAGAAAGGGTTGGTTGATTAATTCAATGAATAACTCTCCCTGCCCATAGAGTGCCCAAAATAGCATTCTATTGGATGGAAAATCTAAAATTGGTTACTTTTCGAGATCAAATACCAAATTATTATCTGGAATCTCTAGAACACAGTTCCACCAAGAATCCATTGCAAAATAAGTCTATAGTGATTGGTTTTTATAGAATCTTTTCCAACCAGAGCAGTCCTGCTAAATTAAAGTTATACAAAATTAGAAAGGGTTGACTTGGGTGATGGTCGGTTCACCTTTGCAAAAGCTGAACGATCACTTAATGGGTTTGTTATAAAGAAAATTCTTTCAGGTACAGGTGAACAAAATGTCCTTTGAGGTTTGTTCCAATTCTGAATTTTTGTGATGTTGGCCTATAGTAGGTACAGGCAAAAATGACTCTGTGTCTGACCCATTCCATTTTCATAAGATGGGTATATAATTGGACATTTACCATAGGAAGAAAGACATGCCTTTCTCTTTGGAAGTATGTTTACTAGAAGAAGTTTGCAGTTCCCTGTTCCCAAACTTATTTCTCCCTCTGTTTGGAGTTACTTCAAGATAGGGAAGGTAGTACTTTATGCCCTAGGACCCTAACCTGTCAAAAATTTTCTTTTATCATACTAGAGAAACCTGGATTCAAGATATCTGCTGATCCAGATTTTTGTAGTTCTAAAATAAACCATTTTAATCCTCTTCCTGGAATTCAACTCATTCACATTTACACAGATAGTTCAAATTAATAGAGTTTGTACCCAGATGAAAAGTTGCTTTTATTATGATGATAAAATCAATTCTCTACAGAACACTTAGTCTCCAAAGCACAGAGAGAAAAACAACATCCTTTATCCTGAACAAATAAAATATTAATAAGAATTCTTTCTATACTTTGTTATTCACAGAACAATTAAATCAATGCAATGAGTCAAATTCCTAAGAAGAGAAGGATTAAGGGGAAATGCAATAATAGATTTTAAGAATTATGAAATGGGTGATAACACAATTTCTACCAAGAAACCAAACTAAAGGAAACTGGTTGATTTTGCAGTAATAGAGACTGAGGTTTCCTTATAAAGAACTTTCTGGGAGAACTGTGAGACTTCAGAATGGGTTATTTAGTGAGGCCAACAGAGCTTCTTTTTGGAAAGAACTAAGAATTGCAACAACAAACAAACCATTGGTCCATTATGGACAGAAGTAGGGAATATCCAAATATAGAATCTGAAGGTTAGTAGGTGGGGGAAATATTAGATAACAGTTCAAATGAAAAGGGCATGAGGGTTGTAGAGAAGTGCATTTAGAGGAGAATGGCAGAGTCACCAAATCTAATGTGATGTTAGAATGTTGGTAATAGGACAGATTATAGAACAAGGGAAATTATAGACCTATTGCATTCTGCCCTGTTCAGACCATGCTTTGAGGACTCTATAGTTCTGGCTGCCATATTTTAGGACAGATAATTGAAAAATTGGAACATGTTCAAAGGAAAGAAAATAGTAGAATGAAGTGATTTGCTACCATTGCATAGGAATGGTTGAAGGCATCGGGAGTACTTTATTTTGAGGAGAGAAGACTTGAGGGATTGGGGATGAGGTGCAATAGCTATCTTCAAATATTTGAAGATTCAGAAAGCAGAACTGGAAACAACACAGAAGGTACAGAAAAGTTGATATAGGCTTATTGTTAGGAAGACTATCCTAACAATTAGAGCTGTCCAAAAGTGGAATGAGCTCCCAAAGGAGTCAATGAGTTCTTTAGTACTGAAGGTCTTCAAGCAGAGGTTAGATGACCATTTGGAATACTGTACAAGAAATTTCTAATCAGGTAGGAGTTGTCCTAGATTGCATCAGAGGACCTTGCCAACCCTTAGATGATGTGGTGGTAGCTGGAGTGGCAGATAGGGCACTAGACCTAGATTCAAGAAACCTAAATTCAAAATATAGCCTCAGAATCTTATGAGCCATGTGATCCTAGGCAAGTCACATTACCTCTCTCTGCCTCAGTTTTAGCAATTGTAAAATGATGATCATAATAGCATCTACCTCTCAGGGTTGTTGTAAGGATGCCATGAGATAATATTCATATGGCAATGGACCTGGCAAGTGGTGATGATGATGATGAGGACAAGGAGGATGATGAAGAGGATATTGATACAATTTTCAGGACTAGTTCAAACCAGAAGATCTTTGTAAACCCCAAGGTTTTAGCCATTTCAAAAAACTGAGGAAGTTAAAGTGGTCCTGCTGGGTCCTCTTCTGTCTCTCTGTAGTCCCTACTGAAATGGTGGGTGGACTCCCAAACTCACCTGCAACTTGTGAACTTTGTCGCTGAGCTCTGCCCGAACCCTTTCCCCATCACTGCACTTGGACTGGAGGTCCTGCAGCTGCACCTCCAATTTCTTCTTCTTGTGTTCCACCTCTTGCTTGGCCTGGTTCAGAGACCTCAGCTCATTGGTCAGGTCTGCATTGTCCTTCTCCAGAGTTTGCTTGTTCTTGTCCAAGTTGGCCTTTGCCTGTCCCAAAAGCACAAGAGGAGAAACTTGGCAGCTCAACCCATAAGGCTGGCTGTAATAGATGTAAGGAAGGATGCCAAAATTGGCTATGGAAGCAATAGGGTCTAGTGGAATTCAATATTTATGGAGCACATTCTGGTGGGTGAGGAAAGAGATGAATAAAAAACACAGTCTCTGCCTGCCAGATGTTTATAATCCAATAAGCTAAGTATACAGATAAAGGACTACTACAGGTTGACATTTAATATCATACTCTCTGTGAACCTCAACTTCTCTCTTTTAAAAAAAATAAAATAAAATAAAAGGGGGAGAAAAATTCCTCTCTACCATACTAGTTAGAACAGACTAGGTTATGGAATGAACCATAATAAAGGTAAAAATCAAAGAGAAAGAAGAGATAGTGAAAAGAGCCCTGAGCTAGGAGTCTAGGAATAATAACAACCTTATGTTTAGATATGTTTGCAAAGTACTTTAAATATATTATTATATCTGAGCTTCACAATTCTTTAGCATATGTGTGATTGTTAAAGATGAGAAAACTGAAGCTCAGAAAAGCTAATGACTTAACCAGGACCACATATCCAGAGTCTGAGGTGGAACTCCAACTCAACTCTTTCTAACTCCAAGGCCACTCCACCCTCCTCTCAGGATGTAATCTGGGTTCATCCTTGTTCTGTCACTGATTGGTGTATAATAATAGACTAAAAAAGAAGAATCATGTTATATGATGAGAGATGAATTTGATGTCCATAGACCTGGATTCAAATCTCAACTCTGCAGTGTGACTTGTACAAGTCAATTAATCTCAGAGAGCTGTTGGGTGGATCATGTAAAAGAATGTATGGGAAAATATCTTTGCAAATTGTGAAGAGTTGGAGGGTTCTGTAATAATAATAACAATCATCATCATAATCATCATCATCATTATTATTATTATTTAATATTGTCTTTAGCCTCTGTGGGTCCTATCTTCTATCTTCTCTCATCTAGATAGCACAGTGGCTAGAATGCTGAGTCTGGAGTTAGGAAGACCTGAATTCAAATGTGACCTCAGATACTTACTAGCTGTGTGATCCTGGATAAGTCACTTCTGTTCTGCCCCAGTTTCCTCATCAGTAAAGTGGGGGATAATAATATCACCCACCTTGCAGAATTATGATGAGGATCAAATGAGATAAAATTTGTAAATCAGAGTGCCTAGCTCATAGTAGGTTTTATATAATATAATACTAGCTTTCATTATTATCACAATGACGATGATGCTCAGTATAGAACAGGGTTGGGGAATGTCCAGCCCATGGGCCACATAAGGTCTGTGAAATCATTTCTGTTGCTGCCACAGCAACCTCAGGCAGAAATTGAAGTTAAAAAAATCTTGGAATTTTTTAGGGGTAAATTAATTAAATGTTTGATCAGATATATAGAAGGCCAATTTTTAAGTTGATAATTTTGTATGGCCTGTAAATTATGTTAAAAATATCCAAAGGTTCCTCATCCATGATGTAAATGACAGAACTCTAGAGTCAGAGTCAGAAATATTCAAATTCAAATTCTATCTCATGAACTTACTAGACATGTGACTCTGAGTAAGTCACTTAGCCTCTCACCCCCTCAGTTTCCTCATCTGTTAAATGGGGATAAATGAGATAAGACATTGTAAAGGGTTCTGCAAATCTCAAAATCCTGTATAAATGATTTCCATCAAATAAAAGGGGGAAAATGACTCATCTCAGAGTTGTTGTTTAACAGATCAAATGAAATTAGAGAGATTTGGAAAGGGCTCATTCCCACCCTCATCAACACTAATCTCTCCTGAAACTCCCAAGGTCTACTGGGTTTACCCTCTTGAACTGTTCCAATTGCTCCGTGAGCTCTTCTACAGCCTGTGTGTGTTTTTGTCTCATCTCTTGGACCTGGGCTTCATGAGTCCGGGTCTCCTCATCAAGAGCCTTCTTTAATACTGTCACTTCTTGTTCCCTCTTGGCTCTGCATAGGAACAAAGACATGAGAGTTGTTTGAGCAGGAATAGAGAATGAAGAGCATCGGGGAGGGACCTGGAATCTATTACCAGTCTATAATCTCAAACCAGCTTCCCTTTGCTATCTTGTGTGTGTGTGTGTGTGTGTGTGTGTGTGTGTGTGTGTGTGTGTGTTGGAAAGATGAAATAATTTTAATATCAAACTAACCAAAATATAATCTATGGGCAGACAGAATAAATCATGGAATGTAAGCCAACCAAACTCAAGCCAACTCTCTAGTCCAAGGACCAGTGGTTGGGATAACCATTGTCCTTTGTTTTAGCTATGCTATTGGATCCCCTCTCCATTTATGCAGATAACAGAATTTTAAATACCACTATTTAAATAAAATACCTTTATTTAAAAAAAGAGGTGCAAATGCCTATTGTGGAGAGGGTGTGGGTGTGAATCTGAGGACTACTGATGGAACAGATGACAGATTTCTATACCTGAGTTCTTGTTGAGTGGCTGTGCTGTCCAAGGTGTCCTCTAGCTCTGTCTTCAATGCCTCCAGTTCTTCTCCTAGGTCTCTTTTCTGTTTCTCTGCCTTATTCCTTGCTGCCCTTTCTGAGTCCAAATCTTCTTGGAGGTCAGAGATATGGCCCTCCAACTCTCTTATCTTTTTCAAGGCATTGTTTTTCTGAGCAATTTCATCATCGAGCCTGTGAGGAGGAAGTCATCATGTCCTATACCAAAGGGCTTACTTATATCCTATCTCTATGGTGATGCTACAAGAAACTCTTTTCTAGGATGAGATGCTCTTGTTCCCTTTGATATTAGCAATGTTTCTCCTGCAACCTCCATTATCATAGACACACAAGTCCCAGAGCCTGAGAGAAACAGGGTTGAAGAAAAGTGAGATAATCCATTGTACCCTTCCTAGTTTTGGGGGGGAAGGGGAGGGTTTGAGGGAGATTAATTCTGAACTGTGATTTCAGTCTTAATGTGGAAATTTCCTTCAATTATTCCTATTAATACCTTATTATATATAACTTCATAATCTTAAGAGAGCTGTATGAGGAAATGGACTGTTAAGTGATTTGCCCATGTCTTAGAAGGAAGATTTGCCCATGTCTTTTACTGGCACCAAATCAATTTATTCAGCAATTGTGTGGAAGGCAACAATAGGTGCTATGGGCAATAAAAAAATAAGTCTGATTCCAGAATCCTGGAAGCAATTTATAGTCTAATAGTCTAATATAGTCTAATACGTATACAAATAACTTTTAGGCAGTGTGTAATAAGTACCACAAGAAGGGTTCAAAGGGCTATGGAAACTCGGAAGAAGGAGGAAGCATTTCTGGTTGGGTAATGGTTTCAGGGATGAAAGGATAGTTTAACTATCTTGAAAATGACAAGTAGTACAGTTTCACTGGAGCCTAGATAGAATTTATGTAGGAAAATAATAGATAAAGCTGGTAATTTGTTAAGAGTCAGACTTTGGAAGATCTTTAAGGAGTTTGGACTTCATTTAATAGTAAGGAGATATCAAAGGTTTTTAAGCTAGGGAATCACTATGGTATTAGATCAATCTTGAAGGAGTTTTTTAGGATGGACAGTAAGGAAAGGAGATATTAGTTATGAGGATGAAAGCCACAGTCCGGGAATGAATTTGAAAAGGGTTTCAGTGAGATTGGTTTTGGTAGTGGGAATGGTTCTCTGTGAGATATTTTGAAGAAAGAATGAACAGAACTCAGTTACAGATATGTGGGGTAGAGGAAGGGAGGCAGGTAGTGATAGTATATAGGAAGAAGAATCAAAGATATAGCAGTAAGTCTGTTACACAAACTTCCCAGTTAAAGTTATGAGAGGATAAGATCACTGAGGAGGAATGAATAGAAAGAGAAAAAAAGAAAACTGGGGAAAAAACACACTAGGAGTTTGAGAAAGCCTGGAAACAACAACAACAACAACAACAACAACAACAATAGTGAGTATTTATTTAGGGCTTTTAGGTTAGCAGAGCACTTTATATATGAGTCTTATTTAGTCCTCATAACCAATACTCTGATGTAGATGCGGTTATATTCTCATCTATAGCATGGGAGACTTGCTCTACATCTATAGAGACATGCTCAGGGTCACACAGACAGTAAGCCTATGAGGTCAGATCTGAACTCAGATCTTCATGATTCCAGATTCAGTGCTCTATTCAAACCTAATGAGACCAAACTTAGTCAGATTTTAGTCAGAACTTAGAACACTGGTGTTTTATGATTGATTTTGCTGGGAAAAAAATACAAGGTGTCTCAAAAATTTTAATGGAGTTTTAAATTTTGTTAGAATAAACTAGGTATGCAAATAATTATAACACAAAGCAATATGTAATAAATACCACGTGAGCAGTATAAAAAGCATTTACAGTCCACTAAGGGAATGATATATATATATATATATATATATATATATATACATATATATACACACACACACATATATATATATATATATATATATATATACACATATACAAATAACTATTAACACAAGGCAATATGTAATAAGGACCACATGAATAGTACAAGGGGATATGGGAACCCAGAGGAGGGAGGGAATCACTTCTGGTTGGAGTGAACAGAATTGGTTTCAAGAAGGAAAGGATATTTAAGCTAGGTCTTAAAAAATACATAGAATTTCAAAGGAAGAAGGAGGTTTGGGAGTGAAGAGAAGTCATTGGAGGATTCCAAATAGAGGAAATAGCATTGAGGATAGGTTTGGTAGCAGGACAAGGTAAGGTGCCTTTGATTACCTTAAACATGCACTAAGACTTTTGAAATACCCAATAATACCAACCCAGGTATTCTAAAATTACACTACCCAGGCTACTCAGTAGGCAGCATCAATCCTACTTACCTGGCCAGAGCTGCTTGTAGTTCTTCTTCTTTCTTGGCCAGCTGCATTTTGAGCTCAGCAATCTGAGCCTGGAGGTCAGCAATTTGTTCATGGAAGTCACTCGCTTCTCCCTCTAGTTTCCTCTTCATCTTTTCCAGCTCCTGTCTACTCTTCTCTTCCTTCTTTAGACGTACTAAGAAAAAAGGCAAGCATCTCTTGAAATGGAAGAAAACAGCTCAAGGGATGCTTGGGAAACAAACTTTTGAACTTGGATGAAAGGCTACTGAATGGCACAGTCAGAATAAAGAGAATAATGCACAAAGTGATGACAATCATGTAAACCATGATAGCAAAAGTCAGTGAACTATGATAAACTGTAATGAACAACCTGGGTCTCAGAGAGAGAGGCAAGATCTATAGCTGTAGAAAGCACAGCATATTTTTGGCTATGGATCTGTGTCAGCAGGCTTGGCATACATTTTTGATTGTTACATGAAAAAAGTGCAGTGGTGCATAGGAGTGGGGTTAAAGGGTTATGTTATGGTTAGGAAAATAAAAGGAAAATAAAAGGAAACAAAAACACTATTTTTAAAAGATAGCAAAAGGAACCTCTGCAAATATACTTAAATTGAGATAATCAAAAACGTAATTCCTAGTAATTCCCACTGTCCAAATAATTACTTTGATACATGAATAATAAATAATAATAACAAAACTTCATATTAATATATTAGTTTGCAGTTCACAAAACATTTCCTTCATAGCAGTGTTGGGAGGGGTATGCAGGTATATACTAGAGCCAACTTTAACTGACTGTTAAGACCTAATTGTTAAATTCTCACTAAATATTGACACTTTGGAAATTGGCCAGCTTATAAAATGGGGCTTGATTTAGTATTTTGTTCATCATCTGGACTTAAGAAGGGATGGAGAGGGACTTCTGGCCAAGATGGTGGAGAAAAAACAGTCTCCTGATCTTTCCCCATCTATCATATGAAACAAACCTCTTAACAGGAATACAACCCACAAAACCCTGAAAGAAAAGCCAGGAGAAAGAACATCTACCTCAGAATTTGTCTTCAGCAGCAGCCTTAGGCAAGTCTGGCAGGGTGAGTCTGGGCACAGAGGGCAGATCAGCCCCATCAACCAGATTAGTGGCTGAATTGGAACCGGGGAGTCTGAGGGCCCAAGAGATGAACCTGCTGGATCAGTGGTGGGGCTACACTGTGGGGGCTTGAGTTAACTAGGGAGCAGTGGCACAGGTGTTGGCGCTCACTCTCTGGAGCTTGCCAACAGGGCTGGGGGGAGAGTTCTGCTGCAGGAGAGCTGTGGAAACCTTCCCTGGGCTCCTCTGGCCCAAGGAATTCTGAGTCCACACCTCCACTGTGGCTGAGGCCTCTTCCCAGAACAAACAATAGCAGACTACTTCTGCCTCAGGCACAGATGTGTGAGGAGAAGAACCAGCCCAGCTGACAATAGGGAGAGGGAAGATCTCACCCCAGGGTAAAGCCCACCATTGATTGAAGGCAAAAGGATTTAAATAGCTTCAACCCCTCCCTTCAAGCTAAGGGAGAAGGCCTCAATCAAAGTCACAGACAATCCAGAGAAAGAAACCAGCACCTCCTACTGGCCATCCAGAGAAATTGAACTCAGTGAGTAAAGCCTCTAGCATCCCAAAACCAAACCCCTGTGAACCAGCCCCTCCCCAACTCAAGGTCTTAGCAAAATGAAGAAGGGTCAGCGGAAAGGTGGATCCATAGAAAAATTCTTGGAAGGAAAAGACCCTAATTCAGAGAGACCTAAAACATCTGAGGAGAATATGATCTGGTCTCCAGCACAGAAAGACTTCCTTGAAGAAATAAGGAAGGGGTTTAAAAATCAACTGGAAAATTTGGGAGAGACAATTAATACCTTGCAATGAGAAAACAAATCCTTAGAAAATACAATTGGTCAAATAGAAAATGAGACTAAATCTCTCAAATCCTCAGTTGAACAAATACAAAATGAGAATAGATCTCTCAGATCATCAATTGGACAAATAAAAAGTGATAATAATTCTCTCATATCCTCAACTGGGCAAATGCAAAAAGAATATAATTCTTTCAAAACCTCAACTGGTCAAATGGAAAGCTCTTTCAAAAGTAGAATTGACCAATTGGAAAAGGAGTTGCAAAAGATTAAAGAAGAAAACTCCTCCCTAAAAAAAAAATGGAGTCTTCAGAAACTAATGACTTCATGAGACAGCAAGAGCCCATTAAATAAAATTTAAAAATATGAAAAATGGAAGAAAATGTAAAATACATCATCAGCAAAACCACTGACCTCGAGAATGGGTCCAGGCGGGGCAACCTGAGAATTATTGGACTTCCTGAAAACATTGAAGAGCAGTACTTAATATTACAGGATCTAGTGATGGAAAATTGCCCTAATATCATGGAACCAGAGGGCAAAGTAGGTACTGAAAGAATACGTTGGGGGTGGAGCCAAGATGGCGACAAGAAGGGATCGAGTCTTAGGAGCTCTCTGATAAAATTCATCAGCTAAGGACTCTAACTAAACTTTCCAGAGACAGAACCCACAAAGGGACCCAGTGAGGCAGTTCTCCTACTCAAGGTAACCTGGAAAAGAGCAGAAAGGCTCTGCTCCCCGGGTCGGAGAGGCGGCCCGCCAGAGGGGTGGCCCATCAGAGCCAAAGAACCTCAGCCTGCCGGAGGCAGCCCCAGGGCGCTGGGGGTCTCAGCTCACAGCAGCGGGGGAGTCTCCCAAGCTGCACCCCGAGGAGCACCGGGTACAAAGTGGGGGAACAGAGGGGGACCTCTGCCAGAGTGAACACATGGAGCCCAGCCCTCAGGGCACACAGCAAGCAGCATGGTCTTTCCCCAGCCCTGATCCAGGAAACAGAAGCAGGCAGAGCCAGTAAGCAGGAGCCACCAGGGCATGAGCCCATTGAGCTGAGTGAGGGGAGTGAAGAGACATGGCAGAGCTCTGTCCTCTGCCCCTGGAAAGGGACTCTGGGGCTCTGACCACATTCAGATCCTGATAGCAGTCTAAGCCCCGCCATAGAACAGCAGGGCCCCCCCACCTCAGCCTCATGGCAGAAGGGGGCGCATTCACAGACCAGGAGGGAGGACAGAGCCTCACACACTGACAACCTTGTGGGAGTGTCCCAAAAGCTCAAGAAACACCCCAAACCAGGCCCAGGCTGAGAAAATGAGCAAGCAGAGAAACAAAAAGAAGACTATTGAGAAATATTTTGCAAATGAGCCCAAGAAGGACCAAAATACTCAGTCTGAAGATGAGGAAGCACAAGCTCCTGCATCTAAAGACTCCAAGAAAAACAGAAATTGGGCTCAGGCTATGATAGAGCTCAAAAGAGACTTTGAAAATCAAATAAGGGAGTTGGAAGAAAAACTGGGAAAAGAAAGGAGAGAGATGCAGGAAAAACATGAAAATGAAGTCAGCAGCTTAGGCAAGGAAATCCAAAAAAAAATGCTGAAGAAAATAGCATGTTAAAAACCAGCTTAAAAAAAAACAGCTTAGGTCAAATGGATAAAACAGTTCAAAAAGTTATTGAGGAGAAGAATGCTTTAAAAATCAAAACTGGCCAGATGGAAAAAGAGATAAGAAAACTCTCTGAGGAGAACAAATCCTTCAGACAAAGAATAGAATTCAGGGAGACTGATGAATTTAACAGAAATCAGGAATCAATACTTAAAAACCAAAAAAAATGAAAAATTAGAAGAAAATGTGAAATATCTCATTGAAAAAGCAACTGATATGGAAAACAGACTTAGGAAAGATAATTTAAAAATTATTGGAATACCTGAAAGTCATGACCAGGAAAAGAGCCTTGACAGCATTTTCAAAGAATTACTACAGGAAAATTGCCCTGATATTCTAGAAGCAGAGGGCAAAATAGAAATGGAGAGAATCCACCGATCCCCCAGAGAAAGAGATCTCAAAAAAACAACCCCCAGGAATATTATAGCCAAGTTCCAGAACTCCCAAGTCAAAGAGAAAATATTACAAGCAGCCAGAAGGACACAGTTCAAATATCGTGGAGCTGCAGTCAGGATCACACAGGACTTAGCAGCAACTACACTGGAAGTTCGCAGGTCTTGGAATACAATAAACCAGAAGGCAAAAGAGCTTAGAATGAAGCCAAGAATGAACTACCCAGCAAGGCTGAATGTCCTCTTCCAGGGAAAAAGATGGACTTTCAATGAACATGGGGAATTTCAAATGTTCCTTTTGGAATGGCCAGAGCTGAACAGAAGGTTTGATCTTCAGATACAGGACTCAGGTGAAGCATGGAGATTGGAGGAGAGGGGGGAAATATGAGGGGCTTAATGAGGATGAACTGCATGTATTCCTGCATAGAAAAATGACACTCATAATACTCATATGAACCTTCTCAATTAATAGAGCAGGTAGAGAGAGCTTTTGTAGTTGAAGCACAGGAGAAAGCTGAATTTGAAGATAAAATATGGTGTAAAAATGGAGTCAATAGAAAAAAAGGGAAATGGAATGGGAGGAAGAAAAAGGAGAGGGGGAATAGTCCAAGATATTTCACATAAGATTTTTTTTTATTACAATGAGCTATTGCAATGATATGGAAGGCGGGAGGCAAGGGGGAATGAGGGAACCTTTGCTCTCATCAGAGATGGCTAGGAGAGAAAACAGCATATATACTCAATGGGGTATAGACATCTGGAGTAAGAAGGAGCGGGGAGCAGGGGGAAGGGGTGGGGATGCAAATAAAGGAGGAGAGGATGGACCATGGCGGGAGAGTGGCCAGATATAACACATTTTCTTTCTTACTTCTTGCAAGGGGCTGGGATTGGAAGGCCTGCCCAGGACCACAGGGCCAGGTGGATTCTGGGCCTAAGGGGTGGTATGGGGGCTCAGGGCTTCTTGGCCCCAGGACCAGGGATCTGTCTGCTGTGCCACTCAGTGACCCTACAGCAGAGTCAGAGTGAAAGGAGAGAGAAAATAGAGTACATGGTAGTGGAGAAATAAGAAAGGAGGGAGTTGTGATCAGCAATGGCAATGGTGGAAAAATATGGAAGTAACTTTTGTTATGGACTTATCATAAAGAATGAGATCCACCCATGACAGAGTTGTTGGTGTTGGAACAAAGACTCAAGCACATTTTTTGTTATTATTATTTGGGGGAGGGTGCAGGGCAAGTGGGGCTGGATGGCCTGCCTGGGGCCACATAGCAGGGTGATCTTTGGGTGTCTGGGGCGGATTTGGACCCAGGTGCTCCTGGCTCAAGGGCCAATGCTCTGTCTGCCACCCAGCCACCCCTACTATTATTACTATTTTATTTTATTTTGGGTCTTTTTTTCTTTCTTTTTTTTGTTTTTTGCAGGGCAGTGGGGATCGGGTGGCTTGCATGTCACACGGCTGGGTGATTGTTGGGTTTACGAGGCTGGATATGGACTCAGATGCTTGTGGCTCCAGGGCTGGTGCTTCGTTCATTGTGCCACCTGACCATACCTACAATTATTACTATTATTTTTTTATTTTAATTTTCTTCTCTCCCCTTTACATTTTTCACCCAAGCAAGTCTATCTATATTCATGGGGGAGGAGGAGGGGTATTTTTTTTACTTGTAAACAAGAATATTTTATTAATGTAAAAAAATATTTGTACAAAATGAAAATAAAAAATAAATTAAAAAAAAAGAATACATCGATTCCCTCAAGAAAAAGATCCTAAAATGAAAACACCAAGGATTGAGGTGGTCAAATTCCGGAACTATCAGATAAAAGAGAAAATCCTGCAAGCAGCCAGAAAGAAACAATTTAAATATCAAGGAGCCACAGTAAGGATTATGCATCAACATTAAGGGATCAAAGGGCCTGGAATGAGATATTTCGAAGAGCAAAGGAGTTTGGAATACAGCCAAAAATCCACTATCCCGCAAAGCTGAGCCTTCTCTTCCAGGGAAAAAGATGGGCATTTAATGAAATGGAAGACTTGCAAGAATTCCTGATGAAAAAGATCAAAGCTAAATAGAAAATTTGGACATCAAACAGGAGGTCCAAGAGACACTTGAAAAGGCTAAAAAAAAGGGGGGGATGGTAAAAGAAAAACAACTGCTATTCCATAAGTTGAAACTGGCTATATTCCAGCATGGGGGAAAAGATTCTCATAAATCTTGAGAATTGTAACTCTAACAGAGAAAATATACCTAGCCAGAAGTGATGGACATTCATGACCTATCCATGAGACTGCTATCCAATGGGATGTAACTGGCTATAACCCCACTTGGGAGAAAGAGTCTAATAACTCTCAAGAATTTTAACTCTATTAGATAGAATGTACTGAGGTAGAAGTGATGGATACTCAGAATTTTCTATGACTCAAAATGATTTTAAAAACACTACCTCCTTAAAAAGGGGGACAGGAAGGAGATGGGCGGAGGGAGGGGATTGAATGAGGTAAATCCCATTACACTAAGAGGTACAAAATACCTATGGTAAAAGAGGGGAAGAAGGGAGGAGATGAGAAACACCTGAATCTTCTTCTCATCAGACTTGGCTTAAAGTCAATTTACACATAGTTAACTTAAAAAACATCTAACCTTTCAAGTATTAAAAGGGTAAAAAGGGAAGGGGGATGGAGAAAGGGAGGGAGGGAAAAGGGGAACTAACAAAATGAAGGGAAAGGTAAAGGGAAAAAGGGAAAGGGGAAAGAAAGGGGAAGGGTGATATAGGAGGGCAAACACACTGAAGGGGGTGATATTCAGAAACAAAATACTGGGGAATATGGATAAAGGGGGGAAAGGGAGAAAAATACAAACAGAGGGAACATAGCATGGAGGGCAATAAAGAATTAGTCATCATAATTTTGAATGTGAATGGGATGAACTCTCCCTTAAAATGTAAGTGAATAGCAGGGTGGATAAAAACCAGAATCCTACAATATACTGCTTACAAGAAACTCATTTGAAGCAGAGAGATACATATAGAGTAAAGAAAAAAGGTTGGATCAAAATATATTTTGCTTCAGCTGAAGTGAAAAAAGCAGGGGTAGCAATCCTTATCTCAGACAAAGCAGCAGCAAAAATAGATAGCCTTAAAAGAGATAAGGAAGGAAACTATCCTCCTAAAAGTTACCATAGAAAACAAAGTTATTTCAATACTGAAATATATATGCACTCAATGGGATAGCATCCAAATTCTTAGAGGAGAAGCTGAAAGAACTACAGGAAGACATAGACAGCAAAACTCTACTAGTGGGAGACCTCAACTTCCCCCTTTCAGATCTAGATAAATCGAATCATAAAATAAACAAGAAAGAAGTTAAGGAGGTAAATAAATTGTTAGAAAAAGTAGATATGGTAGACTTATGGTGGAAATTGAATGGGGATAGAAAGGATTATACCTTTTCTCTGCAGTACATGGAACTCATACAAAAATTGACCATGTACTAGGACATAAAAACCTAATGATCAACTGCAGGAAGGCAGAAATAATGTATACATCTTTCTCAGATCACAATGCAATAAAAGTCATATGCAAAAGGGGGTCAAGGAGATATAGACCCAGAACAAATTGGAAACTGAATAACCTCATTTTAAAGAATGAGTGGACCAAAAAACAAATTATAGAAAGAATTAATCATTTTATCCTAGATAATGACAATAATGAAACAACATATCAAAACCCATGGGATTCACTCAAAGCGGCTCTCAGGGGACGTGTTGTATCTTCAAATGCTTACATGAATAAATTAGAGAAAGAGGAAATCAATAAATTAAACATGCAACCAAAAAAATTAGAGAAAGAACAAATTAAAAATCCCCAATTAAATACCAAATTAGAAATTCTAAAAATTAAAGGAGAAATTAAGAAAATCAAAAGCAAAAAAACCTATTGAATTAATAAATAAAATCAAAAGTTGGTTTTATGAAAAAAAACAATAAAATTGATAAACCTCTGGTCAATTTGATTTAAAAAAAAGAAAGAAGAAAACCAAATTGCTAGTATCATATTTTCTTTTTAGGTTTTTGCAAGGCAATGGGGTTAAGTGACTTGTCCAAAGCCATATAGCTATCTAATTATTAAGTGTCTGAGGCCAGATTTGAATTCAAGTCCTCCTGACTCCAAGGCAGGTGATCTATCCACTGTGCCACCTAGTTGCCCCAAATTGCTAGTATCATAAATGAAAAGGTGAACTCACCACCAATGAGAAGTAAATTAAAGTAATAATTAGAAATTATTTTGCCCAACTCTATGATAATAAATTTGATAATCTAAGTGAAATGGATGAATATTTACAAAAATATAAGTAGCCCAGGTTAAATGAAGAGGAGATTAAATACCTAAACAACCCTATCTCAGAAAAAGAAATTCAACAAGCCATCATTGAAATCCCTAAGAAAAAAATCTCCAGGGCCTGATGGATTCACAAGTAGATTCTACCAAACATTTAAGAAACAGTTGCTTCCAATTCTATATAAACTCTTTGGAAAAATAGGGAAAGATGGAACTCTGCCTAACTCTTTCTATAAAACCAATATGGTACTGATACCTAAACCAGGAAGATTTAAAACAGAGAAAGAAAATTATAGACCTACCTCCCTGATGAATATAGATGCAAAAATCTTAAATAAAATCTTAGCAAAACAATTACAACAAGTTATCACTGGGATAATATATTATGATGAAGTAAGATTTATCCCAGGAATGCAGGGTTGGTTCAATATTAGGAAAACTGTTAATATACTCAATTATATCAACAACAAACCTATCAGAAATTATATGATCATATCAATAGATGCTGAAAAAGCTTTTGACAAAATACAGCATCCATTCCTATTAAAAACACTAGAGAGTGTAGGAATAAATGGACTGTTCCTTAAAATAATTAGCAGTATCTATCTGAAAACATCAACAAGCATTATATTCAATGTGGAGAGGCTAGAGGCATTCCCAGTAAGATCAGGAGTGAAACAGGAGTGCCCATTATCACCACTACTATTCAATATTGTATTAGAAATGTTAGCTTCAGCAATTAGAGAAGAAAAATAAATTGAAGGAATTAGAATTAGGAAGGAAGAGACAAAACTCTCACTCTTTGCAGATGACATGATGGTATACCTAGAGCATCCCAAGAAATCATCCAAAAACTACTGGAAACAATTAGCAATTATAGCAAAGTTGCAGGTTATAAAATAAACCCTCACAAATCCTCAACTTTTCTATATATGTCTAGCTAGATACAGAAGGAAGAGCTAGAAAGAAAAATCCCATTCAGAGTAACCTCAGACAATATAAAGTACCTGGGAGTCTATTTGCCAAGACAGACTCAGAAACATTTTTGAAAACAATTATAAAACACTTCTCACACAAATTAAATCAGATTTAAATAACTGGGCAAATATCAACTGCTCATGGACAGGTAGAGCTAATATAATAAAAATGACAATTCTACCAAAACTAAAGTACTTGTTTAGTGCCCTACCAATCAAAATTCCAAAAAATTACTTTAATGAGTTAGAAAAAGTTTTAAATAAATTTATATGGAGAAATAAAAAGTCAAGAATTTCCAGGAATTTAATGAAAAAAAAAGTGTAAAAGAAGGGGGCTTAGCCCTACCTTATCTAAAATTATAAAGCATCAGTCATCAAAACTGTTTGGTATTGGCTAAGAAAAAGAATGGTGGACCAGTGGAATAGACTAGGTGCATTAGCAGGAAATGATTATAGTAATATGCTGTTTGATAAAACCAAAGAGTTCAGCTATTGGGATAAAAACTCTCTCTTTGATAAAAACTGCTGGGAAAATTGGAAGTTAGTATGGAAGAAACTTAGATTAAACCAATACCTCACATACTTTACCAAGATAAGATCCAAATGGTTACAGGATTCAGACATAAAAAAACAATACTATAAGCAAATTAGAAGATCAAGGACTAGTTTACCTGTCAGATATGGAAAGGGGAGCAGTTTATGACCAAGGAAGAGATGGAGAACATCACCAAAAACAAACTAGATGATTTTGATAACATTAAATTAAAAAGCTTTTGCACAGATAAAACCACTGTAACCAAGATCAAAAGAAATGTAGTAAATTGGGAAACAATCTTTACAACTAATGATTCTGACAAAGGACTCATTTCTAAAATATACAGAGAACTGTGTCATATTTTTTAGAAAAAAGCCATTCCCTAATTGACAAATGGTCAAAGGATATGCAAAGGCAATTTAAAGATGAGGAGATCAAATCAATCCATAGCCATATGAAAAACTGCTCTAAATCATTACTTATTAGAGAAATGCAAATCAAAGCTTCTCTGAGGTACCACCTCATACCTCTCAGATTGGCCAATATGACCAGAAAGGAGAATGATCATTTTTGGAAGGTTGTGGGAAATCTGGGTTACTATTCCACTGTGGGTGGAGCTGTGAATTCATCGAACCTTTCTGGAGAGAAATTTGGAACTATGCCTAAAGGGCAACAAAAATGAGCATACCCTTTGATCCAGAAATACCGCTACTGGGTCTATACCCTGAAGAGATGATGAAAAAGAGTAAAAACATCACTTATGCAAAAATATTCATAGCAGCCCTGTTTATGGTGGCAAAGAATTGGAAATAAGTAAATGTCCTTCAATTGACAAATGGCTTAGCAAACTGTGGTATATGTATGTCATGGAACACTACTGTTCTATTAGAAACCAGGAGGGACAGGAATTCAGGCAAGCCTGGAGGGATTTGCATGAACTGATGCTGACTGAGATGAGCAGAACCAGAAAAACACTGTATACCCTAACAGCAACATGGGGGTGATGTTCAACTTTGATGGACTTGCTCATTCCATCAGTGCTACAACCAGGGACAATTTTGGGCTGTCTGCAATGGAGAATATCATCTGTATCCAGATAAAGAGCCATGGAGTTTTATCAAAGTTCAAAGACTATTCCCTTTAATTTAGGAAAAAAACAGATATCTTATTGTCTGATCTTGTTATCTCTTAGACTTTTTGTTTCTTCCTTAAGGATGTGATTTCTTTCTCATCACACTCAATTTGGATCAATGTACAACATGGAAACAAAATAAAGACTGACAGATTAATTTCTGTGGGGCGTGGGGGAGGGAAGTAAGATTGGAGAAAAATTGTAAAACTCAAAATCTTTAATAAAAAATGAAATTAATAAAAAGAAGCAGAAAGCCGTAAAATAAAGAGATGGAGAAAATGTTAAGAATGCTGATTTATGGGGGCAAGTGGGTGGCACAGTGGGTAGAGCACCAGCCCTGGAGTCAGGACAGCCTGAGTTCAACTCCAGCCTCAGACACTTAATTGCCTAGGGCCAATCACTTAACCTCACTACCTTGCAAAAACCAAAAAAAAAAAAAACAAAACCCAAACAAGAATGCAGATTTATATCATTGTATGTAATTGGAAAGCAAATAAAAGTTATATAATTTTTTTAAAAAAATGCATATTAAATTTAAAAATGTATAAGGTCTACACACACGTGTGTATATACATATATATATACACTTATACACAAACAAATTTTTTTTTTAGGAAAACCAATTGTTAAACATTTACCAGTATACTACTTGGTTTATGATTTCTTTTTCTCCTATATCTCTCCCCTTTAGCTCATTGGGGGAAAGGGAAAGGGGAAGGGAATATTATGCGCCTAATATGTTCCAGACACTGGGTCAATCACCTTTTACAAATATCTCATTTAATCCTCATAATCCTCATTAGTGCCCTCATAAGAACCTGCTATGATTATCCCCATTTTGTAGATGAGGGAATAATATTAATGATAGTATTTATAGAGCACTTATTACATAAAGCACTGTACTAAGTACTTTATAATTATTATTTCTTCTGGTACTCACAACAACCCTGGGAAGTAGATGCTATTATTATTGTCATTTTATAGTTGAAGAGATTGGAGTAAAAAGAGGCTAAGTGACTTGCCCAGGGTCACACAGCTAGTAACTATCTGAAGTTGGGTTTGAATTCAGGTCTCCCTGATTCCATGCCTAGCAACCATCCACTTTTAATTATTAATAAATAATTAATAATATGATGTTATACTTATTTCTCTATTTCTGTTGAGAGTTCTACTTATATCCTTCCTCATACTTATATCAAAACATAGCTCTAATATTTTCACGTTTCCTTTTCTAATGTCCTTGTTTTTTTATTTTTTGAAAAAATAATTTTAGAGGGGTGGAGCCAAAATGGCGACAAGAATGGATCATGTCTTGGGCGCTCTCTCATAAAACTCGTAACCTAGGGACTAAATTTTTGAGAGGCAGAACCCACAGAGGGACCCAGGGAGGGAGTTCTCCTACTCAAGGTAACCTGGAAAAGAGCAGAAAGGCTCTGCTCCCTGGGGTTGCAGGGGTGGCCCCCCAGAGTGAAAGAACTTCAGCCTCAGAACTTCAGTTCCAGGGCGCTGGGAGCTGCGGCTCACAGCAGCGGGGGAGTTTCCTGACCTATGCCCCCGGGGAGCACCGGGCACAAATTGGGGGAACAGCAGGGGACCTCTGCCAGAGCGAGCACTGGAGCCCAGCCCTCAGGGCACACAGAGAGCAGCTCAGACTGAGTTCCAGGAAACAGAAGCAGGCGGAGCCAGTAAGCAGGAGCCCCCAGGGCACGAGCCCATTGAACCTAGGGAGGGGAGTGAAGGGAAAGACTGCCGAGCTCTGTCCTCTGTCCCTGGAACAGGACTCTGGGGCTCAGAGCACATTCAGATCCTGATCGCAGTCTAGGACCCCCAGTAGAACAGCAAGGGCCCCCTCCAACCTCAGCCCATGGCAGAGGGGGGCGCTTATGGTCAGTCACAGACTAGGAGGGAGAACAGAGCCTCACACACTGAGACCCTTGTGGGAGTGTCCCAAAAGCTCAGGAAGCACCCCAAAACCAGGCTCAGGCTGGGAAAATGAGCAAGCAGAGAAAAAAGAGGAATACTATTGAGAAATATTTTGTATATGAGCCCAAGAAGGATCAAAATACTCAGTCTGAAGATGAGGAAGCACAAGCTCCTGCATCTAAATACTCTATGGTGTAAAAATGGAGTCAATAGAAAAAAAAAAGGGAAATGTGATGGGAGAAAGAAGATGAAGAGGGGGAATAGGCCAAGATATTTCATATATAATAAGATTTTTCTTTATTACAATGAGCTATTGCAATGATATGGAAGGGGGGAAGGCAAGGGGGAATGAGGGAATCTTCACTCTCATCAGAGGTGGCTAGGAGAGGAAACAGCATATATACTCAATGGGGTATAGCCATCTGGAGTAAGAAGGAGAGGGGGAGGACAGGGGGAAGGGGGGTGATGTGAGTGATGGAGGAGAGGATGGACCATGGGGGGAGAGTGCTCAGATATAACACATTTTCTTTTTTACTTATTGCAAGGGGCTGGGATTGGAAGGCCTGTCCGGGACCATAGGGCCAGGTGGATGCTGGGCCTAAGGGGTGGTATGGGGGCTCAGGGCCTCTTGGCCCCAGAGCCGGGGATCTCTCTGCTGCGCCACTCAGCTACCCTGCAGCAGAGTCAGAGTGAAAGGAGAGAAAAAATATAGTTCATGGTAGTGGAGTAATACGAAAGGAGGGAGTTGTGATCAGCAATGGCTACAGTCGAAAAATATGGAAGTAACTTTTGTGATGGACTTATCATAAAGAATGTGATCTACCCGCGACAGAGTTGTCAGTGTTGGAACAAAGACTCAAGCACATTTTTTGTTATTATTATTATTTGGGGGGAGGTGCGGGGCTAATGGGGCTGGGTGGCCTGCCTGGGGCCACATAGCAGGGTGATCGTTGGGTGTCTGAGGCTGGATTTGGACCCGGGTGCTCCTGGCTCAAGGGCCAATGCTCTGTCTACCTCTCAGCCTCCCCTACTATTATTACTACTTTATTTTATTTTGGGTCTTTTTTTTCTTTTTCTTTTGGTTTTTACAGGGCAGTGGGGTTCAGGTGGCTTGCATGTCACACAGCTGGGTGATTGTTGGGTGTACTGGGCCAGATGTGGGCTTGGGTGCTCATGGCTCCAGGGCTGGTACTCCATCCATTGCGCCACCTGGCCATACTTAAAATTATTGCTATTTTTTTTATTTTAATTTTTTTCTCTCCCCTTTACTTTATCACTCAAGCGAGTCCATATTTATGGGGGGGTATTTCATTTACTCTTAAACAAGAATATTTTATTAATGTATAAAAAACATTATTTGTTCAAAATGAGAATAAATATTAAATAAAGAAAGTGGAAAAAAAATAATTTTAGTTGTTAGTCCTTCTGGCTAATGCATTTACCTTCCAGCTCTGAAATCATAGATTCATGCTTGTTCTTTAGCTTTGTAAGGTTCTTTGCTTTTTCCTCCTCTTCTGCCAGATTTGTTGTTAAATCACTTATCCTTTCTTCAAGGAGTTTTCTTTCCTTTTGTGAAAACAAGAAATGTTGTTTACTTGCAGGGGGAAAAAAGCATTGCAGGAGTTTCTAGATAGCAACTAAGAGAGAAAATATACTCCAGGTAGAAGTAACCTAGGATGAAGAGGAAGTTCCCATGATTTTGATACTGTTAAGGAGAATGGGCCAAGTCCTCAAAAAGTGCCAAAGACAAGACAATCATATTCTCTCTCTCTCTCTCTCTCTCTCTCTCTCTCTCTCTCTCTCTCTCTCTCTCTCTCTCTCTCTCTCTCCCCAACTCCTTTATGTAAATCAGATATGAAAAACTTTAAACTACCAAAAAATATATATCAATAAAATAATTTAAAGTAGGTCTTACATGGTTTTAAAAGACCTGACACACACTTATTTAAAATTCCTGGAACATTCCAGCCATATATTGGAGGAAAAAGTGAACATTTCAGGTCCACATTATTGACCCTGAACTTCTTAAGTTGATTAACTTAATCCACTCACTTTGGTTAATTTGTTGTTTTGATCATCCATGACCAGGATATCATCTTCCATTTTCTTGATTTTTGCCTCAGCTGTGACTTTCTCAAGCTGTAACTTTTGCCTTGCAGCTTCTTCTTCCTCAAGTTGTTCCTCAAGGTCCTTTATTGGGTGCAAATAAATCACCATAGTCACAGAATTTCAGAATAGGAATGGTCTTCTGAAGTCACTTGGACCAACATTCACTAAGCCCTCTCTATAACTCTGGTCCCTTCTTCCCTTTCCAGCCTTTCTATACTTGCCCCACCTCCATGTACTTCAAGATCTGGTAACCCTGGCCTCCTTACTGTTCTATCCACAGCATGCTTGTATCATGTCTTATTACTGACTTTCTATGCCTTAGGTACTATACCTCTTAAGCTTCCATGGTTTCCTACAAGACTCATTTTAAATACAGTTTTCATCCCCCTGCTGCTTGAGCCTTCCCCCTTAGGTTCTTTTCCATCTATTCTGTGTGCATCTTAGCAGTACCTAATCATTCCATGTTGCCCCCCTCAAGAAAACATGAGCTGATCAAGGGCAGGGACTGTTTGTGCCTAAGTGTTGCGTATTGCCAGCAAATGCTTAATACATATTTGTTAATTGATGGATTATCTGAAAGCAGTAGAGCAGAAATAGTTATAGAGGTCATTTGGATCAACCTGCTACACTTTCATATGAAAAACCGAGTCCCCAGAAGAAGTACTGTTCGAGATTGCTCAACTATTAAGGGACTAGGCTTTCCTGAAATAGAGAGAATTAGGGAGTTTTGAGGTAAACAAGAAAGAGGAGTCATATTTAGAGTCAGTACTAAAGGTAGACAAAGCAAAAAATCTCCCTAGGTTATATTATAAAGGGAGATGCAACAAGGGACCCTTACCATTATTTTTTTTATAAATATCTATAGTTTCAATACCAGAAAACTTGACTTTCTATGGCATGTAGAGTTTTTTTAATGTGTGTGAAAGATGACTGAATTGTTGTTGTTCAGTCATTTTTAGTTGTATCTAACTCTTCATGACTTCATTTCGAGTATTCTTAGTAAAGATATTAGAATGGACTGACATTTCCTTCTCCAGTGTACCCTCGTGGGGATGAGCCAACTGAGGCAAATACATTGAAGTTAACTTGTCCAGGGTCTCACAACTAGTAAGTGTCTGAAGCTGGATTTAAACTTACAAAGATGAGTCTTTTTGACTACATGCTTTCCACTCTATTCACTGAATCACCTAGATTTCATTACAGTAGAATATAAAACCTTCCAATAGGCAGTAGCATAGGAGGTGCAAGTTATTGATCCTGGTATAGAGTTCACAGATGCCTTTTGGAGGGTCTGGCAGGACCAAATGAACTCCCAAGGGTTCTAGCATCTTTGGTTAGAACCAAGAAGCTATTGCTGCTAAAAATTCTCTAGGACTTTGATTCAATTCAACATCACACCTATCTTAAATGTCTGTGTACAAAGAAAGCACTGTGATGGGGTGTAAGAAAAAAAAAATGAAGCAGCTTGCATAAAACTTACATTCCACTGTGATGGCATTATCTTTTATTCTCTTGGTCTCAGTCCCTCCCCATTCCTCTCTTCATTATCTCTTTTCTCTCTTATGTTTCTCCCTCCCTCTTTCTCTTCTTTCTCCTATTTCATCCTCTCTCCATCTCCTTTTCTCTCTCTTTCTCAGCCCCCTACTATCCACTCTTCTCTTTCTGTCTCCTCCCTCCCTCTTTTACTCTTTTCTCCCACTCTCTTTTCTCTCCTCTCTTTCTTAAGAAACATATTTCAACCTTGATGGACTCGCTCATTCCATCAGTGCAACAATCAGGGACAATTTGGGGCTCTCTGCAATGGAGAATGCCATCTGTATCCAGAGAAATGTAGAGTTTGAACAAAGACCAAGGACTATTACCTTTAATTTAGAAAAAAAATCCTGATATCTTATTGTCTGATCTTGCGATCTCTTATAAGTATAAACTTTATGTTTCTTTCTTAAGGATATGATTTCTCTCTAATCACATTCAATTTGGATCAATGTTTTCCATGGAAACAATGTAAAGACTGGTGAATTTCCTTCTGTGGGGGGTGGGGAGAAGGAAGTAAGATTAGGGGGAAAATTGTAAAACTCGAAATAAATAAAATCTTTAAAATAAGAAATGTATTTCATATTATATGATTACAATCATAAATTCATATCTATAGAACATGAAGGGACCATACAGATTATTTAATCTAACCCTGTTATTTTATAGACAAGAAATCTGGAAGCCATAGAGTTCATGTGACTTTTCCATAGGGCATAAGTAGCATAAGTAGGATTTGAACTCTGGTACCATAATTCCAAAACACTTTGCTTACTCCACTCTGCCATGTTTATCTAGAGTTGGAAGGGATCTTAGAAGTTACTTAGTCCAACCATTTTATTTTACAGCTAGAGAAACTGAGAACTGGAAAGACTAAGTGGTTTTCCCAAGATCACATGGATAGAAAGTGGGAAGGCTAGAATTCAAACTCAGATCCCGTAACTCTAAATTGAGCCATCTTTTTGCTGCACTCTTACCAGCATCTGTTGCGCCATCTTCTTCTTCTCAGCCTGCAGTTGCTGGCCCCTGTCCTCTTCTTCCTCCAACCGGGCTTCCATCTCATGCAGAATCTCCTCCAGCTCTTGCTTCTTGGCTGCCAGTCGCACCCGCATCTCCTCTGCTTCCGCATACAGTTCAGTCTCGGCTTGGAGCTGTTCCTGAAGGAGGTTCTTCTCCTCCGTCAACTGAGCAAAGTAAAAACAGTTCCCAAGTTTATGGCACAGACCCTCCATGCCCTCTACCCTCCCACCAATGAGCATTGACTCTATTGTAGATGAATCTCTTGGTATCCAACCCATTCTGAAATATACCTTTGCTTTGGGTTTTTGAAAGCTTTTGGTGATACCTGGGTGTGTTTCTGTTCCAGTTCCTTTAGTTCACCCTCTGCTTTCTGCTGCTTCTCCTTGATTTTCTGGAGCTCATCTTCTTTTGCCTGCATTTCTTCTTCTTGACGAGTCACTTGGAGCAGAGGTTTCACCTAGAATATATAATGAGGAATTTGGTTTTATCTCTGCTTGGGTATTTGATGGATGAGACACAATGGAGGAGAATGAGTTCTGACCTTAAATAAGGATATCATGGTTATTCTAAGGATTTGGCCATTTAAGAGTAGAATCAAATGAATAAATAATGAATGAACCAATGAATGAATGGAAAAAATGTGTTTTAATTGCTTACTATGAGCTAGGCATTAGACAAAATGAAGAGAGGATTCCCTGGACTGGAATGATATTAAATGTATCTTTTTAGCTGAAAACAATTAAAAATGACCTCTGTCTCAAATTTACAAGAGATATGGAGGCTAAGGGTGGGGAAAGGATAGAATAAAAAAGATAGAGTAAAGTTGAAGAGAAAGAGCAATTGAATGTTAGGGAAAGGAAGGTATGCATAGCTCAGGGTCCAACTCCATGCCAAACTCAGATGAAGTTTGGAATAACTTTAATGATTTTAAATTGTCAGGAAGAAAGAAGCCCCACTCACTTTGGTGAACAGCCTCCACCATTGCCAATTCCTTAGCTTGAGGTAGGCAGCACAGTTTCTCTGGATGACTTTCATGGCAGTGAGCTGCTGTTGCCTCTTGGCAAAGGCTCTGCAAACAAAGGCAGTGAAACACTAAAGAAAGACTATCTCTGAGCATGGAAAATCCATATATATCCAAGTACACTACCCAGTATACTTTTTTAACATTCTGCTGACTTCATCATTTTCCATCTTTCTCTGAAATTTGTCACTTCAGATGGAAGCTACCCTAGAAGTAGGAGCCAGATATTGTTTAGTTTATGTTAAGGAATAAAATTTAAAACCAAATAGAAACAATGGGGTGCATCCATCATGGTCATTTTATATAATTCATATTTTATATTCTGTAGAGGCTCAGGATTTCAAGACAAAGAGCTGGTTCTGGACATCAACCTAACTTAGATAAGTAGAAGGTGAGAATTGAGCTAGGCAGGGATTATTGTAGAAGCAGAGTCCAAATAAAAACACCTTGTCTTAAAGTTATGACTTTGGAGCACATACTGGGACACCATCAACTAACCAGAAGAATGTAATTGTCATTGCTAGTATATCATCCTCTACAACTACATTTTTTAGAAGAAGAAAAATTCTGCTCTCCTTGGAGCTATAAAATTGAGAATATCTAAGAGATCAGTCACTTTCCCAACATTTTCCCCATTAGAGGGTTTTGAGGTAAAGTGAATGATCTCTCTCATCCTTGATTTTTGCATAATATATGAATAATATACTATCTTGATACATGCATAATATAGCATCCCTAGCATCTTTGATTGGACTTTAGGAATGAAGTCATTGGGAGGGGTGGAAACATTGTTTTGAGATATACTACATGAGTCTAGTCCCTGGGGTACACATGCCCTCTTCTTGATAATCCATTGGTATGAGTCTTTCCTTCTATTACTGATCCCCATATCCAGGAATTGATCAGACTTAGAATACCCTAAACATATTAACATACTTCATTAATGTTTTAGACTTCTGGGTAATATTTTCATCAATACACTCAATTATCTAAGCCTATAACAAGTCCTCCATAGTCTACAGAGTAGAGAAACTACTCATTTTTATAATTGTGAGTATATGATCCACTCTTTTGTCAGCCTTCATATAAAACATGAAATTCGAAATTAAAATCATTTAGGGGATTGCATTTTAGGGGTGAAAGGTAGGAAGGAAAGTTGAAATATAGAAAAACATCTTTACTTTCTTGCCAGATAACCCCGACTCATTGCTTGGAATGCCATGATGACATCTGTGATCTTCAAGTCTCTCTCCTCTTCCAAATGTGCTAGGACACCAGTTCTAAAGAAGATTTTACTTTGTCCAATTCTATACAAGTTGGGATCAAGTTCTAGAGCTTTAATCTATGGAGGAAGGAGAAAAAATAGTCTTACTTCCAACAAGAAGCTAAGAGAACAAAAACACAATTGTCTTCTTAAAGGATCTTAATATAAGGAGTGGTTCATTCAAGGGTCTAGATGCTCAATGTATGGACAAGTCCTGTACTTACCATGAGGATACAGGCCTGCTTCCCATCCATGAACCCTTTAGGAATAGCATTTGATGCCAAGATCTCATAGCTGGAAAAAAAAGACAGAAGTAACTCTTGGACATTTTACCATCACCTTTCTTTTCACCCATTCCCCATCGACTAAGCATTCCCACAGACAAAAAGTGTTCAGAAAAAGGAGAATTTACCGTTGGCGGAATTCCTGGAATACAATCCTATTGGGGAAGCCCTGTCGACAGATCCGGATGCCTTCCAAGACTCCATTGCATCGAAGCTGCTCCAGCACCAGAAAAGCATCAAGTTTTCCAGACTATGAAGGCAGTTAGAAAGTGATGAGGGGAAGGAGAAAGTGATGAGCAATCTAGGACCATATATGCAAGCTCAGAGTTGAGGTTATTGAGAGTTGATATGTCCAGATCTTACAAATTAAAACCACTCCCTACCAAAAGATCTAGTTAGAACAAGAATGCTATTATAGTCTTTCCCTTGGTCCTTTCTTAGACCTACATGCCCTCTTTTAAATCTGAAAACACCTCTGAATTTAATTTTCTCCTTTTTCTCACTTCTTCTTTTAGTTCTCAGTAAGATTTGGGAGAATATGTGGAGTACCCTTAACTGAACAGTGGAAAAGTCCATGAGGTTATTTGAGATTAGATGACCCATAGTTTTCCCTCTTTCCTATGACTGCCACTATTTCTTCCTAATTCTTAGCCATATTTACTCAAGAATAACTAGAGTCCCTCACTGTATCTCAGAGGGACTATCCTTTTATATTCAAGAATACATGGGATTTCAAATCCTTCAGTTTGGGCTTGTGATACCCTTTGGAGAAAGATCGTAAAAGTTTAAGATCATTTGAGAGGATTGAGGCAAAGTCAGATAATCCTCTTTAGAAGGATGAGGTATATAGGCTTTACCCTTTTTTCATGGTTGGGAATGATACATCGAACAAAGTTGGGTGTGGTATTCCTCAGTGTAGTCATTAGCTTCCCAAGTTGCTCCTTGTATAGCTGCCCCACTGTCCGAAACATGCCCTTCTTTGTCTTGGAGGCACTGGGCAGGGAGCTTTCAGTCATCTTGGCCATCTGGTCCAGCCCCACAATACGATCCACTATCAAGCACATAAAAGAATCATGTCAACACTTCCTTCCCCCCACCTCAGGTTAGTCTATTTGCAGTGTTGCTCCACATTCTTTGTTGGCATAGCATAGAGCCATGTCAGGGTCAGGGAACTAGCAAATAGTGTATATAGTTTTCTGTGATGAAATTCTTCCAAGGGTCTCATCCCTATTGACCTGTAAAACCATGAATTCCCTTCCCAATCAGTATTTGGAGACAAGAAGACTTGCATTCAAATCCTGCCTCAAAACTTATTAAGCCATGTGAACTTGGAGATGAGTCACATGTTTCTGAGTCTTAATTTCCTAATTTATAAAATGGAAATGATTTGGGCCATGTCAAATTAGTGGGTTTTTTGTGAAGTTTAAGAGGTATAAAATATATAAAGTGCTTTGCAAATTTTAAAATATTTTGTGAAGGTCGCATACTACTTTTGCCTGAGCATTGTCACTCTCAGGATGAATAAAATACTTTTCTCTGTGAGCTAAAGGTCCCAAGAGGTTAAAGGTGTTGAGGTGAGGGAGAAGAGATAAAAGATTTGCTTATAAATCTATCTTGGAAGTCGATTTCCTGAGTATTGAAGAAGTGGGCCCCTTTCTCTAGTCTTTAAGAATGGAAATATAAAAATCAGTCCCCTTAGCACTGTCAGTTAAAATGTATCTGGATCAGGAGGAACAAGGGAGACAACTATTTATTAAGCACCTACTATATTCCAAGCACTTTACAAATATTATTTCATTTTATCTTCACTATAATGTTATTATTATTATTATTATTATTATTATTATTGCCATTTAATGCTTGAAGAAAGTGAAGTAGAGATATAAAGTGATTTGCCAAGAGTTATATAACTTGTTAGTATCTAGGACCACATTTGAACTCAGTATTTTCCCTAATCCAAGCCCAATACTCTATCTACCATGCCACCTAGTTGTCTTTGGGTCTTCAGTATTCTCCCACTAAACTGATTCAACTTTCACTTAGAAATAAGATTTCCCTGAAAATAAGCACTGCTCTCTAAGGTCTGGAAGAACAAAATAAAGTTGTTGGTATTAAGGATCTGGATAAGAAGAAAAATACTATCCTTAGTCTCTCACTGTGCTTTCTCAAGATACTGTCTTGTCACCATCCTCAGGATATTGGTTGAACCTAGATTTATTTGAGGGAAGCTAAGGGGACATTCTTTGGAATGACTGTTTCAACAAAATTTTATTAGCTCATTATCTAGCTCAAGTTGGGAGCTGGATTTCAAATCTCCCTATGAATCTGTAAATATGGGACAAGGTAGGAACAGATATTAGCTGTAAATCCCATTTGGGGAGGAGAATGAGAAACATTGGAACAAATTTCCAGATTATCTGTAACAGCCAGGAAGGAGGACTTTACCATCTTTCCATAGGTCAGCCACAAATTTGTCTGAGGAAGCATTGAGCAGAGAAGTCACATTATCATTAAGGGGGTCCATATTCTTTGTCAACCAAGCACTTGCATTATAGTCAACCTGTGAAGAATAATGCCATTTAGAAGTTAATCTCAGTTAATAAGAAAGAATGAGGATTATTATATTTACTATCTCCCACTGTGATTATAATAAGAACAATCCTAAACTCATCAGTTTTCATTGGTATCAAAATGTTAGTCAATAAACATTTATTAAATATATACTGTATGACAGGTACTTCCAAGAAACAGGAATGCAATAAGAGGCAAAAGACAGTCTCTGTTCTCAAGGAATTAAAAATCTAATGGAGGAAATAACAAGCAAATATGTACAAACAAGCTGTAGATAAGTCTAAACTAGGATTAAAAGAGGCTAGGAAAGGATTCCTGTAAATAATGAGATTTTAGTTGGGATATAAAAGACGTTGGAGGAGTCAGAAGACAGAGATGAAAAGGAAAACCACTTGGGGCATGGGATACAGTCAGAGAAAATGCCCAGAACCAAGGGATGTTGTGTTTTATTTGTGGAACAGCATCAGTAAATAGCTTTAAAAAAATAAGTAACTTGGAAAATCTTCCTCAGATGTTGGCAAACTGAACAAGATGAGTGAGACAGACACTGAATTTGATTTGTTGGGATTTTTTATTCAGTTATTGCAAGGGGTTAAGTGACTTGCCCAAGGTCACACCGGAAGGCAATTAAGTGTCTGAGATCAAATTTGAACTCAGATCCTCCTGACTCCAGGGCTTGTGCTCTATCCATTGTGCCACCTAGCTGTCCCTACTGAATTTGATTTGTAGTCAGGGAGATTTAGACAAAACATGAAGAAATACTTCCTAGAATGCATAAATTAATACATCAATCAGCAAGTGTTTATTAAATGGCTACCAGTTACAAACACCAAGGGCACAAAGATAAAAATGAAAGTCATCATAAAGCCCTGAAGCTCAAAGAAATTTAGTGTTCATGAGCCATGCAGTTAGAATGTAGCAGACTTTTATCTAAAATTAATACTAACAATAGCTAATACATGGTTCCTTGTGTTAGTTAAAGGCTTTATAAATTCATCTTACATGTTCTCACAACAATCTTGGGAGGAAGATTCTATTGTCCTCATTTTGTAGATGAGAATATTGAAGTATATAGATTTGAACTCAGGACTTCCAGACTCTGGATCCATTACTCTATCTCCTGCCCCAACTAGCAGAACTCCAAGGTTCTTTCTAACACTAAGGTGCTACATACACTGAGGCTTGCACTGCTTGGTTGGGCTTAGAACAGTCTGTTCTATAAGCAAAGGAATAGATTGAGTTTTTCCTGGTTTTAAGATCCCACAATTCTCAAATTATTCTTAAAGACCTCCTCCTAGTATTAAAGATCCCACAATTCTCAAATTATTCTTAAAGACCTCCGCCTAGTATTAGTTTCCATGTTGCTGTTTTCCCTTTAAATTGGGCAAGTTCTTGAGTGAGAGTTGGAAGTGGTATTCACTGGAGTTAAGAAAGTCCTAAGGTAGGAGGGAATGGCTCTTTCCAGCATAGTGAATAATACCTTTCCAGCATAATGGATGATAGAGAACTCAGTTTTATCCTTGAGCTGCTTGGGTTTCTGAAATTTGGGATGATTTCCCTGTTCTGAGCAAAGCTTCTCCACAAAGGATGTGTCTGTGGCTTTGGGGAACCAGCACTCCTCATCCAGCAGGGCCAGGACACCGGGAGGGTTGTTCTGGGGGGGGAAAGGCAGATCAAAGTCACGACCATTTCACAAAACTGTAAGAAAAAGTACCTAACTATGGAGAGATGGAGGGGAGGCAGAGAGACAAAGAAAGAGAGAATTGGCAACATAAGTTATTTAATTTTAAGACATACAAGCATTCTCCTATTGCCTATTATTTTCTTCCTTGCAATTTCTCTTAGTACCATATGATGGTTCAAACTGAAAAGCTTTACAATTGGACTTGATCTTCCTTGTCATTATCAGCCTTGATTGCCAGGTGTGAGTGGTTCTTATTCTCTCACATCTTCACTTTTTTTAATAGAGTGTCAAAAGAGTCAGACATTCTGTGACTAACAAATGCCAAAACATTAGACAAATTTTCTACATTCAGGTTCACTCTTCTTGGCCCAGAGACACTGAGGAGTAAAAGGTAAAAAGTTCTCCTTATAGAAGGAGAACTTCTTAAATCAAGTCAACCACAAGCATTTATTAAGTGCCTATCACATTTCAAGAACTGTGTTAAGTAATGGGATTCTCCATCTCTCAGCTCTGAGCATTTTCTTTTACTGTCTCTCATGACCAGAAAACTCTTCCTCTTTCTCTCTGCCTACTGACTTCCCTGGCTTCCTTCAAATCCCCTTCAAATATTCCTTAAAAATCTCACCTTCCACAGGAAATTTTCCCTAATTCTTCTCAAATTCACTGCCTTTCCTCTTTTATCTCCTATTTATTCTGTATGTGGTTTGCTCTGTATATATTTCTTTGCATGTTGTTTTCCCTATTTATTGTAAATTCCTCAGGATCCTTTCAGAAAAACTTGGAAAGTCTTCCATGAACTGATACAAAGTGAAGTGAGCAGAACCAGGAGAACATTGTATACAGTAATAGCAAGTTATATGATGATCAACTGCAAATGATTTAGCTAGTCTCAGCGATACAATGATCTAAGACAAATATGAAGGATTCATAATGAAAAATACTATACATTTCCAAAAAAAGGAACTGATGAAATCTAAATGTAAACCAAGAAATACTTTTTTAAACTTTATTTTTCTCATTTTGGGGGTATGCATTTTCTTTTACAACATGACCAATATGAAAAATATATTTTGCATCATTGTATATGTTTAACTTATATCAAATTACTTGCTTTCTCAATGAGTGAATAGGGGAATGAGGGATAGAGAGAATTTGGAACTCAATTTTTTAAAATGAATGTTAAAAATATTACAGAAAATATATAGTATACATGACATTATATCTCATATATGATAATGTGTATTATATATACATATATATATATATATGTATATATATATATCAAAGGTTGTCCATTGGGTAAGCCATGCACAATTGTATAGCAATACCATCAGTCTTGCTGTTACTGTAAAAAAACAAGCAAAAAAAAATGAGATATATGTGTACTACACACAAGGAAGAACTCTCACCGGTCTCTCAATCAGTTCAATGCAAGGTTGCAGATCCAGGCCAAAGTCAATAAAATTCCACTCAATCCCTTCCCTCTGATATTCTTCTTGCTCCAGGATAAACATGGTGTGGTTGAAGAGTTGTTGAAGTTTTTCATTTGTATAATTGATACAAAGTTGCTCAAAGGAATTAACCTACAGATAAGGTAGATCAGAAGAAAGGACCATGAATCATGAGAAGCAAAAATAGGAAAACATAAAGTTATTGCCCCTTAAAGCAACTTAGCACAAGTGGAAAATTCAAAGCCCATGATTTTTTCTAGCTAAAGTAGTTTATTTTTAAGATTTTAGCAAATAATATGAACTTTAAAACAAATGTCAAAGAAAACACATTCTATATCAAATGAAAAGTAAAAAGAATGGCAATCTAGCTAATAAATTTATTACTTGCATACTGAAGTAGAAGGTACATTTAAATAAAATACAGGCACCTCTGCTTACTTACCTCCATTATTGCCAATACCAGAAAAGTGTGGCTAATCAAATTATCTAAAATTCGTATCTGTTGGTACTGAGAATTTGGGATATTGCTGTGTGTTTTGGTACTTAAAGGTAATTCACTTGAAACAAATAAAGCTACATTTGAAAAACAGATTCAAGGTCTCTGAGAAACTTGTCTAACTTTCTAATTCTGTTTCATAGTCAACTCCTCTCTCAAATGTGTCCACTTCATGATGAGAAAAACTAGCTTTATGTGAACTCATCCAACCTTTCTGGAGAGCAATTTGGAATTACACCCAAAGGGCAACAAAAATGCATACCCTTTGATCCAGCAATACCACTACTGGGTCTATACCCTGAAGAGATTATTGAAAAGGGGTAAAAACATCATTTGCAGCCCTGTTTGTTGTGGCAAAGAATTGAAAATTGCATGAATGTCCATCAGTTGGGGAATGGCTTAATAAACTGTAGTATATGCATGTGATGGAACCCTGTTGTTCTATTAGAAACCAGGAGGGATGGGAATTCAGGGAAGCCTGGAGAGATTTGCATGAACTGATGCTGAGTGAGATGAACAGAACCAAAAGAATACTGTACACCCTAACAGCAACATGGGGGTGATGATCAACCTTAATGGACTTGCTCATTCCATCAGTGCAACAATCAGGCACAATTTGGGGATATCTGCGATGGAGAATACCATCTGTAACCAGAGAAAGAATTGTGGAGTTTGAACAAAGACCAAAGACTACTATCTTTAATTTAAAAAAAACAAAAATGTTATCTTCTTATGTAATTTTGCTATCTCTTATACTTTATTTTTTTCCTTAAGGATATGATTTCTCTCTCATCACATTCAACTTAGATCAACATATACCATGGAAATAATGTAAAGACTAACAGACTGCCTTCTGTGGGGGGTGGGGGGTGAGGAAAGCAAGATTAGGAGGGAAATTGTAAAATTCAAAATAAATAAATTTTAAAAAGATAAAAGAAAGAAAACTAGCTTATGTTTCAGACAAAACTAAGGTAAAAAACACTATCAAACCTTACCATGCTGAAGTATGTAAGAACTTAAGGGGAAGAGCTCACCAAAATTTTTTGAGGAATGTCAATCCGGGTTACCTGAATTGCCTAGGGTTACATGGCTATTAAGTGTTTTGAGGTCAAATTTGAACTCAGGTCTTCCTGATCCTAGGATCAGTGCTCTATTCACTGTACTGCCACCCAACTGCCCCAGAGCCTACATTTTCAAAAGTTTTCCCACAAATTGCATGAAAAGTAAAGAAAAAAGATATAGTGGTGCAGTAGCTAGAGCTCTGGGCCTAGAGTCAGGAAGACCCAAGGACAAATCACCTTACTTCTGTCTGCCTCAGTTTCCTCAACTGGAAAATGGAGGGTAATAATAGCACCTTCCTTTGCAGGGTTGTTATGAGGAAAAATGAGCTAATGTTAATAGTGTGTTTTATAAACCTTAAAGCACTAGATTTATTATTATTATCAAAAACATTTTCATTATTATTGTTGTTTGATGTTGTAGTGGAACCTGTTTCTGCCATTTTCCTTCCTCCAGAAATAATCTGGGTCCCAGGCCACAGCCATTGAAATTTGTGCTTTACCTCAAAGATCTCAAATCCAGCTATGTCCAGGATCCCCAAAAAGGATGCTCCTTGTCTGTGTGTCTTATCTAGAGCCTTGTTCACTCGAGTCAGTATCCAACGGAAGAGGCGCTCATATGTAGCTTTAGCTAATGCTTCTATAGCAAAGTCAGCCTAGAGTAGGAAAGAAACCAAAAGACTGCTTACAAAGATTCATATGAGTCAAGATGATTTTGATTCATTTTGATTTTGTCTTCTTTCCAAACCTAACACTTTCCAATAAAATAAAAATGCCATTCCCATTAAGAGACAAACTGGAAGATGTGAGCTCATAGTACAAGACATATATGTATGTATATATACATATATATTTCTATTTATATGACTTAGCCCTAGGAAAGAACTTTACGAAAGAAGTGATTAATAAGAATATTGAATAAGATGATGGGGTGACTGATATTTAATAGGGTAACAGGGTACTTTAATACTAATAAAAATATAGTCATTTTTTAATTCTTAAGATCTTTGAAGAGAGACAATAGGATGGATGATTCTGAGAGTGGGCTATTTAAAAATGATTTGACTTGACCCCAGAGAGTTCCTTTTAGATACAGGATTCATAGCAATCAATACAATTGGCATCATTACCTGTTCTTTGGTCTGAGCCTTCTGAACCACATCCCGCCCAACTTTGATCCGGGGTGTAAGGATGGCCCTGGTGAAATCTGTCACATTTATACCCATCAGATGGCAAACTTTCTGAGCAGCTAGGAGGTGAAGAGACACCAGTGAGTTCAAAGATGAATAGGAAATTTGTAAATTAGCACACTTCTGGGATCTATAAAGAAGTCTATCACTTTAAGTAGAGCACAGAGTTGGAATCTAGAAGAGTTTACAAACTATATTACAAAATTCCTTAAAGGAAAGTAGAGTATCTGATTTTAGGTTTTCTTTCTCTGCTGCTTTCCCCCTGTCTCAACCCTTATATGCAGAAACCATAGTTAAAGCATAGATACTTTAATAAATGTTCATTGAAGGATTGAAAGAATGAAGGGTCTATGAGTGGGGTTGTATTTATTGAGACAACCCAAATAACTTCAGGTGCCTAGTATTTGAAAGACATTGTTAGATTCTGGGGATAAGAAGATAAAACAACAACATTAAGAGTCCCTGCACTCAAGGTGCATACATTCTTCTGAAACAAAGAATTGTTAGTAATAATTTATTTGCCCTGGTATCATAAATTTGGAATTGGAGGGCCTAGGTGGCACTGTGCATAGAGTGCTAGACCTGGAATCAGGAAGACATGAGTTCAAATTCAGGTTCAGATACCTGTGACCCTGGGCAATTCCCTTGACCTATCTGCCTCAGTTTCCTCATCTGTAAAATGGGAATAATAATATGTCCCATTGTTATGAGAATTAAATGAGATATTCCTAAAATGCTTTGCAAACCTGATGTATAAATGTTATTAATATTGTTTAATAATGGGGCGGCTAGGTAGCACAGTGGATAAAGCACCAGCCTTGGAGTCAGGAGTACCTGGGTTCAAATCCGGTCTCAGACACTTAATAATTACCTAGCTGTGTGGCCTTGGGCAAGCCACTTAACCCCATTTGCCTTGCAAAAAAAAAAAACTAATATTGTTTAATAATAAGCTAACTTAGAACCATAAAGGTTTTAAATTCTCTCCAAAGTAGTTTTTAAAATAGAAGTCTCTTAATGTTCACATTAAACAAGCATTATAATAAGTGATCTAAACTATATATAAAAACAATATTTAATATCTATATTAGGCATAGAAGTCTTATAGACATGTTGGAACCCTCAGTAGATAATGGAACCTGGATTCTATAAAGACCTAAGTTCAAATTCAATTCAAACTTACTAGCTATGTGACCCTGAATAAGTCACTTAACCTCTACCTGCCTCAGTTTTTAAACCTCAACTTTAAAATAAGGTTAACAATAGTATCTTCCTCCCAGGGTTGTTATAAGAATAAATATTTTTATGTAAGAGACAATATTTTTAAAGCACTTGGCAAAGCTTGTTTTGCTATTTTTAGACATGGGATTAGAGATTGTCTAAGAAATATGATATAGTGGAAAGAGTACTTGACGGAGAGTCTAGAGACCTGAGCCCTAGGGACAATTTTGCCACTCACTAACTTTCTGACATTGAACAAGTTACTTGACATCTCTCTATATATTTCTAAAGTAAAGGTATTGGTCAAAATTATCTCTAATGTCCCACCCAGTTCTAATAATAATCTATGGCTCCACCTTCCAAAGTTCTTTCTGGCCCAGGTATATTGACATTAAATCAATTTAAAAATATTCCTTTAATTAAAAAAGAAGTTATGTATAGCTTCCTTTAGGGGTTGCAAAATCTGAAAATGAAGTTACTATTAGTTTGGGCACTTTTTCAAGTTTTCATAGGTTCTAAAATAAATAAATATGACCTGTGAGAAAGCTTCTGTACAAAATATTTTTTACTGTAATTGTTCTGAAATAATCAGGAAAAATACCTGTGTTATCTGGCATAGATGCTTGATCTGTATTTCTTTCCTTCTTAAAGACAATATTTCCAAGCTGCAGGACAGATGAAACAACCTTCAACATGGCTATAGTCAGAGAAAGAGAGAGAGAGAGAAGCAAGACATAAATCTCAAAACAAAGATTCAAAACTTTACAAAAAAATGATTGGTAAAAACTACTATTGAACAGAATTGGAAAACCAATAAAATATTAATATAATAAAAGAGATCTAGTTTATGAATGAGAAGTTTAAAAATCTTGAGAAACCTGAATTTTACCAAAAGTATTTCAAATGAGAAGTTTACAGCATTTTGATATTATATAATTTCCTACTCAAAAGTGAGATAAAATTAAGCAAAGAGAAAGTTCATGAGTTAAGATTATTTTGAGACTGTGACTGTCATATATTAGGATGAAAAATGAAAAATTTAACTTATGATGCAAATATATTCAGATATTGAAATGTTTAGCATTATTTACAAATGATCGGTTTGGCTCTGGACAAAAGACATATTTGCAAAGGAAAAGATGGCTATAGTCAGCTAATAAAAAAAACATGACCTGAGCAATTTTCAAAAGAAAGAGAAATGATCTACAATCATCTAAAATCTTTAATAAACTGGAGAAATGAAAATTAAAACAATTCTGATATAATAACCTCATACCCCTTTGATTGCCAAAGATTATGAAAAACAATAAAATTGCCAAGATTACATGGTGAAGAGTATAATTTTGTAATGTTGCTCACTAAATTAGAATTGGTTGTCTTTTTTAAAAGATTACATAGCTTTATATAATAAGGGCTACAAACATGTTTATAGCTTTTGACCCTGTTCTATAGGACTGTACCCTAAGAATGTTATTAAGAGGAGGAAAAAAAGTCTGATTTATTCAAAACTATTCATAGTAGTATTAATATTTGGAAGCAGTCCACATATTTAGTCATTGGGGAATAACTGAGCTAATTGTATGAATTTAAGGAAATGTTATTGTACCATAAGAAATGACAAATTTCTTGAAATTTTTGAGTATAGAAATATTGAATAAGCCCAGTATTTAGAGAGATCTCAGTTAATTCTGCCTGTCTCATACTGGTTGTATGACTATGGACAAATCATCTAACTTCTCAGCAGTGCCTTCAGACAAACTTCTCGAGATTGTAGATTACAAATGGGTCACTGCTCTTATTTGTATTGCTTTGAGGATGCTTCAACATCAGGAGTTCCTTAAACTGGTAAAATCACATGTCTTGATTCCAAAGAAACTAACAAATATAAATAATATAAATCCAGGCAAACATATTAACTTATTCATCCTTGTAGCCACTGGAACTTCAAATATTTATTTTGTTAAATTATTTCATCCACTTAGATGTCATTTAATGCTACCCTAATTTGACTGCTTTGATGAAGTCCCTTTAGGTGAAGGATCTTTATTATTTTTGCCCTAAGCTCTCCTTTACACCTTTAGAAGAGCTTCCTTTAAATGTATTGAAAACAGTGTTATTGAAAGAACTTTGGAGTCAAAAGAATTCTAATTTCTATTGGTCTGAATTCCTCGAGAGAAGGGACTGTTTTTGACTTTCTTTGAGACTCCGGCTTTTAGTATAGTGTGAATACAAAGGTGAATAATAGATATTTGCCCACTGACTGACCAATTCTGTCATTAATTAGCTATGTGGCCTTGAGCAAAAAATTTTCCCTCTCTGGGTCATAAGTTACTCTTCTATAAAAATAAAGCATTGGACAAGATGATGTCCAAGGTACCTTCTGGCTCCAGTATTTTATCTTTATTTGAATCAAAGTTCTTCTTAAGGTCAGCTGATGTTTAAGCTGCCTTGAGCTGAGTAGTTATTCTTCAAAGCTTCAGTTTCCTCACTCATAAAATGAGAGGTTTGAACTAAATAGCTGTTTAGATGCTTCCTAGATCACAACTCTATTATTTCATGCCATTTTATTTCATTTTTGTAACCCAAAACCATATAGATGTTGTACCATATAGTCTCCCTTACACCCACATCTGGCAGGGAAAATATATGATACCACAGAACCTAAGGATTGAAGGGAAGCAGAGACCTGACTCATCTGATCAGAGTTTCACAGAGCCATTGGGCACAAGGTCAAAGAAGGCATTTTCCCCAGCCTCCATTTGGAGGTTGAGAGGGAAGTTCTGATTTCACAGCTGCTACTGGTTTATGCAAGTTCCACAACAGGTTTTAGCTTTTCATCCTTGCATGCTGAGATGTTTTTTAAAGGGTAAAATGAAGGAGAATACCCTCCCCCCGCCAAAAAAAACCCCTTACAACCAAAAATTCAAAGAGGGGGAAAAAATCTCTTGACCAAAACAAAGCAAAATGAATCATTCTTGAAGACTCCTAGTTATGGGGGCACTGACGATAATAACATTGAATTCATATTTGGGATATTTTCCAAAGTTTCAAAGCAGTTTGACAGTTCATCCATTTGAGGCAGTTATGTAATACAGTGGATAGACTAGCATCAAACCTGATGTCAGGAAGATGTGAGTTCCAATCCAGCCTCAGCCATATAATAGTTATGTGGCCCTAAGCAAGCCACTGATTGCCTCAGTTTTCTCCACTGTAAAACATGAGTGCAATACCCACACCTACCTCCTAGGGTTACTTATGAAGATTAAATGAGGGGACAGCTAGGTGGTGCAGTGGATAAAGCACCAGTCAGGAGAACCTGAGTTCAAATTTGACCTTAGACACTTAATCGCCTAGTTGTGTGATCTTGGACAAGTCACTTAACCCTATTGTCTTCAATAAAATTTAAAAAAAACAAATGAGATAATATTACAAATTGCATAGCTCAGTAAATGGCATATTGTGAACATTAAATAAATGCTTGTTTCCTTCTTTGTTGTGCAACTTAACAGATATTTTTCCATTCTATGGATTATTTTGGAAATTGCCGCACATTCAGATTTTAATCATTGACTGTTGGGAGCCAGGTCTTTAAGCTGCTTGACACAGTCATGGCAAGAAGACTCAAGGTGTCTGCATCACCTGATGGAACAACATTTCCTTCTTCAATATTTATACCAATATTTATAGGTCTAATATTGATTGCAAAACTTACTCATCCTAATAGTGGAATGACTATAAAGGAAGGATTACAGAGAAATTCCTTGAATAAAACAGATTGTGAACTCTGTCCAAATTTAACAGGATTGCCTCTCCCTGAGGCATACAAAAGGTTCCAACATTATGAAATCTCTGGAAAACCCAATGCTGGGAATTCCAAGGAGATGTCAGAATATATACAGGGAAAACAGATACAAAATGGGTTAGATAGAATTCCAGGGAAATTAACAGTTTTGCCCTCCTTACCATATACAGGAATATATGAAAAAGATGGTGAAAGAATAGTTGGTATAGTTGACCGATATATGAACTCTAACAGCCTTAGTTTATTGGGAAAGAATAAAAAAGTCACAGAAACAGTGGTTTCTACCAACAAGGGCTGAAAGGAAAATTGGTTATTGTAGGAGTTAACGGATGGGTGGACAAACATAATGACCCTCACTATAGGTTGTCAAGGGAGTGTATTGAAAAATATTACTTACACAGAAAACATAAAAAAACATTCCATTAAATGAATTGATTAATTAATAACTTTAAATGAATTAATAATTTTACAATGCAGCAACAAACTAGGTAGCAGACAGGTTGAAGTCATCATGGTCTGAGCAGGTATAAAAATTAATTAACTACATGATTGATAATCAAACTTGTAACCACTACATGATCAAACTTGCAACCACATGAAATACATGATTGATAATGAAAATTATAAACTTTTGTAACCAAGGAAATGATCTTAGCTTGCTTGCTTGAAGCTTATATGATTCTGAGACTATAAAAATAAATCTGAGCAGCAGTCAGTCAACCTGCTCCTGTCTTTAACCCCTGTGTTGACTCAACTCATTTCGCTGACTCTCTCCCTCCTATCAGGGAGGCTTGACCCCAGCAATTGATATTTTCTAGGGATCCAGAGAATGTGACTGTTAGCCCTAGTGGTTAAGGCAGGGGAATGAATTCTGTGGCAACTTTGCCTGTATCAATAATAATAACAATAACAATAATATGATAGACAACATTCCTATAAGCACTTTAAAAATATTATCTCTTTTGATCCTTTCAAAAACTCTGTGAGGTAAGGGGTATTTTTATTCCATTTTACAGAGGAGACAACTGAGGCAGACAGAGATTAAATAACTTCTCCAAGCTCACACAGTAAATGTCTAAGATAGAATTTGAACTCAGACCTTCATGACATTAGGTCATGCTCTATGCATTTTGTTCCTTAGGATTAACAAAGCAGACAGCATTGTCATACCAACATCAAACCATGCATTTTTGGTGTTATTCATCAAGCTATCATGCAAGACTCCAGACAGTGTAGAAGGTTTAGCTGAGGAGATCTTTTATTCCTTTGTGTTCCCTTCTGGATTTTTTCTGAATTCTTTGCAATTAGATATCCTAAGAGTTCATGTGGCCTGTCCTGTTTTATTCAGAAGTCTAAACTCATACCTCATCAGAAAGTATCTTGGTAATGACAGTGTCACAGATTCAGTCTTGGCTGATATCTAGTGACTAAGCTCAGTCCCGTCTCCCGCCTCCTGCCCCTAAGGAAAACACCAGGATATGACAGAGGAAAGTAAGGGAAATCTCTATGCTTTAAAAAGATATTGCTGAGGGGTAGCTAGGTGGCGCAGTGGACAGAACACCAGTCCTGCAGTTAGGAGTACCTGAGTTCAAATCCGACCTCAGACACTTAATAATTGCCTAGCTGTGTAGCCTTGGGCAAGCCACTTAACCCCATTGCCTTGCAAAAACTGAAAAAAAAAAGATATTGCTGAGAAATAATAATCTTGGGTTATAGGAAACCCAGAAAAAAAAGATCTTAAAGAATTACATTTTTAAGAAAAATAATTTTTATTGTAAGGATTTTCATGGCATATTCTGTTCTCAGTGTGAGATACTATTCTATGCCATTTATTTAAAGTTGTAACATTAATATGGCCTCACTTTTAGAGGAGTGACAGTAAAAAAGTAGAAATTTTTTAAAAAACATTTATCTCTATGAAACATTTTTTCTTTTCTTTTTTTTCCCAAAGTTGAGCCCAAAATATCACTATTTTCTTTCATTTAGGCTGTAATTTCTTGGATGATGATGAGTAAAGAATTCTCCTTTTTGCTTCAAAAGAACACTCTGATGCTGGTACTCTAGGGTGTTTGACTAACATAATACTTCTGGGTCCTGGATGTAAGGTTCTTAGATCCTTACCAAGTTGTTCCTCTTCACTGAAACCCATAATTCCCATAGCCTCCAAGGTTTCCTGGAACATCTCATCATCCTGGGCAGCAGGAATGGGTACAAAGCCATTGGAAAGAAATGTGTAGTTGTTAAAGCCTTCAAGTAATAAATCATCTGAAAGGAGATATCAATGGTGAGGGCATTAGAATAAATGGCATTTTTGTCTCAACTGGAATCATTTTGATTCCACAACTGACAAGTCTAAAAGCATTTAAAGGAAAATACCCTCCCCCTCCAAAAAAAAACCCCTACAACCAAAAATTCAAAGAGGGGGGAAAAAGAGGAGGGTATTCTCCTACTTCCATCTGACTCTTCTTCAAAAGAATAAAGAGAGTTATCAAAAAGAAAATCAGTGTTTTTAAAACTTAATTTGGTAGATATCATTACCAAAGGCATATAGTTGTTTCCAAGCACGGAGTAATGTAAACATCTCACATTTAGTTTCTTGCTTTGCTAAAATAATTTTTAAGGACCTTTTTAAGACCAAGTCACCTGGAAATTTGTAACCAAATCCAGTCTTGAAAACGAAAGGCTGGATTAAAGTAGAACTTTGGAGTGTTTCAAATGAACAAAGAAAGGCTGAATTTTGCTAATTCCTTAATATCCAGAAATAATGAAGACAAGAAGAGGATGGAAAAACCAAATTTACTTATAATCCAAATTCTCTTTTTCTACATTATTTTTCATCAGCTATTAACAAGAATCAGAATTGCCTAGAAGGAGATTCATCTCTTCTCTTGCTCCTGCCCCACGTTCAGTAGGGGGTGCAGATATTTGATGAGGTCAAGAGGTAACAACAAAAGAAAGAGAAAGAGAGAATTAAATGGACCAGATAATTCACAAATTGGATTATTAGTTCTCAGATTACTGAGTGTTAATTTTATTTGATCTTGTGATACTGAGAAGGGAAATTAGCAGTCATGAGTTGGAGATATAATTTCTTTTTATCAGATCATTTGAGTACTCACTAGGATCCTGAGGGTCAGACAGAAATCCTCAAACCAGATCTGAGGAGTAAAGATATGCCACTCACTGCTACATTTCCTTTTCCTTTCAGAACCCAGGCCATTATTTCAAAAAGCTAGAGACATGTCATGTAAGAGTTGAAGCCACTCAATTTCTTTCTAATTCTTATCCAGTTACTTACTTTTCATTTGTTCCTTAGCCCCAGCAATCATGTAATAAAAGATGTGGAATGTCCTTTCATCTCTTGCTTGGCGAATGGCACGTGACTTTTCCAGCAGGTCTGGTTGGGATGAATTAAGGATTCTAATTGTTCAAAGAACATCCTCCCTTGCAGTAGCCCAATAAACCCCAAAGTGTTTGGTTTTTTTTTGGTTTCTTTGTTTTGTTTTGATTTGTTTTTTTACCAATAAAAGATGGTTTGGGGAAGCATCCAAAAGCCTAAAAGTGATCAGAAGCTCTCATACTTTGAAAACAACATTCCTTCTGGAAATAAGTCAGATAGCAAGAATGAACCTTTTAATCACAGCCCAACCCACTCCTTTCCACACAGAAATTCATCAAAGAATTGATATGCTGCTATTTCTTTCCTTTCCAGGATGAGGCACTGACACATAGTAAGTTCTTATATGTTGCCTCCCCCTCAAGAATGACTTCCTTTAGAGCAGGGGCAGTCTGACTCTTCTATTTGTAACCCCAATATTCAGCACATAGTATTGAACAAATGCTTTATCACTAATTGATTGACTGATTAAAAATATTAATAGTAAATCACTTTAGTTCTGAATCATCAGCCTCTCCAGCTCCATTTATAAATAATTAGACTTTGGGGTATCTGTGATCTGTCTAAAAGCACAGACTAGAAGAAATAAGCAAAGGAGGGAATAAGAGGGAATAAAAAGAGTAGCAATTGTTTTTCAGTGTTTAAGTAGTATTTAACTTTCCATGACCCCATTTGGGATTTTCTAGGCAAAGATAATGGAATGGTTTGCCATTTCCTTTTCCAACTCATCAGATGAGGAAACTGAGACCACTACTAAGTGTCTGAAGTAAATTTTAATTCATATCTTCCTGACTGACCCTCTATCCACTGTCCTACCTAACTGCCCTATAGGAAATAATATAAGTGTATAAAAACAGAAAGGACAGAAGGGGAAGAGAAAGACAGAAAAAAAGTGTCTATATATAGGACAGAGAATAGTTGGGTGATGCTAATAATTGCATTTCATGTCATCTGTAATGATACTCCCATAAGATGGAAGCTGAGATCAAATGAGTAAGTACTTCGAGGTCTTAGGAAGAAAATAATGGAGCAAGGGTTATTAATCTCAGATCCATGAACTAGATTTGTTTTTTTTTAATTTTTTCTAATTATAATTCAAATATTTAGTTTTCTTTGAAATCCTATGTACTTTATTCATTTAAAACTTTCTAAGCATGTTTTAAATGAATAATAAATCAAATATAAATGACAAAATATTATTAATTACAAAAATAAAGTTTAAATTAATAACAAATTAATTAAATGGTGAATAGATTCATTAACTGTAAGAATAATATTTTCAGTGAATAATAAATTCTAAGCTTCAAACCACCAAAGTTACCCATGGCTCCGAAAAAAAATGCTTTAGAATGCCTATGCTAGAATCCTAGTCATTTGTGTTAAAGTTACAAAAAATTTTAGTCATTAGTGTTAAAGATATTCGCACTGGTTTTCCTTTTATATGAAAATCTAATTTGCTTATAACTTTAGACCTACTTCTGAAAGAAACGAGGTAGGATAGTGGACAGGGTTCAGTCAAAGTTGTGTTCATGAATAAAAACATGAGTCATCAGGTAAATGTTAGGGAATATTATGAGCAGGGTTGGACTATCTCAGAAGTGAGCATAACTCTAGAGGGTGAGGGATAGAGCAATATTGTCAAGCTTACTTATAACTTGAGTTTTTAGGAATTTTCCCAGCCTGATTCATGTCAGTCATCCATTGTTGGTTACTAAACCACCTCAATTCTCTGACAAATATTTGTTGTTCAGTCATTTCAGTCATTCTCTACTCTTTCAGACCCAAATGGGGTTTTCTTGGCAAAAGATACTAGACTGGTTTGCATTTCCTTCTCCAGTTCATTTTACGAATGAGGAAACTGAGGTATTCAGGATTAAGAGATTTACCTAGTAAGTGTTGGAGGCTCTATTATCTACTAGGTCACCTAGTAGCCCAACAAATATTTAGGCACCTGATCGTGGCTTATACACTCTACCTCATGTATTCTTCAGGCTATTTTTTTTAAAGGGGTGGGTGGAAAAGAAGGAGTTTTGTTAAGGGAGAATAATAGCCAAAGTTTATCTATTCAGTTGCCTGAAAACAAATTGACTGCAGCATTTGGCTGCTTTACAGAGAGACTTGAGATCTATTTAGTGATGAGTTTTGAATTCACCATGGGTGACCAAGGGACTTGATTGAGAGAATCTTAACTAACAAAATGCACCTTTTTGGGGTTTTTTAAAAAGAATGAACCAAAAAGCAGGATGTTATACTCGTTAATAGTGCTCGCAAGTGAAATGGACAAGAAATTTGACCCAGAAAGTAAAACAATTTTAGGCTTTAAGGTTTTAATTTAGACTCCTATCTAGCTGTTACTGAAGGAACAGAGTTAGTGGACAACTAGGTGTATCAGGAATGAAAGTTTAAGGGAAGAGAAAAGGAAGAGAAAAAACATTTATTAAGTGCCTACCTCATGTCAGACTCTGAACTAACCACTTCATAATTATTATTTCATTTGATCAGGAATTGGCAGAGCTATAATCAGCAGTTCTGACTCCTGGAACAAGCAATAGGGCAGATGCCTTCAATACAACTTTTTAGTAAAAAATAATAGCTCGCAATTTCATAGTAATTTATGGTTTATGTTATTTTATTTGATCCTCACAGTGATCCTGGGAAGTAGATACTTTTGTCCTTTTAGTCATTAACAACTCTTCTTGACCCCATTTGGGATTTTCTAGGCAAAGCTACTGGAGCAATTTGCTATATCCTTTGCCATTCATTTTACAGATAAGGAAACTGAGACAAAGAGGGTTAGATGTCTTGCAGGGTGACACATCTAGTAAGTATCTGAGGTCACATTTGAACCCAGGTCTTCCTGACTCCAGGCCCAGTACTTTATCTACTGTACCACTTAGTTGCCCATTAGGTATTATTATTATTATTATTATTATTATTATTATTATTATCATCATCATCATCATCATCATCATCATCATCATCATCATCATCCTTTTATTGCTGAGGAAACTGAGACTGGGAGAGGATAGGTGACTTGCCTAGAGTTACATGGCTCAGTTAGGGTGTAACTGTTGGAGGAAGGGGGAATAAGTGCCTCATGTTTAAGCTTCTTATTTTTACCAATAAATCTTTCTAACCAAGGATCAAGCTCAGACAGTTCTAACTTCTAATGGCTGAGTAGAGAGTAGTGTTCACTTTCTGTTAAATCTTTAATCACCTTATCCTAGTTATAATACTGGAGCAGACAGGAAGGAGTATGGGGAAGGAAGAGGCAACTACCACCTAAGAAAAGAAAGTAGATTGGACAATGTTGGGCAATGATGAAAACAAAGGAAGACTAGACAATGTTGGGCAATGATGAGAACAAAAGAAGATTCAGTGGATGTGGTTGGACAGAGAAGTATAATTAGCAATCTGTACCCCAAGTTCTTTTCTCTTCACTGATAGGGCTATAGCCTGAATTATTTGAGTAACTGCCACATTTTTTGACTTGGACTATGATATAGTTATATATAGATAAAGATATATAGATCTTGAGTCCATAGAGTTATGTTCAAGAAAACATAATCTTCCATGTGCTATTCTCTTTAAATTAATTTTATATTTAGGAAGATAAGAGATAAAGAATTATGGACTTGAAATATTAGAAGGGAATATAGATACCATTTCATCATAGGCCCATAGATTAAAGGTCACTTAATCCACTTCCTCATTTTAGAGATGAGGGAGGATATGGAGGCCCAGACCAAGTGTCTAAGGGCATACAGATAATGAGCAGCAGACTCAGGATTTGGGTCCTCTACCACAGAACACTCCAGTCCTCTTTTGTGTTTTACCATACATGCTGTCTTAGATCCAGTCTCCTCATGTAATAGACAAGAAAACTGAGACCCCCAAAATGTGAAGAGATGAAAGGTTTTTGTTAAAAACTTTTGTGATGCCCCTATTCTGGCAAGCAAATATTCTCTGGGCAGCAATGGAATGCCAAGATGAGATTTCTGTAAGTGAAATCATTAAATGTTGCCTAAAATGCTCCTTAATTCAATGATGACCCTCTTGGCATACCCCAGTATTTCCATCCCAGTGAAACTCTAGCTATTCTAGAGAAAAGAAAGGGGAAACCACATGGAGACTCTTCTTCACATTAACTCATGCCATGTACAATAATTCTTGCCATTCTTAAATGTCCAATTTGGCTGTTGACATCACTCCTCTCAGCCCTCTCTGATAGAATTTCATATTTTCCAGTCTACTGTAAAGGATACATGTTTCAATATTGGCTCCCACGATGTAACCCGTGACATCAAAGTTAATGCGGATGAATTTGCCCTACCGATGAGAAGATACGTTTTTGTATGGTTGCTAATTAATCTGTTTCAATGTTATACTTTAAGAATGGAAGAAACAAATTAGAAAACACATTCTCAATAGCTTATTTTAATAGAAATGGATTCTTCTCTCCAAATCTCTGGGATCCTCCTCTCTCTCCTCCTCGGGTTTGAGAATATCTGTATTGTACTCCTTAGAAGAAACAAAGTGACATCTATGGATAGTACTGGGTCAGCCAGCTCATTCAGCAACTGGGCCACCTGCCATCAGACTCCTCTTTTAAAAAGCATGTTAAGCTAAAATATAGAAAGTAGGCTCTTTTTTGTCCTCTGGTCACTATGTATGATTAAAGATCCAAAATTGAATAGAACTTCAAAAATCCTCTAATCTAACTCCCTCATTTTATAGAAGAGGAAATTGAGGCCCTGGGAAGTTTAAGTGACTTGTCCAAGGTCACAAATGTAATAAGTGCCCCAAATCTCTCAGATTTCATGCCTTCAAATTCAGGACTCTTTTCACTGGCCACATTTCATATGGTTCTTTCCAGTGACACTTGCATATGAGAATCTGAGGGGAAATGTTTGACTCTATGTTTCTGATTCCCAGATTTAGGACATTTCATACCACCTCAGAGAGGTTGCTCTAACTCACACCCTCTAAAGCTGAGTCAATTAAAAAGTGAATTTATAAAAGGGTCCTGCCCTGAAGAAAGAGAAGGAAATGAGACTCAGAAAAATGAAAATAACTTGTGGCCCTTGCTTGAACCATTTAAAGGTATTCTACCTGGTTGGTTGATCATTGAGAAGGAAGGAAGGAGCATCCTTAAAAGAGGGAAGCAGTGATTGCTACCAACATTTTCCCCAAGAATCATGGAGAGATATAAGAGAATTAGAATGAGTGTAGGGAGGGCATGGAGTCACAAAAGCATGAATGGATAATTCTTCTTTAATGGAACCTATGTATAACTGCCATTCAAATAGCTTGAGGAGATGTACAGTTTACTACAAGGTCATTTTCAAGTTCAATGGATTTCTTATTTTCCCACCTACCTATCCTCTTCTCTGCATCTCCTCATCCACCTACTATCCCATTGGAAGTTCTTTCACAGCACAAGTGTTGATTTGAGAATGGCAGTGGGGGGAAGTGAGATAGGGAAGGGACTTACTTCCCAGCCACTCACAAAGATTAGAGGCAAGTGGATTAAAGGAACCAAGGCAAAGTTCTATTGATTTGCTCTGTAATCTCATGCAATCTGGGAGTCACCATCCTAACACTTGCCCTCCATAGGAATCCTGTATTTTTTTTTTGCTACTTACAAATCGTGAAGAGTTGTCATTCTTGACGGTTTTGGCATTGCCAAAAGCTTCCAGAATAGGGTTCGCTTGTAGCAGTTGTTTTTCCAGCTCACCCTAAAATTCATTCACATTTAGTTATCAAAGAAATCAGTGCAAGCCCTAATACTTTTGTCCCTGAAGATGTCAATAGACTCCATTCACTCTGTGTATTATTCTTGTTACTACTCTTCAGATTGTTCCTAAGGGATATTTTGCATGTCCTTAGTTATTTGAGTGTTATGAAGAAGAAAGAATACGGCTGCTATGGGCTGTATAAAGAAATTTACCCTTTTAACACTGTTCACTTCAAAGATCAAAGCATACTTATCTTTGGAACATCACTGTTTTTATAAGCTAAACTACAGAGCAATGTTCTTTTGGTTTAAAAAACAACAACTTTTTTGCAATGCAAAAAAAAACAGGTAGAGATTTCTTCTTCAGGTTTGCTTTCTCTTTGTTTGGGTTTTGTTTATTTGTTTGTTGTTTTGTTTTTTTTTTTTAAGGAAAATGAGGGTATCATTAGAAAAACCTGCCAGGAGTTGCTTTAATCTAACAGCAGCAGAAGCTACAAAGCATACTGCGTCAGCTCCATTAATCAGGTTAAATGCAGCTGAGAACGGAAACAATCACTTCTTCTCTGTATCGGACCATGAGCTCCCATGCACAAAAATGGAGTCATGTTGTTAATGATGATGGGGAATAGCTAATTAGACAAGTCATGCCAGGAAAGCAAATATGCACTTTGTGGTCCTTCTGATTTCAGCATCAGAGATGAAGATCAGGTTTGCCTGCCAAAGAGACGTGCTTTTGCATTTTTCTAGCTGGCTAGAAAGTATTCCTTTCTCAGAGTCTTATATTATTCTACCTCCTTATTAGTATATGCTTAGTCTCCCCTCCCTTATTGAAACAATCTTTTCACTTTGGGGCATCTTGGCTCAAGTCTCTGGGATTTCAGTCAGAAACTCACTGAGCTGAGGAGGGATTTTCAGACAAAGGTAAATGACAGAATTTTCTCCTTTCTCTGTAGGCACTGTGGGTATTTGCTCCCGGGAAAGAGATAGGAAGTTATTATTTATTTATGTGAATATTTATAAATATACTACCACCCCCAAGATTCCCAGGGTGTCCCTACAGAAATAAAAATTATTTTTAAAAAATAGAAAACATTTCCACAGTAATTGTGAGCAACTGTTAGAAATCCCCTTTATCAGACAGATGGAAAGTTACAATTTAGAGGTGGTGGTTTCTCTCCCTGCTCTTCCAAGTGAGAAGAGATGTGAAATACCTTACTTTAGCTTCAGGTTAAGGGACTGGTCTGGTAGAATCCTAACAAACTTGCTATCAATTAACCCACTTACAGGGAAACTTAGTACTATCCTTCCCAGACAAGCTTTTTTAAAAAGTTCCTTTCCCTGCCATAGAATCATAGATTTATAACTGGAAGGGGACCTTACCAGTTATGTAATTCAACCTCCTCATTTTATTTCTCTGAGATAGGTTAAGTGTAATCATTCCTCAAAGCCAAGAAGATGGAAAGATGACCTCTAATGGTCTCATAATCCTAGAATTCTGGCTTCTAGCCCCTCAATTCTTAATTATATTTCTGGCAAGACATGGTTTTGTTGGATAGCTAGTGTCTCCAGTCATCAATCTTTTTGCCCTACACTAGAGCTTGTGTTTTGCAAATCAGAACAGCTGTTCTTGAAGCTTTATGTCTTGAGGCTAAGCAGAGGTAGTCAGTAGAAGGACATGCTGAGACAGACGGACATCACAAACAGCACTGCAAACACATGCACAGGGACACCGCTTTAGAAGCACTGTCCCACTGGGGGAGAGGATAGGCATGCCAAGGCTATATAGCTTATCAATCAAACCTCGAGAGTGGAGGGTACATTTCACAACAGTCCTAAAAAGCTCAACCTGACAGGACAGAAATCTTTAGATTGTTTCAATCAGAAGTTTTCGTGGTCAAATTTCAGGCTGATTGGCTATTTCAGGATCGTAGGAAAATTCATTTGGATAAGGAAAATCCATCACAGGCAGGTAAGGATGGGAATTCCAAAGAAACCCCTGCAAATGTCAGACTATAAATTCTCTCAGTGGTATCTGACATAGGCAGGGTCCATGTGCAGAGATACTAATAAGTGCTATTGTTGCTTCATATTGTGAGACAGAAGAACCTAACATATTCTACCATCAACTACGGGCACTCTGTTGGTGCAACAACAGCATGCAAATCTTTATTCTGTGCCTTCCCAACACACTGTAGAAAACACACTCTAATTCATTTACTCACGTAAGCAAAAGATGGGCCTTGCTGTAGTTGAATAATGTAGCATAAAACAAATGTCAATGTTATTTCAATCACACAAACATTGGGTCTTGGTGGGTATTTAATTATGTCTATTTCCTCCCCATACACAAACACACACACACACACACACACACACACACACACACACACACACACACACACACACAAACAGACAAGTTCAACAACCCCAGTATAGTTTTCCTAGAAAAATGGAGACAAACATTCCTCACTTATTCTTTCTTTATCCACCCCCACCCCCACCCCCTCCAACTACTGAGAACAGAGTGACAACTTTCAATTTAGAAAAAAAGGGCTAAAATGTTCTTTAGGTCTTAGGACTGAACAGGCTTAAATTCACAGGCTTATAGAATATCTATTCACATATTTACCTCCCCTATTTTAGAATTTAAAATAACTTGCCCAGTGTCATACACTAATAGCATTAAAATATTATAAAAGATGGAATTTGAATTTGGATCTTCCTGCCTCTAGAGCCAGTATGTTAGCCACTAAGTTGGCAAGAGTGAGAGGAGATAGTCAAATCTTCTTGGTGACCCACATTTGATGAAATGTAGTATATAGGACATTCTCTGGCCCTCCTCACAAATAGGTTATACAGGCTAACAAGTCTATAACTTGAATGTTATAGCTGAAGGTTGAAATACAGGAAATTTTTTTTTCTTGTTTTGGTTTTAGGATATGAATATGAAGCCAGAGCAGTCACAGAGCACAACTAGAACTTCAGCTGGATTTCTCTAGATTTCTATTTTTTGCTAGGTTTCTAGTTCTATGATATAATGGCAAGCTAAACTTTTAGATGGTTTTAGAATCAATTCATGATAATCCATAATAAACAATGGATAAGAATGAACAGGAATCAATGAACTCCACAGGTAGTCCCCAAAACTCATCTTAGCCTCTTCCATTTACCAAACCTTTTGGCAGAGTGTGGGTGCTGTCAGATAAAATGGACTAATTCCAGATTTGTTTTTTCATTTCTCTGATACCAAGGCTAACATGAGGAGGTACAGTCTAAACTGGCTTCAAGAAAGGAAAAGTAATAGAATCCAGAAGGATTCAGAAAGGACATTAGTGAATCCACTAACTAAATGGATCAGAGAGTCCTTCCCCCATTCAGCCTGTTTGAGTTTCTCTTTTCTCAGAGAAGAAAAGACCAAGATACCTGTGGAAATGAGCAAAATACAATATTCCAACTGAGTACATTTATTAAAAAGCTGTGTTTTTCCCAAATCATCATATGTAGAGGATAAATTATTTTAGTTTTCTCCAGGCTGACTGGTTGTGAGAGAACAAGAGTTGCCTTTAGGATCTGGGTTCTTGCAGAGCTGAGCTGATGCAGGCAGGGCTTTGCTATAAATAGGCATTATACATGTGGCAATAATAAAGATTTTTCTCTCAACAAAATAAATTCCTGTTTTAGGCCTAAGGGCCCTTCAAACAAGACCTTCCTCCCCAACCCCTTTTTCCATAGCCCCCAAAGCCCTGACATAATTTCATGTTCTTAAAAGAGTATAGTTCTGAAAAGGCATCCAGGTTACCAGAAATTGAGTCTTTCAATTAACTTTCTTTTCCAACTCCTGGTCAATTTGCTGTTTAAACCCCCAAAGACAGGAATTGGCCACTTACAGTGATGCTTGTGTCCTTTTTGCCCTTATGGGAGGAAGCTACTACAGCTAGATACTGGATGACCTTTTTGGTGTTTTCTGTTTTCCCAGCTCCAGATTCACCTCTGAAAGACATGGAGAGAGTGGACCATGATGTCCTCTGCCCAATAACAGGCAAGTGGAGAAATCAGGAAAAAAAAGACAAGGTCAGCCTTTTAGAAGAAGCCTATTGTAGGAGACTAGAGTAGAATCAAATCAATCAAAGAGCATTTCTAAAACACCCCCTATGTTTCTGGGGCACTCACGCCATCTTCATTCTACTGGAAGAAACCACATACATATACTTAGGTATAACAAAAAGTATACAAAGTAAATATGAGGCAATGGTTAGGGGGAAAGGGAGAAAAAGAGATGCAATGATTAATGCAACAGTCTAATTGAAATCCAAATTATTTTAGAACAGAATTCTAAATATCAGTAATATTACTAGATTTAATATTATTAACCATGAGCTTCCCAATTAATTAGGAAATAATCCCAAAGAAAGGCCCAGCATAGGGTGGGAAATACTCCAAACAGAAAAAGAATATATTTTATATGTTTTTTTCATTTGAAGCAGAATGGTATTATGGAAAGAGAGGTGAATTTGGAATCAGAAAAGCCAGTTCAATTTCTGGTTCTGTCACTCTCTAGCTGTATGATCTTGGGCAGCAAGTAACTTACACCTTTCTTGCCTTGCTTTTCCTCCACTGTAAAATGAGGAGATTGGACCAGGTCACCCCAGCATCTTCGATTTTATTGACTTACAGACCCTAGATCCATGATCCGCAATGCTGAGTAGATAGGGAAGAGTTTCCTGAGGCTTAGCAAAGCCTAGCTAGCCTTAGTAACCAGGTAGCTCAGACAAAGTGTGACCTCATTGTTAGAAGGAAGGTGACAATGTTGAGGCATTAGTAAAATGGAAGGGAGGGGAAAAGGGAAGGGGGTACAACCTAAATTCTTCTTCCTCTGTTGTTTCCTTCTTTGCCTGATCCAGTCTCCAGCTCCCTTCCTTTTCTGTTCTTTAAAAGGATAGTTTAAAAGAGTTCTGAAAGAAATCTTTTTGCCCTCAGGGTCAGGTTCAAGGCTTCTCTGGAGCTGAAATAATGCCACCAGAGCTATTCAAGTTCCTGTTCTTTTTCCTAATTAGGAAATGAAGAAATTAAATTCCTCTACTGAGGCCCCATTAATAACTATTCAAAAAGAAGAGTGTGCATAATCCTGTTGACCTCCTATACCCAGAGGATTGCCCATATATACACTCAATTTCTTTAGATTTTTAAGTTAGGAAAAGTGAGCATCAGATTCCTGATAACAATTTTAAAAAATATTTTGTATGGTTTAATACTGAGATTATTAAAAAAATTTCACACATAATTTTTCCTTTGTAAGCAAGCCTATGGGGTGGGGAAAGATCAAAGTTAATATCTTCATTTTATGTAAAAAGGAAGGAAGCAGATATATATATATATATATATATATATATATATATATATATATATATATACTTCTTATAAAGATTCAGACACAGAACCTGAATATACATAGAAAAACTGTACAAAGATAGAGAGGTAGGAAGGTACAACCACCACAACAAAAACAATAGCTAGTATTTTAACACATCAGGGGTGTGCTGGTAAATGTTTAAGAACCTTCTTTCTAGGGGGAAAACTACTATATACATGACACATGCTTGAGTTTAATATTTTCCCCATTGCTTTCTTAAGTCTGGACAATCAATAAAACACTAAAGTCCTGAAATGTCACATTTGCTGATTTCTGAGGTGTAAATGCTCATTACACTATAAATTTAATAAATAATGTAAGCTGGCTCCAACATAATACTATAAAGCTTTAAAGTTTGCAAAGCATTTAACAAATATTATCTTGTTTGATTCACATAGCAACCCTGGAAGGTAGATATTAGATGAGGAAACTAAGGCAAGCAGAGGTAAGTAACTTGTCCAAGATCACATACCTAGAAAGTATCTAAAGGTTGGATTTGAACTCAGGTTTTCCTAACTCTAAGTTCAGTGCCCTTTCTGTTATGCCACCCAGCTGAACAGAAATCTAGCTAGTTAGATATTCACCACCCTTCCTTTCTAGGATTAATTAAAAATTTTCTGCCTTACGGGTTTTTTCCCCCCATCTTTTCTTTCTTTACAATTTAAGAGTCAGTCATATTCCCTATGAAGGTCCTGTTTCCTGCTTCAGGGAGACAGGTATTGAGCCCAAAGTTAGGAAATCTAATTTATCCTATATTTGTTGCTTGGCTAAGTTAGTTTCATGATTTATTGGGATTTTTTTAAAATGAGGTTCCCAGATAACTTTCAAACAGAACAGACCAATAAATTTTCAAATCGATTTACCATTGGAAAAATTAAAAAATCTCTCTTTTCCAACCTCTGGCTTCCAAATTGGCTCTCTGATATGAGCAAGAAATTCTAAAGCGCTTCTCCTTTCTCTCTGGGCAAGGGTAACCATGCCCATCATCTTCTGTAAGTATGACTATATATGGCATCCTTTCCCTTTTAATTACCCTGAGGGGTCATCCTGTGGTTCTTTGGAACTCCGCATAGACTCAAGCTTGGAATACATTGCTTAACCCTTTGTTTCCCAAAGGCATTACAAAAGTTTCCATGTGGTATTCTGGGGATGTGTTTACTTTTGCTGAGAAAGTAAAATATGTTCTGAACCATGGTCTGTTTGCAGAACTCTCTAGGGCTTAGGTTGCTTCTAGCTCTCCTTCCTTGTCCCCTGTCCTTCTAAAATGTCTTCCCGACTCAGAATCATGAATTTTAGGTTTGGCAGCCATTTAGCCAGGGCAATAAACCAAAAAGAATACCTACTGCAACACATCAGAGAAATGATTATCTAACCTCTTCTTAAAAAACTCTAATGAGAGGAGACCCCCTTTCTAGGGGAGTCTAATTCACTTGGGATATCTCTTCTCACCTAGGAGGTTTTTCCTTAAATCAAGCCTTTGTAAGCTTTGTAACTTCCACCCATTCCTCCTAGTTCTACATTTTGGGGACAAACAAAGTATATCAACACCCTCCTCTACAAGGTGAGCATTCAAGTATTTTAAAACAGCTAGAGACTTCTCCAAGCTAAAAAGATCCCATATTCCTTCAACTGATTCTTATATGGCATGAGATGGAGGCCCTTGAACATTTTTGTTTCCCTTCTCTAGACCTGTCTCAGATGCTGCCTGATATATAGGATTCCAGACATTGTCTGACCAGAGCAGAGTATGATGGAACTGTCATCTCAGCCTCTATCTCTCTTAAAGCAGCCTGAGACTGCATTAGCTTTATTACAATACCCTAAACTAGGCATAATAAGAAAAATAATTCTGCTTAAAATAAGCATATCATACACTCACTATCAAACCAAATAATTTTTGGATTATTCCTACTATTAATCCAAATAATGACAGTACATAGATTTAGAGCAGAAATGGACTCTGAAACAGGGATTCTTGATCTTATTGTTGTTCAATTGATTTTCAGTGGTGTCCGACTTCTCATGATCACATTTGGGGCTTTCTTGATAAAGATACTGAAATGGTTTACCATTTCCTTCTCCAGCTCATTTTCCAGATGAGTAACTGAGGCAAACATGGCTAAGGACTTGCCCAGGATCACACAGCTAATAAATGTCAGAGGCTGCATTTGAACTCAGGTTTTCCTGACTCCAGGCCCAGCACTCTATCCACCTAGCTGTCCTGGCTCTTGACCTAGAAGTCTGGGAATGTAGGTAATTTTAAAAAATATATTTTTAATCCTATATATATCTTATTTTATGCAATTAAAACATTACTATGAGAAGAGGTACATAGGTTTCTTCTAGGCTGTCTAAAAGGGTACATGATACACAAAGAAGGTTAAAAAAAATTCTGTCTTAGAAGTTATCTAGGCCAAATCCCTTATTTTATAGATGAGAAAAATCTCACCCCCAGAGTTTAAATGACTTGTCCAAGGTCACATAGGTAGTAAATGTCACAGTTAGAATTTGAACTCATGCCCTTTGATTCTAAGTCTAACTATACTGTCTTCCACATATCACAGTCTTAGAGCAAGGCAGAGCATCAGTCACCCCACAAAATTTTCACCACTTCTTACTCCAAATGCCAACAATACCTGTTCCTGAATAGAAATGTACAGGAGTGGGATGGCTAGGTGGCGCAATGGATAAAGCACCAGCCCTGGAGTCAGGAGTACCTGGGTTCAAATCTGGTCTCAGACACTTAATAATTACCTAGCTGTGTGGCCTTGGGCAAGCCACTTAACCCCATTTGCCTTGCAAAAACCTTAAAAAAAAAAAAAAAGAAATGTACAGGAGGATTTAGAAAAATATTTTCAGTGTCCTAGGCTATTTTTCAGTTTCTAGTTTTTGTTTTGTTTTTTAAATCTGCCTTTCTCAATAGTCTAGCTTTTTTTAGAATTAGCCCACTTTTGAAGCTGGAAATCTTTGGGATTGTTCCATGGATCTGGCTAATTTATTGCAACTCATATTAAGAGAATGATAATAAAGTCATATTATATAAACAACATGTTAACCTCACTGTCTGTTATCATTACACTGGAAGGGCCTATAATTCCACTAGAGTTTACAAAAATGAAAGTCTCAAACCTCATTCTTGCTTCCTGATTTGGCTTAAAGCATTTATATTTTGATCAAAGTTAAAATCTTGTGTCAAGCTAGTTTTCTTTTTTTGTCATTTGCTTTGTACTCAGATTTTAAACATGATTATGACTTTTTAAGTGGAATGTTTCCTTCCATGCCATAGCTGATCATGTATGCAGGCTAGCATTGCATGACAATTGTCTCTAGATTTCAAGATTTAAAAAAAAATTTCCTAATTTTTATAAAGGAAAGGGTTTATGCTACATGACCCTAGGCAGGTTCCTTAAACTCTAAAGGCCTCAAGCATCTCCATCTATAAAATGGTAATAAAAAATCAATCAATCAGGGCAGCTAGGTGGTACAGTGGCCCTGGAGTCAGGAGGACCTGAGTTGAAATCCGACATCATTCACTTAATAATTACCTAGCTGGTGGCCTTGGGCAAGTCACTTAAAACCCATTGCCTAGAGAAAAAAAGAATCTATCAAAAATCGATAAGTCCATGAAAATTTGGTAAGCATTTGCTTATGTCAAATACTAATGCTAAGTATAGGGGATATGAAGAGAGGCAAAAGAAGAGTCCCTGCCCTCAAGAAGTACACAATCGTGTTTGTGTGTGTGTGTGTGTGTGTGTGTGTGTGTGTGTGTGTGTGTGAACTCATATGATTTCCTGGCCCATGATAGCTTAATTTATTTTACGCACATTTACTGTGAAGTAAGAGGTTCACAGCCTCAAGATGCCCTGTAACTACCCTATTCTCAGCTCATTTCATCATCTTACTTAAAAGAAGAAAGTATTTTTGAGGGAAAGAACCCTTCTGAGTGAAGAATGAGGGTTTACCACTCATTTAATATATTTGGTCATGCTAAGACTCTTCAACCTCCAGCCCTATTGCATGCTATGATTTCTAACTCTGATTTCTTACTCTAACTCTAATTTTTAACTCTAAGCTATACTTGCCCAAGCACATAACTTTATTAGATCATTAATCTGAAATTGAGGGACAGCTAGGTGATGCAGTGGATAGCACACCAGCCTTGGAGTCAGGAGGACGTGAGTTCAAATCCAACCTCAGACACTTAATAATTACTTAGCTGTGTGACCTTGAGCAAGTCACTTAACTATTGCCTTGCCAGAAAAAAAAAAGACTGCTTACATGACAATTGATGAAAAAGTCCAAAGTGCTTTCAAATTTAGAACTGAAAGGGATCTCATCAGTCATCTAGTGTTACAGATGAAGAAACTGAGACCCACAAAGAATAAGTGACTTGCTCAAGGTTGCTCACATCCTTATTTCAAATTTCATTTAAAGGAAATAGACTCCCCTCAAAAAAAGAAGGAAATATCAGTCTTCTTTACTTAATTTCAGAAGCAGCCAGAAAGCTTAGCTAACTGTCTAAGAACTCCTGATCACAGGGTTTACTTGGCTTACTGGGTCTGGATGCCTGAACTAATGCCAGAATATATTATACCAACTCTTATCATCTGATAACCCTAAGAAACCCTTTTTGTTTCAGCACAACCACAGGCAGTTCCCCAACTCTAAACCATTCTAAACCAACTCATTCCAATTTTCCATGCTGTCATGGAAGGATGACCTTCTTCATGGAATTCTAAGGTTCATACTCTAAAGTAAATACAACAACAAGGTGACTATCCCCTCTGAATTTCCCTGGTTTTTCCCACACAGGAGGAAAGATCCATATAGCTGAGAGGACACCATTCCAGAGTATCTAGAGATACTTGGTCACCCTAAACCTGGAATGTCTCCCTCTTCAGCTCTGCTTCTTGATGTCCCTGAATTCCTTCAGGTTTCAGCTAAACTTCTACCTTCTACAAGAAACCTTCCCAGCCACTCTTAATTCTAGTTGTCTTCACTCTGTTGACCATTTCCAATGTATCCTGTCTATATCTTGTCTGTATATAATTTCTATATGTTGCTATCCCCATTAGAATATAAGTTTCTTGAGGACAAGGCCTGTCTTTTACCTTTCTTTGTATTTCCAGTGCCTGACATAGAGTAAGCACGTAAATGTTTATTGACTAATTGACTACTAAGGCCAGCCTTAGGAACCAAAGAACTCATCAGCTTGGTCCTATCTCTGAAATGTGTCCTTGGTTACAGCCTAAACCAGGACCCTGGCCATTCTATTTCACCTTCCATTATATTTATATTGATTACAAATAATCAAATTAGTGGGACACCATGATAAGAGAAAAGAAGTCAACTAATAGTCTTGGAATAAGTAGAAAATTTTAAATCCCAAATTGGTTTCATCCTCTCGTCTATCACACCAATGGATCACCTGATACAATTCTAGTTGCAAGCTAGAATGCAAACATTTTAATATTAAGATCTTAAAACCAAGGAATTAGAGCTGGAAGGGGACTCAGAAGCAGAGATCACAAACTTTCTGAGCTGAAAGGGATCTTGGAGAATAACAAGTTCAACACAAACATGAACAAGAACTATTCCATAACATCTTACACAAGTGATCATTCAGTCTTCCCTTGAAAACCTCAAGTAAAAGAATATCCATTATCTTTTGAGGCAGCCCATTACATGGAAGGAATTGTTATAAGACTGGAGTGAGGAAGACCTGAGTTCATATCTGGCCTCAGACACTTACTAAGTGGTCAAGTCATTTAACCTTTGTTTGCCTCAGTTTCCTTATCTGTAAAATGGTAATAATACTTTGGGAGATAAATGCTGAGGTTACTGTGAGGATCAAATGAGATAAATATAAAATGCTTAGCACATATACTTGGTATATTTTAAGTGTTATATAAATATTATATATTATTGTTAATAATAATTGTCAAGAAGTTTTTCTGTATATTTATCCTAAATCTGCCTTTATGCAACTTACTTTATGCAACTACTGCTTAAAGTTTTGCCTTTTGGGATCAAGCAGAGAAAATCTAATTCCTCTTGCCCAGCAATTGCTAAATGTCATCTTTCATTCATTTCTAATAAATTCACTCCAATGTCAAGATCTTTTTGGATCCTGACCCTGTTGTCCAATATGTTCACTACCTCTCCTGGCCTTTTAATTCATTATAAATTTGAAAGACATGCTATCTCTGTGTTTATTCAGCTCATTGATAAAAAAAAAAAATTTAAGCAGCATACAGTCAAACAGGGCCCTCTACTAGATTTTTTTCAAAGTCATAATCAAGCCATTGATGACCATACTTTGGTATGGTTCATCTATTCAAATAACTCTACTCTCAGCCCATCCTATTATCCACCATATCTCCCCACCTTGTCTATAGGAGAGAATAATGATAACAAGGATAACTAGAATGGTTGGCATTTTAATAGTTCTTTAAAGTTTGTAAGCACCTCATAAATATTATCTCATTTTATCCTCACAAGAACACTGAGATGCAAATAGCATATATATTAGCAAATAGCTAATAATAATAATAACAATAATAATAATAATAATAATAATAATAATAATAATGTCTATTTTGTGGGGAATGGCACTGAGAAGGATAGAGGGTAAATGATTTACCCAGTAAGTATTTGAGGTCAAACTGAGAAATGAATCTACCTAAGAGATTTGTTAAATATTTTGCTGCAATCTAGATCTGTAGTATTTAATCCTATTTGCCTCAGTTTCCTCATCTGTAAAATGAATTGGACAAGGAAATGACAAACCACTTCAGTATCTTTGCCAAGAACAACTCCAAATGGGGCCACAGAGAGAGTCAGACATGATAGGAAACTGAGGTATATAGAAGACCATGTATATCTGTGACACTCTCTTCCCTATCAGTCTATTATATCCATCTAAAGAGAAGGATATGGCATGACCTGTCCTTAATAAAGCTATTTTATCTCTTAGAGATGATCACTACGTTTTCTAGATTTTCAGAAACTGTCATTCTTAGAATTCATTCTACAGTTCTACCAGGGGTTGAAATCAAGCTCAGAATCTACTTTCTTGACTTTTTTTTTATGGGGGAGGGGTGGGGGGGGAGAATTGCTCTTCCCAGTTTCTACAGCATGTCTCTGATTCTCCAGAGTAGTTCAGTACCTCATCTTGTAGTTCATCTACCCTTGGAAAGAGTTCTCCTGAGATTAGTGTGTAAATTTAGTCCAAGTTTCTCAATTTAATGGAACCTAAGACTTCAAGGAGCAAAGTGACTTGACCAAGGTCATAAGGTAAATTAGTGGTACAGCCAAGGCTAGAATACAGATTATCTTACTCTAAACTTAGTCACTTTTAAGAGCTAGGGGCTTTGCAAGGATTGGTGACATTTTGTTATGTGACATTTTATGGATATAGGGTTAAGAGGCAACAATTAAATGAGAGGCAAGGCAGCCTAGTATACTGGAATATGCTTAGAGGAAATCTTGCCTTTATTATTTACTAACTATATGATTCTACACAAATCATTTAACATCTCAATTTTTCCATCTATAAGATGGGATAATAATACTACTTACCTCACAGGGTAGATATAAAGATCAAATGAAATAATACATAATGTATGTAAAACGCCAAATATAAATGAACTAGTATTATCTTCACAGTAAAAACATGCAAATACATTCTAAGATACATCTATTTTGAATCTATATCCTCAAATGATATTAATCAAATGCATTTTATTAACTTTTTTTTTTTAGTTTTTGCAAGGCAATGGGATTAAGTGGCTTGCCCAAGGCCACACAGCTAGGCAATTATATTTTTTTTAGGTAATTATTAAGTGTCTGAGGCCAGATTTGAACTCAAGTACTCCTGACTCCAGGGTTGGTACTCTATCCACTGTGCCACCTAGCTGCCCCCTAAAATAAATTTTTAATCAAAATATATTTGATTAACTTTTTAATCAAAAGTTAATAAAAATGGGAGCAGCTAGGTGGCATAGTGGATAGAGCACTGCCCCCCAAAATACATTTTTAAATTTTTTTTAAATTTTTTTTTGCAAGGCAAACAGGGTTAAGTGGCTTGCCCAAGGCCACACAGCTAGGTAATTATTAAGTGTCTGAAACAGGATTTGAACCCAGGTACTCCTGACTCCAGGGCTGGTGCTTTATCCACTGTGTCACCTAGCTGCCCCCAAAATACATTTTTAATCAAAATATATTTGATTAACTTTTTAATCAAAAGTTAATAAAAACGGGGGTGGCTAGGTTGCACAGTGGATAGAGCACCGGCCTGGAGTCAGGAGTACTTGAGTTCAAATCTGGCCTCAGACACTTAATAATTACCTAGCTGTGTGGCCTTGGGCAAGCCACTTAACCCACATTGCCTTGCAAAAACTTTAAAAAAAAAGTATTTTGAATTTAACAGTTTTCCCAATAGTTTTCTGTCTCTGATTTCATTTTATTCTTATTATATTCCACTGAGATAAAAAAAATACACAGAATTACTATATTTTACTATGGCAACTGAGTCTCTGAGGAGTTTCTCAAGTCCTCAAGTGAATGGAACTAGAACCCAAATTACTTCACTATGCCTTATTTCCATCTGCAATTATTAAGGGCCTACTTCATGAAAGTCATTGATTGTACTAAATGCCAGGAATAGAAAGACAAAAAGTGAAAATAAGTCTTGCCTTCAAAGGGCCTACATTTAACTGGGGTGAGGGTAGTGCAAGAAAATTGGAAAAATGCATATAAAGAAATGTACACAGACTACAGATGTATTTACAGATAAAGAAATGCACACATGCACACACACTATATACCTACACACACATATATACAGATAAATGTATATACCATTTATTCAAATTATTTTTATATATGTGTATACTTAAAATATTTCAGAAATAGGGATGGTAGAATACTAACCCACATAAAAAAAGCACATGAGCAACTATTAGGACATTTTTGTTTGTTTTTGTGTTGTCTTTTTTAAACAAGACAAAAAAAAAACCTGACCCAAATGGAAAAACAAACTAAATGGGGACCTGGTCCAGAGGGGGAACAAGCCATCCATTAATCATCCTACATGAAAGACAAAGAACTTATTCAGGGAAAGGAAGAAAAGCAGTAATCTATAGTTCATCAGAAACAGTGCATTTTTATAGGGCTCAACTTTGGCCCTGGGAGAGATACAGGATCCAGCTGTTGGGGGTGAGTCATCTCCCAGAGAGGAGCGCTACCCTATCCCTAGCCTCTGGGAGTAGAGATCTGTATCACTGATACCTGTTTCTGAACTCATTTCTGGAAACTCAATGACTGCTAAAGATTGGGACCTGAGGGGAACTATCTTTAGATGACTCATGCTAGCTCTAGTCTTTGATATAATCAGTCTAGGGTCCTCTTAGAACACTAATCTCTTAAATATCACTCATTAATTACTTAAGTATCTATCTTCAATAACCAAAAAGTTTAGTGCACTGGAGCTAGGAACTAATCTCTCTTCCTAGGTACATTGGAAAACTCCACCTGTCTTGGGATACATAGAGTTTTAGTCTCCTTTCAAGTTCATCAATAGAACTAAAGAAATTGATTCTCCATTCTCTCCCTATATTTGATATTCAACAGAATTGAGTCTTCAGGTGGTCTCCACATGGTACCAAGAATACTCAACCCCCTAGGAAATTTCTAGGGATTTATTCCAACCATTACTGCTCTTTCTTCTTCAGAAACAGGTAAAAAAGTAGAGTTCTCCTCACCTTCTACTCATTTATGTCAACTCTCTACCTTCACCCCCTCCAAAAATCTCTGGGGAACAACCCAATGAATCCTGGGGTAATGATTACAAAAGTCAAATTTCCTTCTGTGTACAGAGTAGTGATAATGGTGTAGTTGGAAGAATCAAACTTTAGAAAAACTTTAGAAATAGAGAAAGTAACTTGGGAGAAGCCAGTTCACAGATCTTGAAAAAACTGAGACAGTCACAAAAAAAAAAAGAGAGAGAGAGATAAGCAAGAGACAAGGGAAGAGCCAGGAACTCAGAAGAAAGTAATATCAAAAAGAAGGAAAGAAACCAGGGAAGACTTGTGTGAACTGATGAAGCGTGAAAAGAACAGAACCTAGAGGACAACAACAACAACAATAATAATAGACAAATTTGAAAGATTTAGGAACTTTGAGAAATGCAATGATCAGCTATGATTCTAGCAGACCAATAAAGAAGACTAATACCCATCTCCTCACAGAGAACTACTGTACTTAAGGTACTAAAAGAGACAATAGTTTTTGGACATAATCAATGAGGAAAATGTGTTTTTCTTTACTGTACATTTTTGATACAAGGGTTTCTTTTCATTTCTTTCTTTTTTAATGAAGGAAAGAGAAAAATAGATTTTTGTTAATTGACAAAAATTAATTTAATTTTAGAAACATTCAATGTTACTACATTAGAGAGTAGTAAGAAAATCAGAATTGAAACAAAGACAGAAAACTTTGAAAGTTATATTTTGAGGTTATTACATACTTAAAAAAACCAATTGTTCCCCCAAAATGATTCTCAATATTATATAAAATCCTATTTCTCTATTCTAATTTGTATATGGAAATGCTCATTTTTATTCAATGTTAGTTTCAGAATGAAAAAAAGAAAAGAAAAAGAAGTAAGGAGGGAAAGAAAATCAGAGAGAGAGAGAACACAAGCACATAAATACATATATTAAACAGATTGAAAACAGCAGCTTCACTTACGTGCACAGGATAGACTGATCTTCCCGGTCTGTGAACAAACAGAAAAGGAAAAAACCGTGGATTAGAATCAAACCAAGAGCCACTTTAAAGACTTTTCACTCCTCAGCTTCTACTTGACTTTATCACATCTGTGGGGAGCAAGGGAAAAGATTAACTAGGTATCTCTGGCTCACACAAGGATAGGTTAAGGTCTTGAGAGTCAAACTCAGATCCCTAAGGCATTGTGGGGAACCAAGCTCAGATCTTCAGGGCAGGACAAAGAACAAATCCAAAAGAAAAACCAAGACCCACGGTGCCAGGACCAGCAATGCCATAGGTCTATGAGAATCCTGGGCATACTAAATCCAATTATTTCTCAAATGTCTTCAGATCAGTGACTCCTTTATGCTACAGTTAGTAGTCCCTCCTAGCTAGGACCCTGGACAACAAACTTTTTTAAAAAAATGTCTTTTAGGAGAAGCTAGGTGGTGCAGTAGATAGAGCACTGACCCTGGAGCCAGGAGGACCTGAGTTCAAATCTGTCCTCGGACACATAATAATTACCTAGTTGTGTGACCTTGGGTAAGTCACTTAACCCCATTGCTTGCAAAAAATGCCTTTTAGTCTATGGAAAGAACCCCCAAAATAGTCAAATACCCTTACAAAAGAATAAGCTAGAGCTATTAGTACCTCTAATAGTCCACAGACCACCTACTGGGGGGGAGGTCATATATTGTTGGGAGAGCCAAAAGAATTAAAAGAAATGGTTTATCCCACGAAGGACCTTGGGATCTTGGGAAGACAGGATCCATGAGACAACATGAGAACAAACATTGTATACAATGTACCCTCAGGGGATATTGTATATGTTGGAGATGAATCTATCTGCTTATCCAAGGCTTACCATCTTGAGAGGCAGACAAATAAGTTTGCTGCAGTCACAAATTCTTAGATCTTCATCTACTCACAAGTAGTCATCCCACTCTAATAGAATACCATATGACCAGAACAAAAAATCAAGCCAAATCCTTTTCTCTAATTCATTCACCCAAGTGACAGAAGGATCTATTTCATGACAAAAATCATGGGCTGCTTAAGTCTTCCAAAGGGGAGGGGGGGAGAAAGTAAAACAGCAAAGAAAAATTTAATTTTTGTTCTTTCTTTCCTTTCCCATCCCTTTTAACTTAGGAAATTCCTACAGAAGCTACAACTATGATGCGCTGTCCATGTTGTAAGAATGCCAAAGGTTGGGCAGCTAGGTGGCATAGTGGATAAAGCACCAGCCCTGGAGTCAGGAGTACCTGGGTTCAAATTTGATCTCAGACACTTAATAATTACCTAGCTGTGTGGCCTTGGGCAAGCCACTTAACTCCATTTGCCTTGCAAAAAAAACTAAAAAAAAAAAAAGAATGCCAAAGGTACACTTGCAAAAAAGACTTTTATGGAGAATACACAGGGCAGATGCTCATAAAATGATCAGAAGACTAGATAAAGGGACACTCTGAAAGTCTCTCTTAAGAACTTTAGAATTGATTGTGCACATGGGAGACACTACACAGGACCGCCCATCATGGCATAAATACCCCTGTGTTCCTATGAACTATTTGTGCCCGGCCTGTGGTGGAGCATTCCAAGCTCCCATTGGTCTGATCAGCCACAGTGTGATTTGTCTCTATAGTGATGTCAACTTGGTCTTCTTTGATGAGGAACTACCATCAACCATAAAGTTCTTCCAGGGTGTTGGATGAACTTTGAACATTTGTGGGGACTATGGAGAGAGGTGCTGAAAAGCTCAAGTCTATGCAGAACTGAATTTCAAGCCTTGGGGCTGATAAGACAGCCCTTAAACTGAAGTAGTAATGGGCTTAAAAGTCCTAGAGAGGAAGATAAGATTTATCAAGCTGCAGAAAGCAGCCAGAGCTCTGGCAGTACTCAGCCAACTGGCTCATAGAGCTAAAAATTCTCAATTTCAAATTTAGTTGAATCCTTTTTAGGCCCTTCTAGACTAGAATTCTTAAGTGGCCAAATTAGATCTTCTTTAACCTTGAGATAGGCAAATAACAAATTTTGTTCTCTTTAATAGAGATAGGGGGAAAATGAGGTACATAGAAGAACAGCATTATAAACAGCATCCCAAAACCCTGAGTTAGTTATCTCTTATCAACTGTAGTAATTTTTGGAATTTTTTTTGGATTACTTTAGGGAATTCCAAATGGGGAAATTTCTTTCACCAATGCATACTGGCAAGTGCTCTGTAACTTAGAGCTTAGGAGAGTTGTCCTCTCATTAAGATATTGATTTGCCCAAGGTTTCACAGTTAAGTCTGTCTCAGAGGCATGACTTGTACCCAGCTCTGGCAGGACACCAAGGATAATCTTCTATCCTCTTTAGCATGTTGCCTCCAAAAAAAATGGCACTTTTCTCCATCAGTTAAGCTGTAATCAACTGTTACTTGTCCTGCATTGTCCTCTCTGCCTTTCCATTTTTACTCAGTGCCAAGACTTCCCTTGAAAATAGAACGATATCCAATGCAATAATCAGGAACAATTTTAGAGCACCTGCAACAGAGAGTACCATCTGTACCCAGAGAAAGACTTGTGGAATTTAAACAAAGATCAAAGTCTATCACTTGCAATTTTCTTTTTTTTAAAAAGTGTCTTATGTACTACATAATTTTACTATTTCTATTATTTTATTTTCTCCTCAAGGATATGATTTCTCTCCCAACACATTTAATTTCAAGCAATGTATAGCATGGAAACAATATAAAGATTAGCAGACTTCCTTCTGTGGGGGGATGGGGAGGGAAAGGAGTATGGAGGAAAACTGTAAAATTCGAAACCTTACAGAAAATAATAGGTATAATTGGAAAACAAATAAAATATTAATTAAAAAAAAGAAAATAGAATGATATCAAATAAAGCTAAATTCAGAACTGAGGGTAGGAAAAGTCACACTACCTAGATAGACAGATTCCCATGACAATGGACTGTGATGCCAAAGATATTCAATTAATCTGATAAAGCAGTTGTGATTGTGAGACAAACAAACACATTTTTATCAAACAAAGTGAAATAATTTTCCCACTCAACAAAAAAGTTTATGCCCAAGGTTCAAGGAATTTGAGAGTCAGCTTTTAGCTAGAGGGCACTTCACAGGACCCTAGAGATAATAATTGGAAGGGGACTAACTTGGAAATGCTAGCTAGGGGGCTGCTTAGCAATGGAGACTCCTAGGAGACCTATGGCCTGGGAAATTCCCATCTGAAATGTACTGTTTTGAAGCGTGGGAAACCATCTGATATCAGTTTAAGGAGAGAAATTGATACTCTACATAGTTATCAAACTATAAATATTCTGGACCCATGGAGTAAAAGCAGACTCAGATACCTTGATACTTCCTATTTCATTTATTCCTTGAGCCCTGATTTGAATTTGGATCCTGAAAAGGAGACCTGGGTTTGAATTTTGTCTCTGCTACTACTTCTCTATGTGACTTTGAGAAATTCCCATCGAGTAGCCTTTTCCCAAAGTCTCAGTATTCTTGTTTCTGACATGGGAGTAAATTGTTCATGTTTTCTCCCTTAAAAGGCAATAATGGATGAGAGTGTCAAAATGGCTACAAGGGATCTTTCTCCAAAGCTTCAACTAATTTTCTATTGTCCAGTTTTCAAGACAGATCCCCTGTGCTCTTCTGAAGACATCACATCTCAGCCCTCCATGCCTCCCAGGCCCACAAACCTCATCCTCATCCCTCTTCCTCCTCCCCTTCCCTAGAACTTTAACAGCTGAGTAAGTAAAGAGGTACTCTTAATCTCTCCCTCAGTCTTGGATTTCTCACTCTCTTAGAAGTGGTTAGCATCTCAGAAATCCTGGTGAGAAGAAGCAGATGGTCTCTACAGCCAGGGTGAGTTTTCCCAGGAGATGAAGCAACTTGGCAATCTCTTCCCAGTTCCCTCCTCCAGCCTGCCCTTAGAACCATAGAGGGCCCCAGCTCCCAACAGACTTGGCTATTTCTGCCTGATCACAAACATAATCTGATGGTTTATCACTATGAAACAGCAAGTTGGCAACCTGACCATAAAAGGAGAAAATACAGCTTCAGGCTCCACTCTCTCACTTCCTGCTTCTTTAGACTTGTTCCTGGCTAGACTGCCCAAAGGGTTTAATTCCCATGCCAGGAGACTCTGGAGTCCAGGGAAAAGGAGGTCTTATAGCTAAGGAGTCCTATCCCCTTAGAGCTCTCATACATTTTATTTTATTTATTTATTTATTTTAGGTTTTTGCAAGGCAAATGGGGTTAAGTGGCTTGCCCAAGGCCACACAGCTAGGTAATTATTAAGTGTCTGAGATCGGATTTGAACCCAGGTACTCCTGACTCCAAGGCCGGTGCTTTATCCACTACACCGCCTAGCCACCCCCACACTACCTAGCCGCCCCTGCTCTCATACATTTTAGCTGCATCTCCTATTCCCAATCCCATGGTACAGGACAGCTTTTCAGCAGGGGACCCCTCTGGTCAAAATCTGCCCCCCTAGAGACATTCATGTCATCTCTTTGTCCATCCTGGGAAATAAACTGATTACTACTGTTTACCTTCTCAGTGGGTTGGGGAAGAGGTAGGAGAGAAGGAAACAATTTGAAATTCATCTCTTTTTTTTTAAAAATGAATGCTAAAAATTTTTTTAAGAAAAAGAAATGAAGAAAAATGTTGATAAAACATCAGAGCTAGAAACAGATCCTCAGTGTTGGTGTGTGGCTCTCATTTTAGCACAAGGTAGATTTGCACATTAATGTAAAAAAAACTAGTAGTATGTTGTAAATGCTTAACAACTGACTCTCCAAAAAGCAGACAACACAACTATACTTCCAATATACTTATAAATTTAATTGACATTATTAACATTTTCTCCAATTTTTTTTCAAAGTCTAGGTAACTAACAAAACAATAAATCAAAATCTGGTTTATAGCATTTGGGAATTTCTGAGGGCTAAGGTATAAATGCTCACACTGAAAATTTAACCATCAGCTCTTGAGAACTGATTCTGTTATAAAAGATAGTCCTAGAATCTTCACATTGAGATTGTTTCAAAGGTGTTACTATTATTATTATTAGATATAACAATCTGCCCTTCATATTTAAGGTGTTACCAAACAGTCTGAGTGGAGTATATAGTTTAATCACTCAGAAAGCAATATTTAAGCTCCTACAACATGGCCAGGTTCTGCACTAAGAGCAAATCTTGCCCAAAACCTGTTTTTTGTACTTCCTGCGATTTACCTTTTTAAATAAAGCTTACTGGCCCTTGGGCCTTAGTTTGCTAACCTGTGATCTAAAAGACCCAGAACCTCTTTGTGAAGATTTGAGTAAGGGAAAAAAAAAAGATGTGAGGTATTCAGCTGAGAAGGGCAAGTCACTATACTCATTCAAACAAAGAGACTAGTTTTTCCAGATGCCCTATTTAGATTTCAGAAGGTGACCAAACAACCTATCAATATGCGTATTAGATGGAAGGGACCTTGAACATCATCTCTTCCAGTTCCTATGTGAAGCAAGAATTCCCTCCATAATATACCAGGCAAATTTCCACTTGAACTCTTCCTGAGGCAACCCATTCCATTTTAACAGTTTTAATTGTTAGATAATAGGTAACTTTTCCTCAGAACAAATCAAAATCTCACACCCTTACTTCTACCCATTAGTTCTTTTTTTTTTCTTTTTTAGGTTTTTGCAAGGCAAATGGAGTTAAGTGGCTTGCCCAAGGCCACACAACTAGGTAATTATTAAATGTCTGGGGTTGGATTTGAACTCAGGTACTCCTGACTCCAGGGCCAGTGATCTATCTATTCACTGTGCCACCTCCCCTTCCCTCACCCATTAGTTCTAATTATACCCTTTGAAGTCAAGGGGAATCAATCTGATCTCTCTTTTAACATTTGAGAATAATGATCATGTGCCTCCTAAATTTTCTCACTTCCAGAATAAACATTCTCAGTTCATCAGATGGGCTGCAAAATACTTTGAGCTCTTTCTAAAAATTAGATCCACCCTCAAAGGATGAAGGACTTCTTATTTCTAATGGTTTTTTGTAAAAGAGGGACTGGATGACCAATCTTTGAAAACATAGAGGAAGGCATTCCAATTTCTGGAGGAATTAGAATAAATGATCAAGTTTTCTCCTAACTCCAAGATCCTGTGATAAGCCAACACCGAGGATACTTTTTACAGGATACCTAACAAAAATATCAACAGAAGAATATAGATTAGATCTGAAGTTTTTAACCTTTTTTTATTTCATGGTTCCTTTTGACAGTGTGGTAAAGTCTATGAACCCCTTTTCTCAGAATGTTCATTGCTTATATTCATAATTAAAGGAAATGAGTGAAATTCATTTTTAATGAAAATAATGATATACTTTTTTGCAATTCAAATTCATAGATCCCTTGAATCTATTCAGAGACCCTGTTGGGGTCCATGAATAACTAGACTAAATGAATTCTAAAGTCTCAGATCTAAAATGATAGGATCCCATCTCTTTCCTACAGTATCTCTAATAAATAATTCATTGTCTGCTTTAAGGCTTCCAAAGACGAGGAACTCATCATAGGTTAGCTCACTCTATTATAGAACAACTTGAATTGTTAGGAAGTTTTTCTTTATAGTGACATATAGCTTCCACCCTTTGGCTCCTAATTCTACTCTCTGAGGCCAAACCATATGACTGACCCCTCTGTCACATTACCAGTCAGTCAACACTCCCATACTAAAAGCCTGTAAGAAAGGGAATGTGTTTGTATACTGTCTTGGAAATGTTCTTCAACATTCTCCAACAGTGTATAGTCTGTCTCCACAAATAGCCTGTGGGCAGATGTTTTTAATTTTCTATCTTTCTCCTATTCCAAACTCCCAATGCTCTGCGCACAGCAGGGCTCAATAGTAAGAAATGTATTAGCAACAACTAATATTAACTAGCAATAATTAATTAATAATAGTATTAACAGTTCACATTTCTGTAGCATTTTAAGATTTAAAGTTAATTCCCCTAAAACAACAACCCTGTGAGATTGGCAGTACAAAACTTATGAACATTATTTTATTTGTAAAAGAAACTGAGGTACAAGCAATGAAGTGATATGCACAGTCATGCAGTAGAACAGCTGGTGGTACAGTGAATAGAGTGCGGGGTCTGAAGTCAGGAAAACTCATCTTCCTGAGTTCAAATCTGGTGTCAGATACTTATTAGCTGTATAATTCAGGGCAAGTCACTTAATCTCTGCCTCATATTCCTCATGGGTAAAATGAGGATAATAAATAGCACCTGCCCACCAGGGTTGTGAGGATCAAATGACATAATTATACATTTCTTAGCACTATTTACACTTAGCCAATGCCTGGCAGGGTAGGTACTATTCTATGTATGTGTGTATGCGTGTATACATAAATATATAATTGTTAGCTATTATAATTATTTCTAAAGCAACATATAAAAATGCTAATTAAAGAAAACAAGTTTCTTTTTTATCTGAAGAGAAGATATTTGGTTACTAAAATATAGTTAGTTAAATGTAAGTGTGCAAAGTCCTTATTATCTTATGTTTTATTTGTTAGCAAAAATCATTTAAGATTGACATTTTTTATTTATTCAAGCTCATTAATTTCTGTCAAGCTGTCATGGGTTTTTAAAATCAGGGGCAGGTAGGTGGCACAGTGGATAGTACACTGACCCTGAGGTTAGAAGTACCTGAGTTCAAATTTGACCTGAGGTATGTAATAAATACTTAGTGGTGTGACCCTGAGCTAGTCACTTAACCACATAGTTTTGCCAAAAAAAACCCAAAAAATCAAATCAGTATTCTCATTTATAAAATATCTCTTAATTTTGGTTGACTTTTATTTTTGGGCCAGCACAGTAAACAAGCAAATAAATCCAGCAGCTGTTTGTGGGGAGGACCCAAATGAATGGGCAAATAATTTCAATTAATTAATTAATTAAGGCATTAATGCAGGGCAATTTGGCTACCCATGTGCTGAAAACATGTAGTCCCCTCACTAATTAATATTCACTCTCACCTAATTTCAGAGATTCAGGATAACTTGGCGACCAATCTCAGTAAGGAGCATTTTACTTGACCATTGGGATGGTATTTCCATTTCTAGAAAAACATTCACACTTGAATCTTTTCATAGGCTCCTTTGTGGTCCATGAATCCCATGAATGGAAGTTTGGCAAAAAGTCAAGAAATAAACAGTGAGAGACAGAACTTCTAACAGAATCTTGTGGGTACAAGTCTATTTACGTTGTTTGTATATATAGTATACATTGTGTCCCTCTACAGATATATGAGAAGCTAAATATTTATCTTGGGGTATAAAGCTAGGAATGCTACATCTTCCTGTGGCTACCAAAACAAACTGAAAAGCTTATCAGTAAAGAGACTAGAAGGAGTTCTTGAGGGAGGGGGTAAGAAGAAGTGGGTGGCAAGGGTGATTCAGAAGAAAGAGAGCTTCTTTTGGAGTCAGAGAATCTAGGTTTGAATATCACCTCTAACACTACTTTATGACCTTGGGTAAGTCATTTAATAAACTTGGGCCTCAGTTTCTTCATCTTTAAAATGAAGGGTCAGACTAAGTGATGTCCAAGGACCTTTCCAATCCTGTGATCCTAGGGTTTCCTACAGAACCTTCTTCTTTCTTTTACTCTCATGACTTCAACTTCAGTTCTATATAGATGATTCCCAAATCTACATCTCTAATCCTGACCTCTCTTCTTAGTGCCAGACATTCATCTGGTTCTTATAGTGATGTCAAACTCAATACTTCCAGAGTCAAGCTTATTCTCTTTTCCCCTAAACACTTATTAGTTGTGTGATCCTGGGCAAGCCAGTTAACCCTGTTTGCTTCAGTTTCCTCATCTGTAAAATAAACCGGAGAAATGGCAAACCATTCCAGTATCTCTGCCAAGAAAAACCCAGATGAGATCGTGAAGAGTTGGACACAACTGAAAAGATGAACAACAAATAGTTACTTGAGCTTTTAATCGTACTTCCCAAATAGACTATAGGCTCCATGAAGTGGGGACCATGTTTTAGCTAAACTTTATATATTCCTTGATGCTTAGGACTATGTTCTTCCCAGAGATGGCATTCAATAAATGCTTGACTAATTGAATTAATAACTCACATTTATAAAGATTTTATTTTTTTATTTTTTTAGGGTTTTTTTTTTTGCAAGGCAATGGGGTTAAGTGGCTTGCCCAAGGCCACACAGCTAGGTAATTATTAAGTGTCTGAGACCGGATTTGAACCCAGGTACTCCTGACTCCAAGGCTGGTGCTTTATCCACTACGCCACCTAGCCGCCCCCAAACTTTCTGCTCTTTTATAAAGATTTTAAAGTTTCCCCTATGGGGGAAGATAGACTGTTAAGAACAACAATAATAACAATAACATAGCACATTAAGGCTTGTAGGTTTGGGAGATAAGGAAATAACATGACTTGCCTACAAATGCATGGCTAGTTAAGTTTCAGAGCCAGCAGGAGAACTCAGGTGTCTGGACTCCAAATGCAGTTATTCCTTCCAGTTCTCCATGCCTCCTTTTACAATCCTGTTTGTATTATGAAAGTTTACCAAAATCTTTTACAAGGATAATTCAAAAGTATATCTATTGATACCCCCCAAGCTATTAAGAGAAACAGTGCTACCTCTGGTCTTCAGCATATTGAGTGAATTTTTTACAGAAAAAACATTTATGTCACTGGAATGATAAAGGATGAGCAGTGGTGGACAGCTTTCCATTGGCTTCACAAGTGGGAGTGCCCACACAAGAGATCAAGGCTCCATCTAATAGCTAGGTAAAGTCCAAAGGTGAACTTGTGTACAAAAAAATCTCTCTGGGCAAATCCAAATGAATGAAGAGGCAAAGCAGTTCTGACATATGGAACTAAGAATCAGGAAACTCAGGTTTCACTTTCTAATTAGTCACAAATCAATCAATCAACAAGCATTTATTAAGCAACCACTGCATGCCTGGCATTATGCTTGGTAGGTTCTGGGGATACAGAGACAAGGAATGAAACTCCTTCCTCTCAAAGAGATTATATCCTATTGGGAGCAGATAGATTGTTAACAACCACAACAATAACATAGTATTTTAAGCTTTGTAAAGCATTTAGCAAATGTTATCTTATTTGATCCTCACTAGTAGGTTGGTACAATTATTTCCAATTTATAGTTGAGGAAATTAAGACAGACAGTAGTTAAGTAATTTGTCCAGAGTCTCCCAGCTAATAAGTACTGAGGACAAATTTGAATTCAAATCTTTCTGACTTCCAGAGCTCTATCCATTATGCCTTCTACATTAATAATATTGATGATGATGATGATGATGATGATGTTAGTTACATTTTTATATGGCAGCTAGATGGTGCAGGAGATGGAACATCAGGCCAGGAGTCTGGAAGACTCATTATCCTGAGTTCAAATCTGGACCCAGATACTCATTAGCTGTTTGACCCCGGGCAAGACACTAACCCTGTTTGCCTCAGTTTCCTTTTCTATAAATTGATCTGGAGAAAAAAATAGCAATCCATGCCAATATCTTTGTTAAGAAAACTCCAAATTGAATCACAAAGAATCAAATGAATGAAAAGCAACTAAATAGTTATAAAGCATTTCCTATATACTAAGAACATATCTAAGAGCATTGCAGTTATCTTCTTTGATTCTCATGACAACCCTAGGAAGTAGGTGTTATTATTATTATTATCCACATTTTACAGATGAGGGAACTGAGAAAGACAGAGGTTAAGGGACTTGTCTGGGGTCTCATAACTAGGAAATATCTGAGGCTGGATTTGAACTCTGGTTTTCCTGACTCCAGATCTGGCACTCTATCCACTCTATCCACCTACCTAGCCCCTTTTTATCCTGCCTTTTTCTAGCTCATTCTTTCACCTCCTGTGTCCATCTGTGAAAGTCCAACCCCTCTTTCAAGATACAATACAGGTACCATATCTTCCATCAAGCCTCTATTAAGTTCTAACCCAGGTGGCTAAATCATCCTTTCAGTTTTCCTCATAAAATTTTTCCCTCCTTAAATTCATCATGATAATATTACCTTGACTTCATCTTCCCATTTATTCTACTGACATTTTATATAATAGAATTTAAAGATTATAGGATCAGCATGTCAAATTCCTTCATTTTACAAATAAGGATCCTAAGAAAAGTTCATTATTCATCCAAGGTCACAAAGGTGATTAAAAAAAAGCAGAAGTGGAATTTGAAGCTAGATTTCTGACTCTAAATTTTTGCCCAACATCATGCTGCTTTATATCACAGTAATTTGTATACATTCAAAAAAATTCCCATTAGATGGAAAGTTCCTACTCTGTAGCAGGATGATGATGTGCCTGTCTTTCTAAGAGTCTAATACATGAGAGACACTAAATAAATGTTTATTAAATTGAATTTTACACTTTGAAAGATCTATAATTTATTTGGTATGCAATACCATCTAAGAATACAGACTGCATTACTTCCATGTTGTAGTAAATGGAATTTGTATGTTGCCATGATCAAAAAAGGCATCACCCATGGAAAACTAAGGGTTCTGGGCCTTCCAAATTTATGCTGGCCTTCAAAATATAGTCATTCAATTGGTTGCTGGACCTCTACTTGTAGCCTTTCCACATGGTCAGATATGTCAGCGATTGAGCTCCGACACAACTTTCAAAAACCAAGATGACTAACCATAGTTCCAGAGGAGAAGTGATGAAGTTTGCATATTAACCACCTCTTGGCAGAATCATGATAGACTTAAGATATACCTTCAGATATATATTTTTTAAAATAACCAATATGGGAATTTGACTTGCTTGAATATGTATATGAAATAGGGGTTTTTATTTTTCCTTTTTTTTTCAATGGGAAAAGGAAGGAATAGAAAACATTTTTTTAATTGAAGAGAAATTTTATCAGTGAAACCATAGGAGTAGGAATTTGTCTCTGTACTATTATGGTGGATAATAATATTTGCTTTTCTGAGGATAAATTAAAATAATGAATGTGAAAATATTTTGAAAAATTAAAAGCATCCAATGTGTATAAAATATTAAGATTATGACTATTCTTAATATTGTATTCAATAAACTGTACTGTTATAGAATTGCATATCTAGTTCAACTCCAATATTTTACAAATGAAGAAACTGAGGCCTAGCTAAGTTCTAAGATTACAAACAGTAAACATTGAAAGTGGGACATAAGCCCAGATCCAGGGACTCCAGAGGCAGGGCTTTTAATTCAGTACCATGCTGCCTCCCTAGATACTGAGTCAAATTATACTAAATTGCTGTTTGGTACTTTTGCATATCTCCCTAGTGCCTAGGACAATGTTCACATAGGTATACAATAAATATTTGTTGAGATTAATTTGACTTCCCTGAATTTATCAGGGGACTATAAAGCAGCTGCATTTATAAGTTCACCATTGTCAGTAATGACCTCATCCAAATATTTCTGTCAGAAAAAGATCAGAAAAATTAGAGTTCAATCTTATCTAAATTAAACAAGAGGAAGAGAGAGATAGAGACAGAGAAGTGGTAGTAGTAGAAGAAGAAAAAGAAGATGATGAAGATGAAGAAGAAAGAAGATAAAAAAAGAAGAAAAGAGAAGGAAGAAGAGGAGGAAAGGGAAGGAAGAAGGAGCAACTGAAGGAAGGAGAGAGAGAAGGAGAGACAGGGAGGGGACTGAAAGAGGAGAAGAGGGAGGGAGATAAGAGGGGGAGAGAAAGAGGGGACCAGAGAGAGAGAGAGAGAAAGAGCAAGAGAGCGAGAGAGCGAGATCCTTTTCTAACTGGGAAATCAACATATTGAAGTTAAAGGAGACCAAAAAGGGATAATTATTGTCTTATGAAGTCTAACTCCTTTTTTTTTTTAAAAGAGTGGTTATATTAGTTTGACGGTAATTGGGTAAGAAAAGATATTTATTGTTGGCACCTAGTACAGGGACTATAGAAAAAAATCCAAGTTTCCTTTCCACAGTCAGAGTGTAATTTTATCTGTCATTTGATGCCTCATCATCATACTGCCCCAGGGACAGAATGAGAAAGTGTCCAGAGGAACTGATTATCAGAGAAAGTTAATTGCACTTTCATCACATTTGTAGAATTAATTCAGCTAACTTCATTTTCCCAACTTCTAAGTCCTATAAGATTTCAAAAGAACAAATTAATAATAATATTATTATTTATTATATTATTATTATATTATTATTTTATTATTATTATTATTAATAAAATCATGATAATGTTGGCACATATTTGCCACCTAATTCTACTTCCAGGTTTCCAGCAATAGGGGTTCTGCATCTTCCAGAGATTTTTCTGCCCTTCCCCCAGCAAAATAACTCATGTTTTTCCATCAGTTCTAGAAGTTCAATTACCTCACATGTCAGTGACTATACCTCTATTCTTGAAGGATAAGAAGTATCTTAGACTGTGGTATCTTCTCCTTTTCCCCCCATCTATTTCTCCTGATGTGGTGGTATGTGATTCAGTGGCCACCATTCTCTAACATGAACCTTATACTCTAATGAGGTTCTTCTTACTATTCCATGAGCTCCTTCCCAGTGCTCTTTCACTCACCCACATTTTTGCTCACATTGTTAACTTTTCTTATTCCACCAAGATCTATTTGTCAAAGAACAACTAAATTCTACTTTCTTCACAGTGTCCCTCCCTCAATGATCTCCCTCTCTTCAAAAAAAAAAAATAAAATAAGGTTCCAAACTTGGAAGGTTCTCATAATTAGATATCAATTCTTTTGAAAACAAAGATTGTATTTCCCAAGAGCTTAGTTAGCACAGGGCTGCATACATAGGAGATGGTCACTAAATACTTGATGGTTGATTGACTGAATGACTCAGTACTACATAACTCCCCTACCTCCTTTTAGCCCCCATATAAGTCCTCTAATCTTTACTATCTTCCCATGTAAGGACAAAATCTAGAGCATAAATGATGCAAAGATTTGGGCCATAAAATTTCCCCTTGAGTTCCTCCAATAGTAGCATATGCAAAAATGATAGTCAAGCCTCCTAAGTAGTGTCAGTATCCTAGGGTCAGCATTCCTTGTGGTTTTGCTTCATTATTTAATAACAATGGCTCCTCAATTCTTTTCTCCAAACTCCTTCAGGATGGGATGAGTTCCACAAAGCTGTCCAGGTCCATTTCCCAAGAACTCAGGTCCCAGATTTTTCAGGAGCTCAGGTCATCCATTCCCTATTCTCCATCTCCTTTTTTTTTTTTTAGGGTTTTGCAAGGCAAATGGGGTTAAGTGGCTTGCCCAAGCCCACACAGCTAGGTAATTATTAAGTGTCTGAGACCGGATTTGGACCCAGGTACTCCTGACTCCAGGGCCAGTGCTTTATCCACCGCCCCCCCCCCCATTCTCCATCTTAAAAACATGACAATGGAACAGGAATTATCCCTGCTTATGCCTGGTCTTGTAGGTATTTACACCAATTCTGTCTGGGAAATTCCAGAGTGGGTCTCTTTCTACTACCCTAAGGCAGAATATACTCACAGCGTCAGGTTTAAGGACATCTATTAATAAATGCTTTTTTTGTTGTTATGGAGTTATTCAGTTGTCTCCAACTCTTTATTTTATTTTAGATTTTTCAAGGCAATGGGGTTAAGTGGCTTGCCCAAGGCCACACAGCTAGGTAATTATTAAGTGTCTGAGGCCAGATTTGAACTCAGATACTCCTGACTCCAGGGCTGGTGCTCTATCCACTGTGCCATCTAGCCGGCCCTTCTCCAACTCTTTATAACCCCATTTAGAGTTTTCTTGACAAAGATACTGGACTAGTTTATCATTTCCTGTTCCGGTGGGTCCCCATTTTACAAATGAGGAAACTGAGGCAAACATGGTTAAGTGACTTGCCTGGGATCACACAGCTAGTAAGCTCAGGCTTACTATCTATCTCTTACATCTTACTCTCGCTGCTCTTAATAAGTGTTTTATCTAAAAGTGTTATTTCATTTTCACTGATCCAACTGAATAAATACAAATGCAGAGTTTAGCTCTGCTGTGGAGAAGGGAGGATTTGAGACATGAAATGTATGAGAGATTCCTGGCCTCTGTCTGAGGGGAAGGGGTTTGTGCCAAGCCCTCCACATGCAGGTCCCACTGCTACTCCAGACCCACCAGGCAGGGAGAGGAGGTCAGAGCAGCATTCTCTCGTGAGGACCTGGGAGCTGGCTCCCAGTACTACTGATGCCCGTATTTGCCAAAGCTATTTGTTCCTCAACCCGTCTCTTCCCTCCCCCTCCCCCACTCCCGCCACCCCTTAGCCCTCTTCACATGGAAGGCTGCCTTATGAGGGAGCTCAGAGTTGGTTTTTCCCTTTTTCAGTCACAACATTCAAGGACTCTCTCTGCCTGCCAAAGAATTCCCTGACCCAGCCAGGAGAAGCCTGTGTAGCTCTCAGAGGCAGTCAAGGGGAGTGATAAATTTCCCTTGGGTGAACCTCCCCTCACATCCTCCTCATCCCTAGAAAGATCAAGAGAGGGGCGGCTAGTTGTAATAATTACCTAGCTGTGCGGCCTTGGGCAAGCCACTTAACCCTATTGCCTTGCAAAAACCTAAAAATATATATATTTTTAAAAACCCATCTGAAAAAGATCAGGAGGGCCTTTTTCAAGTGTTCTTCTGTCAGTCCATCTAGTTTGTCTCCCATGGCTCAGCCCTCAAGAGGAGGCTAAGGCTCAGGGAGGACAAGGAATTTCAAAACTTACCTTGCAGCATACTCCTGTAGGCTGTATCTGCAATGGCATAGATGTGGGGTGGCATCTCATGTCTCTTCTTTCCTTTGTACATGTCAATAATCTTCTCTGAATAAATGGGTAGGTATTTATAGGGATTGACCACAACGCAGAACAGGCCAGAATAAGTCTGTCAAATGAAAAGTCACAGGTATCTGTGGATTACTTGAAGATATTCAGAAAAATAGCAAATTATAGAGAAAAAATCAGCTCTGTTCCAGTCACAAGCTAGAAATTCTGCTACAACAATGGGAAACTAGCAGGACTAACACCAGCATGATAAACCAAGTCTTGTTGAATAAACATTCATTCCTTTAGATTGTAAGCTCCTTGAGAACAGGCTCTATTGGTTTTCTATGTATTTTAGCATAGGACCTGGCACATAGTGGGCACTTAATGTTTACTGATTGATTGAATATCATCACTTTTTTACTGTATGTATTGGCTAATGGGTTCAGGAGACAGGATGTGGTCTATCAGCTATCTGAATCTAAGTAATAATGAACCATGTTGGAACAACAAGGTTCTTCTCTGCTTTCTGCTTACCATAGTGCCTTTATTTCTATAATTGTTCTCCCATTTCCCAACAATTTTGGGAGGCAAGTGGAGGAGAGTTAAATGATACTATAGTTCCCATATTAGAGACTGAGAAAACTGATCAACAAAGACAGTAAATGACTTCCATAAGCTCACACAGTAAGTTATATGAAGTGGTCGCACCCTTATCTTGCTAAAAAATCTTCAATGGCTCCCTATTGCCTCTTAAATAAAGTTTAATCTCCTAATATTTAAAGTCTTCTAAAACATACCTTTCCAGACTTCTCACATTATTTGTTTATGCATCTATTTTATTCTCAACTTTCTGTCTGTCCCCTAAAGAGGTACTGCCTTCTTACACTTCTGTATTTCACTTAAACTATTTTATCTATATCTGAAAAATCTCCCTGTTTAACCCTGTTTAAAAAATTCAAGCAAAATGTCTTTTAGTTGTCTCCAAAGAACATTCTCTTATCCCTTTTTATAAGCATTGTTTTATAAGTATATGTGTATATATTTAAGTATATATATACACATAAATTATATAATAAAATAAATGTAAACATATTATATTTGTACATATATTTTTATGTGTATATTATAGATGTAATCTATAAATATAAATGCCCATAGATATATATATACAGTTGTGTAATATTGTCCATCACAGAGATGTTTTGGGCTTTCATCTCTCCACTAGACTATTAAGTCCTCAAAGCCAGGATCCATAGGGATCATTTCTGATCTACATTTTGTATAGATAGCTAGATAGTCCAGTAGAGAGAGTAATGGTTTGGTTTTATTTCTGATCTCAGATATATAGGTATGTGATCCTGGCAGGTCACTTAACCTTTATTTGCCTCAATTTTCTCATCTATAATACTGGAAAAATGGTAGCATCTACCTCCCAGGATTGTTGTGAGGATCAAAGGAAATCATATTTGTAAAGTAGTCTGAAAACATGAAAGCATTACATCAATGATAGTTATTACTGTCATTATCTTCCCAAAGTCTTCTTGGTTGGATGTTCAGCACATAGGACACATTTTATAAATGCTTGTGGATTACTATTGATTGAAACAGTCCTTAAAACTAATCCTGAAGACTCCTTCAGACTTCATTATACAGAAGAAATAGATCTGGGTACTTGTTCTGACTTTTATTTTGTGACCTTGCATAAGTCACTCAGTTTCCTCATCAATAAAATGAGAGATTTGGGCTGAATGACCTATAAGGTCATTTCTAACTGATATTCTTTGAAGCTATGATTATCAGAATCCCAGTCACATGAACTAACCCTCAGGTTACACACTAAGGAATTAAATATATTGTCTTAAAACCAAAGAATCGGGGGCAGCTAGGTGGTGCAGTAGATAGAGCACCAGCCCTGGAGTCAGGATTACCTGAGTTTAAATCCAACCTCAGACACTTAATAATTACCTAGCTGTGTGGCCTTGAGCAAGTCACTTAACCCCATTGCCTTGCAAAAAAAAAAAACCCAAAAAAAAAAAACCTGAAGAATCCCCTTGAGGTCCATTCCACTTTTTGTTAAAGATCTTTAACATCTTTAACATCTTTACCAAATGAATAACAATCTGCTTTATCTTGCAGAAAGAAATGGTCTCTAAAATGGGCCAGGGAAGAGTAGTCTTGGCATTCCTTTTTGACCCAGCAAAGCTTCCACTGGGGAAAATGGTTAGAGCTGGGATGACCTCTTAGAAACAGTCCAGGTAAGACTTCAGAATGCCAGACTAGGAGTTCAAGTCTTTCTTCTTTTTAGTCAGTTCAGGGGATTAAGTTCTGGTTCTAGTCAAAATCAGCCTCAGAAACTTCCTAACTATATGACCCTGGGCAAGTTATTCCTTCCATTTCCTTAACTGTAAAAATGAGGATAATAATAGCTCTTCCCTCACAGAGTTGTTATGAGAATTAAATAATATATTTGTAAAAGTTCTTAGTGAAGTGTCTGACATATTGTAGGTATTATGTAAGTACTTATTCTCTTCCCCATCTTTCTTACACTGGTCAATGATTGGTTATTTGAGGTTGTCTGGCTGTGGCAGGGAAATGAGGGGGAAGATGAACCAAATCCTATCTGTCCTTCTGGGCCAAGCTTGAATCCACACCTCCTTCATAAAATCATTCCTAATTTTCCCAGCTGATCCTAAATTTTCCCCTTTTCCTGGATTTTTATGGAGCAAGGACTTCCTACTAGATAATCACAGTTGATTATATAGTACATCATGTTGTATTCTTTCCCATTTGCTTCATATACGTGAATCTTATTTCCCACCAAGATCACAAGCTCTCCTACAGCAGAGGGGCTTGTCTATTCCTTTTTTTTTTGTCCCCTGCTTCTCCAGCCTTTGGCAGAGAACTGAGCACACAGTGAATATTTGATGAACATATTCTAATTTGATGTGGATTTAATTGGACAGTGCAAGTTGCAACGAATCTAGGTCAGAACTATTCCTCTTTTTTATATTTCAAATAAATCTGGCAATGATATTATTATTGGGACTTTTTCTTCTCTTGATTTGTTATAATAGTAGTTAGATTAAATTTTCCTCTCCCCTTCCCCTCACACAATCTCTTCTTCTGTGTCTACATTTGAGTGTCAGCTGCCATGTCCTTCCTACCTCCAAGGGTTGCTTGTCCTGGCAGGCAATGGAGTAGGCATCTTGCCATGGACAGGTTTCAAGCATCAACCCAAGGATTTCCCTCTTGTGACCGTATTAGGAAGAGGTTGAAGTTTTCCTGGATGCTTTATCTAGAAAGCCAACAAATCCCAGAGCCATGTCTGTTTGGAAAACTGGCTGGATGATTCTGTTGTCCTCAGCCGGAGGCAAGAGCCCATTGATAGCCCTATTCATGACACCTTTCCTTCCCTGCCATGCTGGGAAGACATGCATTCCCAAAGTGGCTAAGCCAATCCCTGCTCAGGACACTCAGTTCTCCTGACAAATGTTTTATAATTTGCCCCTTGCCTCTTACCTAATCCCCCCAAAAGAATGTAGGACTAAAAGAATGTCCTCTTGTATTCCTATTCAGTCTTAGGGGAGAAATATGGAGTACAAAGAATAAGAACAGCCAATTCTTTCTTTCTGCTCCTCCTTTCTTACTGGTTTATCTCTTTTCTCTACCTCACAAAAGTCTATACTTCAAGGCCCTGTTCTAGGCCTACCTTTCTAGGATGCCTACTTCTAACCTACTTTTGACTTCTTCCTCTGTATTCTTCTTGTGATTAAATGACAGAATTTTAGAGTTAGGTGAGAGATTCAGAGGTCATCTAGTCCCAATTATATTCAAAAATCCCTAATAAGTGAACATCCAGCCTCTATTTGAAGACTTATTGGATTAGGCAATTTATTATCTACTTGAGGCATCTCACTCCTCATGGCTTATCATTTCATTATTTTTCATGGGTTTATAAGTGATAACATCTCCCCAATTCAATTATAAGCAACTTGAGGGCAGGGACAAGGTTTTACTTTTAAACCTTCAACACCTAATAGAGTTCTGATCCTATACTGGGTACTTGATAAATATTTGTTGAATGACTTACTATCTCAGGAAAAGTATAGGAAAAAAGCTGCTGTCTGAATGACCATGTGGTATAATGGGAAAAGTACTGGATACAGATGGCAAAAGACAAAAATGACTGATGTTAGAGGGGCTATCAGAAGACAGTTAAGTTTATACATAGTTGTTGCAGCTGGGAATCGATCCAATCCTTCTGAAGAATAAATTGGGCCTCTACTCAAAAATGTATTAAATTGTTCATATCCTTTAACCCACCTATCCCATTACTGGACATATATGCTAAGGGAGTCAAAGACAGAGAAAAAGGTGCCATGTGTGCAAAAATACTTATGAATGAACTTTTTTGTGGTAGCAAAAAAAAAACTGGAGAATGACAAGGTTTAGTGAATAGAGACACTACCTTGGAGTTGGGAAGGCTAAGTTTCACTTTAGATTAATACTAAAACATTATTAAACATAATTTCCTTTATCTTGCAGAAAGATGATAGACTATAAATTCAGAATGAGGTCTTGCATTGTTTTGTTTTCCTTAAATGGGCTTCTCTGTTATTAGAAATGTTTGGGGCATGAAGAAAGTTACTGGAAACATAAAAAAGAACATCAATAAAACATTTATTAAGAGGAAAAAGAAGCCTGGACTGAGAGTCAAAAGACTTAGGTCCTGAGTACACACTAATTTAATCTATGACTTTGGACAAGTGACTTCCCTTCCCTGGTTCTCATTGTTCTCTCTATAAAATAGAGTAATTGACCCAATAAAGTCTAAGATTCCTTCTATCACTAAGATTATAAGAATTCAGCCAATGCTAACAAAAGGACCATAGCTCTAAATTCACCTTGAAGAAAGAGTAAAAGTCTCTTCATTATCAAAAGTAAAACTTGATTCACCTTGGCAATATCACCTTGTAAGTCTACTTATGAAAAGTTTTTGCTTTGGGGCAGCAGATGACTTGACCTTACCTTCTTTCCCCTTCATGGTTAACAATTTCTATTAAGGGATTAAATCAACTGGAAAGGAAAGTTCTAAGAGTGAGATCATCACATGGTTTGAAAGACTTTAATCTAATCTACCTAGGGAAGTGAAGCAGGAATTTGGGGTGTCTAATTACATTTTTATCTATGGTTAGAAAGATATTTTAGGGTCTGTATTTTATGTCTCTTCATTTTTGTGCAAGTCTCATAATATTTCTGAGTCTATTTTCATTCCAGGTACTGTTTTTGACTGCAGCAATTCAGAAAAAGATTTAACTTTTCCCTTTAAGTCTCTGATAGAGATGACATGCATTTGATAGAAATTTATGGACTCAGGAAACCAAATCTTGCTCCTCAGTTTTTTCATGTTGGAGGGTTTAAATGTTTTCTCTGCATTAGCAGCTTAGACTAGTGTATTTTTATTAAAGAACTTCCCGACAGGGCAATTTTCTTCCTATCTTTTTCCAAAATTTCCATTGATTAGTTGATATTCTTCAGAAACAAACCTGCAATTTTCTTCAGGCAAAATACAAAATACAGACTCTGTAATGATAAGATAAAGTCACAGATTATGTGGGAGAAAGTCTGTTGCTTCTTCATCTAGCTAAATACTACCCATCCTTCAAGCCCCAACTCAATTTTCATCTCCAATGCCTCCAACTGATACTGGTTTTTTTTCTTTCTGATCTCTTCTTGCACATAGAATGATAAAATTTTAAGAGATGGAAAGGATTATCTAGTTTAACTCCTCAAAAATTGAATCCTATCATGTGGCATCAAAACCTTACTGGAAACCCTCTACTGGCAGTAAATTCCCTTAAGCCAGAGAACAAAGTGACAACAGGGCATTGCAATGGAAGTGCAATGCCTATCCTTTTGTGGGGAGAAGGGAGAAACAAGACCTGAACTAATGGACACAGTCTATCATGGATATTTATCTATCCCACGTTGGAAAGTTCCTGCCATCCTTCAAGAAGAAAATGTCCTCATGAGTCACAGTATCCCCTGGAGTCTAGGCCATTCTAGGTGAAATCTAATCTCTCTGGGTGATATAAGTAGATCTCCAGAGCAGCAAGACTTAGAAAGTTGGGTTTTCTACAGGGTAACATGATGTAGGGGAAAGAACATTGAACCTTAAGTCAGGGTACAGGGGGTTTATCTCCTAACTCTCATTCCTAACAGTTGTGTGATCAATCATAGGCAAGTATGACCTCTTTGAGCCTCAATTTCCTTAGACATAAAATGGGAGGATAACAATACTTACACTATCTATGTTACAAAGGTTGTTGTGAGAAAATTGATTTATAAGAAGTTAATGCCACGTAAATATGTTGTTACTATTACATAGGCATTTTCTAGAGATCCCAGACTGACCCTCAACTATCTTTTAGCACAATCTAACTTCCAGGGGGGCAAAGTCAAAACTTTTTTCAAGGAAACTTTTACATTCTTTCCTCTGTAATTATCTCTAATTTCTCCCATATATACTGTATTTTTTCATAACTCTTTAACTGCTGTCACCACCATTAGATTGTGAATTTCTTGAAATTGGGAACTATTTTTACATCTTTGTATCCCTAGCACTTACCACATAGTAGAGGATTAATAAATGTTTGTTGACTTGACTTGTTAACTCTAAAAGGAAACAGAAACCACTGTCTTCCTTATCCTTAAGCCTAAGTAAAGGAAAGAAAAACCTGAGGCTAAGTTTAGGAAGCTACTGGAACTTCCCCAATATCTAACTGGCTAGTCCCAAAAGCCACCACAATTGCCCCAACTGACTCAAAAGAGGACTGTATTAAGACAAGGAGAAGCTCTCCCCAGAGTACTTACATAAATAAGTCCTGAGAAGTATCTTTCCCTCAAGTTGTGTAACACAGATGCTTCATTGAGGCAAGTCAGCTCTGCCATGTCTTCCACTTTGGAGAATTTGGGGGGATTCATCTTCTGGATGTCATCTTTGCCAACTGTGATTTTCTTGCCATTCTCAGTCAGTTCCACAACCACTTCATCGCCCTTCTCCTCCTTGATGCTTGCAGCTTCGAAGCCCTGCTTCTCTGAAGGGACCCATACAAGTTTTTTGGCTGACCAGTCGGCCTGGGCCACTGGGCTATTGATGAAGTTTTTGTCCACGAAGAGGAACTTCTCATCATCACTGAGCTGACCTTTCTGCGCCATGGTCTCGGTGATCACCTGGGAAACAAGCAAAATGTGGTCTGAATCAGTCTGGGATGAGGTGAGACATCCAAATGTAGTCTTATTATAGCTCCAAATGGTTTAGTATTAGAAGTTAAGGAATGAAGGGTGGGGAGTCATTGGATCATAAGAACATAGAATTTGAGCTGTTAGGAACTTTAGAGGACACATAAATTTGCTTTAAAGAAGAGAAAACAGGACAACAAAGTGACTTAATTATCACAACTAAGTGTCAGATGTACAATTTGAATTCAGTTCTATTGACCCTTTCCATTGTACCATGCATTAATGGAAAAAAAGGAGTCTCTGCCTTCCACAGGACCATAGGATCATAAATTTAGAGTTTGAAAAATACTTAGGAGTCATCTAATTCAATCCGTTCATTTCAGAGTTAGGGCATGGATGCAAAAGTGTAGGAGTCTGGCTGAAAAGAGTAGTATGAGAATTTAAGGGATTGGGAGGATCAAGCAAAAGTTTAAGGATAGGTGAAATGGACATATTTCATTTTAGAGTTAGGTAATTAAAGCCCAGAGAGATAAATCAAGTTTTTTAAGGTTGAAAAAGGTAAGGAGTAACAAAGCTGGAATCTGAACCTACATTCATTGACTCCAAATCCAGTATTTTTTCACTATACCACATATATAGAAAATAAGAATATTAACAGAGCCAAGTTCTGAACCATGACATAACAACTCTGTCAGTAAAAAGATGCTTTTTGATTCAAATACAATATAAGTGAAAACTGATTTTTTTCATTTAGGATTATTATTTCTATTCAAGACTGGCCCCTTTTTGTTTAAAATTCTGAAATTCCTTATAGCCCTGATAGCTAGTTTCCAGCATCATTATTAGAAATTATAATTTTGCATAAATTATTTTGTTAAACTTTTTGAAATTATTCTCCCCACTCCTATCAAATTCTTTTATAAAGAAAACTACTCTTCTCCCAGAAAGATTTTTTTTAGTGAATGTAAAAAACCCCCAACAATAATGAGAATGTAGAGCACTTTTTCCCCTGTTAAATCTTTTAGTTGCAGAAGAGGAAAAAATAAAATGAATGTTATGGAATCACAGAACTTGAAACATAAGGGACTTCCATTTACTCAACCCACACCTGAAAGGAATCACCACTATAATCTGACAAGTTCCTGGTCATTCAACCTCTACTTGACCTCTGGTAAGGAGAAGCTCTTCACCTAGAGATGGCCATTCCATTTCTGGACAACTCTATGATTAAAGAGCTTTTCAGAACTTCAAGGCTAAATTTGATTTTTTTGTAACTTCCACCTGTTCTACCCATTGAGGACAAATCCTTTTTTTACATTAACAATCCTTTAAAACTTGAAGACAGCTATCATATCTTTAAGAGTTTGCCTTTTGATAATCAAATTCAGAAGCAATCACTGATTTAATAAACTGCTTTAAGTAACTAACTACCAAATTTATATTTCTACCCCTGACCTATCATACTCAGTCCCACATTTCCACTTGAATGTTCCTTAAACATCATAAGCCTGGGGTGGCTAGGTGGCAGTGGATAGAGCACCAGCCCTGGAGTCAGGAGTACCTGAGTTCAAATCTGACCTCAGACACTTAATAATTACCTAGCTGTGTTGCCTTGGGCAAGTCACAACCCCATTTGCCTTACAAAATCCTAAAAACAACAAAAAAAATACACAAAAAAAATCATAAGCCCAATTTATCCAAAAGAAAACTCAGTCTCATTTCCCCCAAACCACTCCTTCTGCAAATGTCTTTATTTCTATTGAGGACACTATGACATTTCAAGTCATCCCAAGTTTGCAACTTCAATTTTATCATTGTCTCTTTCTCTCCTTTACCTTTCCCCTTATTTAATCAGTTGTTAAAGCTCATAAATTTTTATCTCCCTAATACCTCTCACATCTATTCCACTGTATCCTCTTTACTTATAGAATCATCATCCAGTTCAGGCCCTCTTCAACTCTCACCAAGACTATTAGAATAGCCTCTAAATTAGACTCTCAGTAGTCTGTTTCTCCTCTCTCCAATCCACTCACTACACAAATTCCAAAATAATTTTCCTAAAATGATCCATGTGTACAAAAATATTAATAGCAGTTCTTTTTATGAGGTGGGAAAGAATTCAAGCACTAAGAGATGCCCATCAGTTAGGGTATGACTGAACAAGTTATGGTATATGAATATGATGCAACAGTATTGAAATGAAGAAAGTTTCAGAAAAACTTGAGAAAACTTGTATGAACTGATGCAAAATGGAGAAAGTATAATCAGAACAATTTATATAGCAATAGCAACATAGTTATGATAATCAACTTTTAAAAACTTAGTGATCCTGATCAACTGAATGACAAACCACAGTTCCAAAGGGCTCATGATGAAACATGCTATATACCTCCATATAGACTACTGAAGAATAAAAAAAATATTTTCTTCTCTTTTGTTTCTTTTTTTTGGGATATGATTAATGTGGAAATTTGTTTTACATGACAGATTTGTAATGAGGTTTATTTTTCTTGCCCCTTAATAGATGGGGGAGATGAGAAGAAACTTTGGAACTGAAAATAGAATAAAATTGAATTTTTAAAAAAGAACAAACAAAATATAATCCTCCTAAAGTATAAGACTGACGTTACTCAAGAATCTTCTGTGACTTTCTATTGCCTCTGCTAAAAAAATAAATATTTCTCAATTTGACATTTAAAATCCTTTTTCAGGCTTATTCTATATTAATCTCCTTCATCCACTCTATATCTGGTCTACTTTTTGTTTGGCATTCCATTTCTGTCTTTATATAAACATTCTTGGAATGTACTTCATCTTCATCTCTACTCCCTAGGATTTCTAGTTTATATCAAGACTTAGCCCAAGTGCCATTTTCTAATAGAAGTCTTTCCTGATTTTTCTAGCTATTTGTGCTCTCTACTATCTTTATACTTATGAGTGTACATATAAAATGCTAGCTCTTAGAGAGAAAAGACTATTTTTACTTTATTCTTTATTTTTCTAATCTAACACAATACCTTGTACTTAATAAGCACTTAATAAATGATTGTTAAATTGAATTGAATTTCAGGTACAAATTGAGCATTCCTAGACAGACATCTTCGTGTCACCTCAAATTTCCCAAACACATACCTCCTCTAAATCTGTTTCTATTAATGACAAAAACCATCCTTCAAGTTCTGAGAGTTATTTTTAGGTTTTCCTCTTCCCTTACATCCATATCCAATTGGCTGCCAAATCCTATTAATTCTATTTCCACATTTCTTACATCTTTCTCCCTTTTCCATTCATCCCCACATCAACTATTCTAATTATCTTGTTATCTTTTAATTAGATTTTGTCATAACTTTATATGTGGACTCCCTACCTCCAGTTTTTTTCCCTTTCCAGTTTTCCTATTGTACATACTTCTGACAAAAGTAACCTCTTCTTTTTTTTTAGGTTTTTGCAAGACAAATGGGGTTAAATGGCTTGCCCAAGGCCACACAGCTAGGTAATTATTAAGTGTCTGACCCCTCATTTGAACTCAGGTACTCCTGACTCCAGAGCTGGTGCTCTATCCACTGTGCCACCTAGCCGCCCCAAAAGTAACCTTTCTTATTCATAGGCCTATGACAGTCAAGACTTTCCATAATCTGGCTGCGTTTTTTTATTCTTATTTCCTAATATTCCCCTTTACAATTTATACATTCCAGTAAAATAAGTGCACTCATCATTCTCTGATATCATCTGCCCTTCATAACTTTGTCTACAATGCCCCCTATGCCTGGGACAGTATATTCCCTAACATCTTAGCAATTTGAATTTCTTCCCTTCTTTCAAAGTCCTATCTATATGCTATCTCTTTCCCAAAACTTTTTCCAGTCCTTCAACTATGAGAGTTCTCTTCCTTCTAAGGTATATATATATATATATATATATAATATATATATACACATACATATATATGAGCTATATCGTTGTCTTGAGTCTTAAACATATCTTTATATTGGGGCTTATTTCTTCTATCCTGGATCCCTTTCACACTGTGAAACCTATGGACCTCTTCTCAGGATAATGTTTATAAATAATTGAAGAAAATGTTAAATTTCTGAGAGGGCAGATTTCAGAAAAACTTAGAAAGACTTACATGAACTGATGCTGTATGAAATCAACAGAACCAGGAGATCACCATACATCTTAATAGCAGCATTATGAAGTCTGTGTTTATTAACATTATCAACTATGATAGATTTAGCTCATCTCAGCATACAGTGATCAAAGACAAATTCTAAAAGACTTGTGATAGAAAGTACCATCCACATTCAGAGAAACAACTATGGAATTTGAGTGTAGATCAAAGTATACTACCAGTTTTTTAAATTTGTTCTATATTTTTTCTTTCTCACAGTTTTTCCCCCTTTTTTCTGATTCTTCTTTTACAACATTATTAATGTGGAAATATGTTTAAGATGATTGTACATGCATAACTCACATCAGATTTCTCACTGTCATGGGAAGGAGGGAAGGAAGGTAGAGAGGGAGAAAAATGTGGAACTCAAAATTTTACTAAAAAAAATGAATGTTGGGGTGGTTAGGTGACTTAGTAAATAGAGCATCAGCCTTGGAGTCAGGAGTACCTGGGGTTCAAATCTGAGCTCAAACACTTAATTACCTAGCCGTGTGGCTTTGGGCAAGCCACTTAACCCCATCACCTTGAAAAAAAAATATGAATGTTGAAAACATTACATGTATTTGGGGAAAAAATTTAAATAAGAAATTTAAAAAAGAAAATACTAAAATTCTATTAGAAGTTAGTGAAATGCAATTTTTTTTCCTTTCCAAGGTTATAGAGCCCCTGAAATCTATTCATTGATCCCTTCGGTGTCTATGATTTTCACTTGGAGGATATTTTATTTTTTTCCCTCAGTCTATCAAAGTACAAAATAGGTCTCTGCTCTCAGAGAACTTACCATCTGGTTGTGGAGGTAAAAAACTGTCCTTCTTTGCTAGATCTATCTCTTCCCTTTAAACAAGAATGTCTCCCAAGATCCTGCCAAGACCTTCTCTTCTCTCTGTACATTCTCCCCCTTCATGAGCTCATCTGCTTTCATGGATTCAAATACTTTCTCTGACTGACAAGTATGTATATCAGACTTCATCTCTTATCAGAATTCTGAGTCTTGTATCTCCCACCACCAGTACCTGTGTCCACTGCCATCATTTCCAGCAGGGTATTCACCAGTATCTAAACATAACATGATGAATACAAAATCCATCATCTTCCCTAAATCCTTCCCTCCTCCAAACTTTCCTTTCTGTTTCTGTTGAAGGTCCACAGTCATTCAAGATTAAAATCCTTCTGAGACTACTGTCTAATAAATGAATTCTTCAAAAGAAAATTAATTATTCTCTCATAAACTCTCCCTTCTCCAAATATCCCTATTTCTATTCAGGGTACATTTACAGTTTATAGATACTTACAATTATCCAAATTTTCAGATCAATTAAGGAGACAGAGCAGTCTAGGAAAGAGTTGATGAGGGCCTGAAGTAGCCCTTGGTGACTAGGAAGCTGAAGTCAAATGGATCCAATTGTGGATGCTAAATGTGTTGTGGAGGAAGGAACAACATTTGGCAATTGATTCGATATGGGGATGTGGTGAAGGGGGGAAGAGTTAAGGATAACTCTTGAGACATCAAATTTGGAAACACTAATATGACCAGGAGTGTTCTGGTAAATGTTTAACAACCAGCAATGTGGAACAAGAAAAAAAAATGATAAAGTTTAATCTACATTATTAACATTTTCTCTATCACTTTCTTACATCTAGACAATCAACATACAATAAAATCAAGTTCAATTTACAGTATTTGCCAATTTCTAAGGTGTAAATGCTCACACTGAAAATTTAACAATTAGCTCTTCCCCTTTTGGTAAAACCTGGCTCTAGTATCTTGCTGGATATGAACTATGCCATTTTCTTAAAAACCCTAAGACGTTCCCTATTTCCTTCAGGATAGAATTACAAGTGCTTTAACTTTCTGTTTAAGCATACTCAAAATCTGACTTCTACCTATTTCAGCCTTATTGTAGAGTGGTTTTAAATAACCTAAAACTACCAAGACCTTTGAGATAGTATTTCTCTCCACTAGCATTCTCCATTTTGGACCACTGGCTTGGTCCTTAAATTCAAGATTTCCCCTCCCCACTGCCAAGCATATTCTCTCTAGAAGACAGTACTCTGTACTGGAAAGAATGCTAACCCTGGAGTCCCATAGCCCTGGGCTTAATAATATTAGCTAGCATTTATATGATACTTATTATGTGCCAGGAACTTGCTAAGCACTTTACAAATATTATCTCATTTGAAACTTGGGAAGGAGGAACAACTGTTGGCTCCATTTTACAAATGAGGAAACTGAGGCAAACAGGAGTTAGAAGAAACAATTCTTTCTGAAAAACTTTGAAATCAATTGTGTGACATGAGACTCTAGCAAAGGACCCCATAGCATGATGTAATTGCATTAAAGAAGATGTTGTGCTCTATGAGGGAAGCAGAATTGTAGTGGCTCAAAGGAAATATAAGATGCACAAATTTAGAGATATCTCCACTTAAAATGTTCAAGTGGACTATTTTTGCCTGATCTATGGTAGGGCCTTTTTAATTCATATTGGTCAAATTAGCCACAGTTGGATACAATCTAACACAGAGCGAGCAGAGCCAAGATGGCGACAAGAGAGGATCGTCTCTTAGGTGCTCTCTCTTAAAATTTATAAGCTAAGGACTCTAACTAAATTTTTGAGAGACAGAATCCACAGAGGGATCCAGTGAGGCAATTCTCCAACCCAAGGTAGCCTGGAAAAGAGTGAAAAGGCTCTGCTCCCCCCAGGGTTGGAGGGGTAACCTGCCAGAGCAAAAGAACTTCAGCCTCCTGGAGGCAGCCCCAGGGTGCTGGGAGCTATGGCTCTCAGCAGCGAGGGCAGTTTCCTGACCTACACTCTGGGGAGCACCAAGCACAACTTGAGGGGTCAGCAGGGGACCTCTGCCAGAGCAAGCAGGTAGAGCCCAGCCCTCAGGGCACTCAGCGAGCAGCCCTGCCCAGGAACTGGAAACAGAAGCCAGTAAGCAGGAGCCCCCAGGGCATGAGTGCTGAGCCTAGGGAGGGGAGTGGAGAGAGACTGCCAAGCTCTGTACTCTGTCCCTGGAACAGGATGCTGGGGTTCTGACCACATTCAGATCCTGATGGCAGTCTAGGCCCCCAATCAAACAGCAGGACCCCCCCCCACCTCAGCCCCGCGACAGAGGGGTGAGCTTATGGCCATTCACAGACCAGGAGGGAAGACAGAGCCTCACACACATGGAGATCCTTGTGGGGAGGTGTCCCAATAATACTCAAAAGCTCAGGAAGCAGGGCAGCTAGGTGGCGTAGTGGGGGGCGGCTAGGTGGCATAGTGGATAAAGCACCAGCCCTGGAGTCAGGAGTACCTGGGTTCAAATCTGGTCTCAGACACTTAATAATTACCTAGCTGTGTGGCCTTGGGCAAGCCACTTAACCCCATTTGCCTTGCAAAAAAAATGGCAAAAAAAAGCTCAGGAAGCACCCCAAAACCAGGCTCAGGCTGGGAAAATGAGTAAGCAGAGTAAAAAGAGGAACACCATTGAGAAATACTTTTCCTATGATACCAAGAAGGTTCAAAACACTCAATCTGAAGATGAGGAAGCACAAGCTCCTGCATCTACAGGCTCCAAGAAAAACAGAAATTGGGCTCAGGCTATGATAGAGCTCAAAAAAGACTTTGAAAATCAAGTGAGGGAGGTAGAAGAAAAATTGGGAAAAGAAATGAGAGGGATGCAGGAAAAACATGAAAAAAGAAGTCAGTAGCTTAGTAAAGGAGATCCAAAACAATGCTGAAGAAAATAACATGTTAAAAAACAGCATAGGTCAAATGGATAAAACAGTTCAAAAAGTTATTGAGGAGAAGAATGCTATAAAAAAGCAGAACTGGCCAGATGGAAAAAGAGATAAGAAAGCTCTTTGAGGAAAACAAATCCTTCAGACAAAGAATGGAACTTGAGGGAGATTGCTGATTTTATGAGAAATCAGGACTCAATACTTCAAAACCAAAAGAATGAAAACTTAGAAGAAAATGTGAAACATCTCATTGAAAAAACAACTGATATGGAAAACAGATTTAGAAAAGATAATTTTAAAATTATTAGAATACCTGAAAGTCATGATCAGGAAAAGAGCCTTGACATCATTTTCAAAGAATTACTACAGGAAAATTGCCCTGATATCCTAGAAGCAGAGGGCAAAATAGAAATGGAGAGAATCCACCGATCTCCCTGAGAAAGAGATCCAAAAAAACAACCCCAAGGAATATTATAGCCAAGTTCCAGAACTCCCAAGTTAAAGAGAAAATATTACAAGCAGCCAGGACACAATTCAAATATCGTGGAGCTGCAGTCAGGATCACACAGGACTTAGCAGCAACCACATTAAAAGCTCGTAAGGCTTGGAATATAATATTCTGGAAGGCAAAAGAGCTTAGAATGCAACCAAGAATCAACTACCCAGCAAAACTGAATGTCCTCTTCCAGGGGAAAAAGATGGAATTTCAATGAACCAGGTAAATTTCTCTTCAATGTTTTCAGGAAGTCCTATAATTTTCAGGTTGCCCTTCCTCTATCTATGCTGGAGGTCAGTGGTTTTATTGATGAGGTATTTTATATTTTCTTCTATTTTTTCTATTTTTTGATTTTGTTTAACTGACTCTTGCTGTCTCATGGAGTCATTAGTTTCTGTAGACTCCATTCTTTTTTTTTGGGGGGGGGAATTTTCTTCATTAACCTTTTGCAACTCCTTTTCCAATTGGTCAATTCTACTTTTGAAAGAGCTTTCCATTTAACCAATTGAGGTTTTGAGATAATTATTTTCTTTTTTTCACTTGCACAATTGAGTATCTGAGAGAATTATTCTCATTTTGTATTTGTCCAATTGATGATCTGAGAGATTTATTCTCATTTTGTATTTGTCCAATTGTACTTTCTAAGGATTTGTTTTCTTGTTTCAAGGTATTAATTGTCTCTCCCAAATTTTTAAAAACCAGGGAAATTTCAAATGTTCCTGTTGGAATGGCCAGAGCTGAACAGAAGGTTTGATCTTCAAATACAGGACTCAGGTGAAGCATAGAGAGTGGAAGAAAAGGGGAAAATATGAGGGGACTTAATGATGATGAACTACATGTATTCCTGTATAGAAAAATGATACTGATAGTACTCATATGAACCTTCTCAATTAACAGAGAAGGTAGAAGGAGCTTTTATAGATGAAGCACAGGAGAGAGCTAAATTTGAAGATATATTGTGGTGTAAAAATGGAGTCAATAGATAAAAGGGAAATGTAATGGGAGAAAGAAAAAGGAGAGGAGGAATAGGCTAAGATATTTCATATAATAAGATTTTTCTTTATTACAATGAGCTATTTCAATGATACAGGGGGGGAGGCAAGGGGAAATGAGGGAATCTTCACTCTCATCAGAGGAGAGGAAACAGTATATATACTCAATGGGGTATAGACATCTGGAGTAAGAAGGAGAGAAAGGGGACAGGGGAAAGGGGGGGGGGTGATATGAGTGATGGAGGAGAGGATGGACCATGGGGGGAGAGTGGTCAGATATAACACATTTTTTTTTTACTTCTTGCAAGGGTCTGGGATTGGATGTCTTGTCAGGGACCATAGGGCCGGGTGGATGCTGGGGCTAAGGGGTGGTATGTGGGCTCAGGGCCTCTTGGCCCCAGGGCCAGAGATCCATTTGCTGCACCACTCAACTACCCTACAGCAGAGACAGAGTGAAAGGAGAGAGAAAATATAGTACATGATAGTGGAGAAGTATGAATGGAGGGAGTTGCGATCAGCAATGGCAACAGTGGAAAAATATGGAAATAACTTTTGTGATGGACTTATCATAAAGAATGTGATCCACCCATGACAGAGTTTGTGGTGTTGGAACACAGACTGAAGCACATTTTTTATTATTATTTGAGGGGTGGTTGCAGGGCAAGTGGGGCTGGGTGGCCTGCCTGGAGCCTCATAGCTGGGTGATTGTTGGGTGTCTGAGGCCAGATTTGGACCCGGGTGCTCCTGGCTCAAGGGCCAGTGCTCTGTCTGCCACCCAGCCGCCCCTACTATTATTATTATTATTACTATTTTATTTCATTTTGGGACTTTTTTTTGGTTTTTGCAGGGCAATGGGGTTGGGGTGGCTTGCATGGGGTCACACAGCTGGTTGATTGTTGGGTGTATGGGACCAGATTTGGGCTCAGGTGCTCCTGGCTCCAGGGCCGGTGCTCCATCCACTGTGCCACCTGGCTGTACCTATAATTATTACTATTTTTTTATTTTAATTTTAATTTTTTTCCCACCCCTTTACTTTATTGCTCATGTAGTTCTATATTTGGGGGGCATTATGTTTACTTTTAAACAAGAATATTTTATTAATGTATAAAAAACATTTGTTCAAAATAAGAATAAATCAGTAAATAATTTTTTTAAAAATCTAACATAGAAATGTCATTTTGGTCCTCTTTGAGAATGAACAATAACTAGTTTTTGTCACATGGTAGAAAGTAAAAGTTTATGGAAAGAATCTTGGATGTGGTGCCAGATAAAATGAGATAGTTGCACTAGATGACCTCTATAGTTCCTTCTAGTTCCAAACCTATGATCCTATGAATTGAGTTAAATTGAAAATTAAAGCAAGAAAGGATCTTGGAGAATATTTAGTCATCTAATCATAGAACTTTAGAATTAAGAGACCTCAGAAGTCATCTTTAATGTGCTTGATACAATGGAAGAACTATGCAAATATCATTTATATATCATTGTTATTATTATCTGATCCAATTCCTTCATGTTATAAATTAGGAAACAAAAGTCCAGAGAAATTAAATTATCTGATTCAAAGAAACAGAGCTGGTCAGTGGCAGAATCAAGATTCAAACACTAGTGTTCTAATTCTCAAATCCAGTGATTAAAGCACCACAATCATTGGTAACAAAATAAGAAATACTACAAGGATTCCATTTTGGGATGACTTGGGTTTACAATGGAAGAATAATCTGAATTAGTTCTTGTAGGATGGAGAAGATTTAGCTGGGTAGAAAGGAAGGCAGACATTCTGCATGGGAATGGAAGGAAAAAAAGATAATGTAATGTTTAGTCCTTCATTTTTGAAGAAGACCACATCAGGGAGGTGATGCCATGACAAGCATGTGAATTGGATTTGAGTCAGGGGATGCTGTGCTAAGTCACCAGCCTGACATTCTCCTCCAGAGCCAACTGGGTTCAATCAAGACAACTGGAGAAGACATATTTAGGGGATAATGAAGTCTTGGCATCTTTCAGAGATTCAGGGCATATGAGGAGCTGAGAGTACTGACTCTTCAAATATAAATGGATTTATTCCAAAAGAAAATTGTCTTGGACTGTGGGAGGTAGAGCCTCTTTGCCAATATATTCCAACTCCATATCTTCTCTTCCAAGAATGGACATTCAGAATGAGAATGTGTGATAATCAACACATATTATAGAGTTCATAGTCATATTTTAGCAAGAAATATTCTAAGTGTTATTTCTAAAGTTGGAATGAAGAATTTGGCTTGATCTGTTAGAAGTTATTCTCACAGTGTCCATCTGTAACCTGCCCCCCACACACAAAGAGAAAGAAAGTGGATGCCAATAGATTGAAGAAAAACAGTGTGATATAAGAACGTAAGGGAATATTATTAATGTCATTAGAAAGGATAAATTCAGAGAAAAAGAAATATGTATGAATTGCTGGACCTGGTGGTATATGCCTGTGATCCTTGCTACTGGGGGAGACTGAAGTTAGTGGATCCCTTGAGTTCAGGAATTCTGTACAGTAGACTAAGTCAATGAGAGGCCTGGCATCAATATGGTGAGTTTCTGAGAATGGGAGTGGAGAGGGTGCAATAATAGAATCTAAATGGTTTGGATTGGAAATGGAGAACAAACTCTCATGCAATGAGCAGTGGGATTGAGTCTATGAGTGATCATTGTACTTTCAGTGTCAGCAAGACAAGGAGACCTGATCTCAAAATTAAAAAAAAAAAGATTTGTATAAACTGTTTCAAAATGAAGACAGCAGATGTCAATAATAATATACACAATAACTATAGTAATATAAATTTAAAAATACTAAAAAGGAACTGATCTCTGATTGGAGGGATTTAAACCAATACTGGTTTCAAATAGCACACAATTACCTTCTTGGTAGAGAGTTTGCTCAAATATATATTTTAGTTTAGAGTATTTCTTTTTTTCTTTTTAACATAAATACAAAATAAGAGAATAAAAACATTATCACATGCACAACAAAAACAGGAGAAAGGATTCATAATATAGAATAGTAATAAATTTCCAATTCACAGAGGCCTATATAATAACTACAATACATTGTGTTCAAAATTGTTCATATTTTCTTTGCTTCCTTGTAGGTTTTCTTTGTTCTCTGCTGTACACTGTTTACCTTTTTCCTGTCTCTCCCTAACCCCCAGGAATGCTACAATTAAGTGTGGAGAGATATATATATATATCTATAGACATATAGATATATTTATCACACTTTTACATATATGCATGTTCATTACACATGTATACATATATGCATACATATATGCACATTTATATATACTTATACTTACAGACTGACATCTGTACATATCTATACATGGCTACACGTGCACATACTTATTCATAGATATGTATCTATTTGGTTTGTATTTCTTTTTTTTTAATTCATTGGTTTCATTTTTATAAGATTTCCTGAAAGCCAGAATCCCTCCTTGCTCCTCTACTTTACTTCTATTCATTACCTTGCTCTCCTATTCCTTAACCTACCACCCTTCTAAGACTCCTTTCCTTACACAGCTTTCTATGCCCCCACCCCTCTTATCTATACATCCTTCTATATGACTCCTTATCCTATTCCCTCACTCTTTCAGTACCATCACTATCCCCTCCTCTTCTTTCTGAATTTAAAAGGCTTTTTTATACTCTTCTATTAATAAATGTGTATGTGTGTATATGTGTGTATGCATATACATGCATATTGCTCCCTCTTTAACCCATTCCTAATGAGTGAGTTTCCAGAACTATCAGATCTCCTTCCCCCTCTAATTTCTCTTTATCAATTCTTCCTCTTATACCTCATTTATATAAATATTTTATTTTTTTCCATTTATACAATTGTAGTTTCTACCTATCATTTTTTGGTAAGGTTTTGAATTTTACATATTTTCTCCCACTCTCCCTTCCCTCCCTCTTGCCCCCCACAGAAGGCAGTCTGATAATCTTTGCATTGTTTCCATACTATACATTATCAAAATTGAATGTGTTGAGAGAAAAATCATATCCTTGAGGAAAAAGTAAAATATTAGAGATAACAAAATTATGTAGTACATAAGAAAACTTTTTTTCTTTCTTTGGATACAGATAGTATTTTATTCTTCATCACAGATACCCTAACATTATCCCTGATTACCCTGATGGAATGAGCAAGTCCATTAAAGTTGATCATAAATCACCCCATGTTATTGTTAGTGTATACAGTATTCTTCTGGTTCTTCTCATTTCACTCAGTAGCAAAGAAAGACTTGCAAGTCTTTCCAAGTTTCTCTGAAATCCCATTCCTCCTGGTTTCTAATAGAACAATAGTGTTCTATAACATACATATACCACAATTTGTTCAGCCATTCCCCAATTGATGGACATGCACTCGATTTCCAATTCATTGCCACCACAATCAGAGCTGCTGTAAATATTTTTGTGCAAGTGATATTTTTAGCCTTTTTCATGATCTCTTCAGTGCATCGACCCAATAAAGGCATTGCTGGATCAAAGGTATACCTCATTTCTATAAGATAACTCTTTTTTAAAAAATCTTTTCCTTTTCCATTTTACCTTTTAGAATCCCATTCTACTCAGCTAAACCCCTAATCTTTCCTTCTAACTACCCAATTACTAATAATAATCATGGACATATGATTTATGACTGATAGTAAACAATTTGTCCTTATTGAGTCTCTTGTAATTAGTCTTTTGGGGTTTTTTTTTTAGGTTTTTTTTTTGCAAGGCAAATGGGGTTAAGTGGCTTGCCCAAGGCCACACAGCTAGGTAATTATTAAGTGGATTTGAACCCAGGTACTCCTGACTCCAGGGCCAGTGCTTTATCCACTGCGCCACCTAGCTGCCCCATAATTAGTCTTCGATGTTTACCTTATATTTTTCTTGGATCTCATATGTCAAATTTCCTATTGCGTTCAGGTCTTTATGCAACAGAATATTTAAATTCTGGAAATTCTTTGAATGACCATTTTTTTGTTCAAGATTATGTTTAACTTTTCTGGGTATTATATTTTTTAGCTGCAACCCATTTTTTTGCTCTTTGATATGTAGTGTAACTCTAATTGTGGCTCCATCATATTTGAATTTTTTTCAGTTTTCCTCCTAGGATCCTTTCCTCCTAGGATCATTTTCAGGTAGTGATCAGTGAATTTTTTCTAATTCTACTTTCCCCTCTGTTTCTAATCATAGCTTGTGTTTTTTCTTCTTGCTCTGTTCTCCAGATCAGTTGCATTTCGTTTCTTATGAAGTGTTTTACATTTTTAATACCTTAATTTTTTTTGGTCTCTTTTAACTTCAAACTCTAATTTTCAAGGAGTCATTTTCTTCCTTAAGATTCTGGATCTCCTTTTCCAGTTGGTAAACTTTCTTTTCATAATCTTCTTCTTTTCCTTGGATTGTTGTTTGTTTGTTTCTTTCAAGTTTTTCCTCAATTTGTTTTACTGTGTTTTTAAAGTCTTTTTTTGAGTTCTTCTGTGAATTATTTTTGAGTAGGTAGCCATTTGATGTTACTCTTTGGGGTAAGAGAGGCTTTTTCTGTTTCTGTATGTATCTTCTTCTGAAGACAAACTCGAGTCTTCTCTGTTCCCATAGTAACTGTCCATGTTTGGGTTCTTTCTGCTTTTCTTGATCATTTTAAAAAAATTTTTTGCAGCTTTTTCTTCTATTCACCTTTAGTCCTGGGGTGTGGGGGATAGTACCTCTGACCTCAAGAGCTTGGTCCTGCGTGCAACCTCTACACTTCTTTCCCCCTCTAAGCCATGGAGGTGTCCCTCATTACTCCTTGAGAACCCTCCAGTAACTAGAATCTTCAATTGTCCCCTCTGGTCTGGAACCAAGACCAAGATCTCAGTTCTCCTGGAAGTATCCACAGCCAGAAGCATCCCTACACCACTTCTTCTGCCACTCACAGTGCAGTCCCAAGATTTTTCTTGGGATCTTCTCCAGTTATCCCAGGAGGATCACTGTTCTGCCCCAATTCTTGTTTATTTTTGCCACTCTTAGTATACCCTGAGGTGCTTTTTTTGACTTGTTTGTGAAGGAAATTTGGAAAGCTTGGAATTTTTTCACCTGTTCTGTCATCTTCCCAGAATCCTCTCTGCTTAACTGTTTTTATTTGTGACATAGGATGGTTCTAAGGAGAAAGTGAATATTAGGAAGAATTTATGGTATTTTATAAGCATCAATTTTTTAAAAAAATCAATGTTCACTTTTCCACACTGGCCTCTCTGATGAGTTAGAATTCTTACCAAAGAGATAGATTAAATTAGTATCATCACAAATCATTCCACTAAGCTACTACTATAGTCTCCTAAAAGAACTCCTAAAATGGGAAACTGATTTGTAGCTACAGAATCTGACTGCTTTGCAGAGCAAATGGAAAAATGTAAATAATGCTTATCCCAATGATAAACTTTGCTATTTTTCGGGGGGGAAACAAACAAATATTATTTTGTTCATTGGAAGAACTGGACTGCTCAAGAACAGAGAAACATGATTCCTAAATATTGATTTTTTTTTTAGGTTTTTGCAAGGCAATGGGGTTAAGTGGCTTGCCCAAGACCACACAGCTAGGTAATTAATTATTAAGTGTCTGAGACCGGATTTGAACCCAGGTACTCCTGACTCCAGGGCTGGTGTTTATGTACTCTTTATCATTTTTTTAAAAAATAAGTTTATTTATTTTTTCAACTACATGTAAAGATAGTTTTCCACAATTTCTTTTTTTGATAAGGTTTTTGAGTTATACTTTTTTTTTGCAAGGCAAATGGGGTTAAGTGGCTTGTCCAAGGCCACACAGCTAGGTAATTATTAAGAGTCTGAGGCCAGATTGGAACTCAGGTACTCCTGACTCCAGGGCTGGTGCTCTATCCACTGAGCTACCTAGCTGCCCCAAATATTGATTTTTAAAAAGGGAGAAACTCATGATTCATTCCAAGAACCTTGGTATTTTTCCTTCTCTCTTGTTTGTAACAGGGTGAGATCAAAATTATAAACAAGAAACATAGTTCATCTAATGTTGAGAGATAACATTCAGGTTACTAAGATTTAATTAATTTCCTATAGATCTTATAGCTTTAAATTAAAAAGGGATCATTTAGTCTGATCCCACATTTTATAGATAAGGAATTGAGACCCAGAGAGGTTAAGTGATTTGCCAGAGGATACACAGAGACTAAGTGGCAAAAGCAGGATTTGCTATAGGTCTTCCAATGTTCGTTCCAAATTCCATTTTGCCCCTTCTCTCATTTCACTATAAATAATAACAACTAACATTTGTATTAGGACAGATAGCTGATGCAGTGGGTAAAGGGCAGCCTGGAATCAGGAAGATGTGAGTTCAAAGTGAACCTCAAACATTAACTATATGACCCTAGGCTAGTCACTTAATCCTGTGTGCCTTAGTTTCCTCATCTATAAAATGAGCTAGAAGAGGAAATTCTCTACCACTCCAATATCTTTGACAAAAAAAAAAACCCAAAATGGGTCACAAAGAATAGAACATGAATGAAAGAAGTGAACATTTGTATAGCACTTTATAGACCACCTTCCTAAAAAAAACCCTGTGAATGTGTTAATAAGTGTATTATCCTCATTTTATAGATGGGGGGGAAACAGAATCTCAGAGAAATGACTACATAATAACTGACATTTAAGTAGTCCTTTCAAATTTACAAAACATTTTACATTTTACAAAACATTTCATTTGAACCCTGAAGGATAGAAAACTAAAGGTATTATTTTCATATTTCATAGATGAGACTCAGAGAAAATAGCAGAGTTGTCCAAGGTCATATAACTAGAAAGTGGCAATGTTGAAATTTGAGTTAAGTTTTTCCTGTCTTTAAGTCTGAGGCTCTATCTACAATTCTACCATCTCTCAAGTTAAAATAAAAAAAAAAATTTTAAAGGCTTAGTTGAGAGTCAGGATTTAAACCTACATCTGCCTCTAAGACCAGTGCTCCTTCCATCACACTATATTGGTTTTTTCCTAAATGTTGAACCTTTCTTTGCAACCAATGTAAATGCTTTATTAGCTCTTTATGTACTTAAGCTTTTAAGTTTCCTGTACTTCTTTCAATATGTCTGCATCCATATCACTGGTCCCCCATTACAAGTGCAGAAGAAAAAAAAACTCATCTGTCCAATTAATTTTGTATAACCTAAAAGGCAAAGAGGCAGAATGGATTTCATATTGGTTTATCTTCACACCCCTCACTCTCCCAGCTCTACATATTCCTGCCCAAACCCTCTGTAAATATTTAACTGGCCCTGATGATATAATAAAGAACTAATGGAATAATTTTCACCAAAGTGAAAACCCACAATGAAGACAACTTTCCACAAACCACAAACTGGAAGAAACAAGAACTGAGCTGTCATTGCCAGAAGTCCATTCTAATCCAACTTCCTCAAGCAAATACTGAGATCAATCCCAAAGAATTCTCTGCTTTCCAAAAAAGGAGAGGGAGAAATCAACTTTACTTGGTGAAGTGAATTGCTTTCCATTTCTTTAATATACTGCATAGTTATGATGTGCTAATTCCACTTCAGTCAAAAAAGACCAGAGAAGAATCAAAAGTTGAAAAATTTTAGAGATGAATAATGCTTCAGTATGGATGGGGACTAGACTTGAGATTTTTTTGAAGTAGAGAACCCCTAGATGAGGCCCTCCCTCTACTGGCACAGGTTGGCACCTTCTTTGTAAGTCATAATCTTAGAGAGTTGCTAGAACCCTGAAAGGTTTGTTTAATGACTTGCCCAGGTCAAATAGCCAATATGAGCCAAAGAAGGTCTTAAACCCAGATCATCTTAGATTCAAGGACACATTGCCTCACAGTGTTTTAGTGACATACATGTAGTTTACTTATGAAGAACTCTCGCTTCAAAATATCACTTTCATTATCCATTCAACTTTTGAGTTTTTCTGGAAGGTGCTTCATTCCTAGCCTCATGTCACCTCATCTTCTAGACCAAGAGGAGAAGCAGTTGTATGCTTTGTTCTTTTTCATTCTCACTTCCAAAGCTCTATTTCTCCCAAAATCAGTTAACAATTTAATCTTCCTTCAAAGGCTATTCCTCTATTCATCTATATCAATCTTATCAAAGCCTCTTGTCTGTAATCTATAAATTTCTAAATCATTCTTCTTACATTCTCAAGAAGTTCAAAACCTGCCCATATATTTAAGGTCTTCAAACTTTATATTGATGTGCCCTTCAGTTTCCATGATTTGCATATGACACATGCAGATGCCATCACCCATAATTGTTCATCCTCTATGATCCAGAACTCTGATCTTCCTCCAACAGAAGACAACTTCCTATCCTCATCTGCTCTCTACTTCATTCCTCCTATTCCTATTCGCCCATTCCTCCTAATTCCTACTACAATCTCTACCCATCATTGTTCTTCCAATCACTTATGCTGTCTTAATTTTCTTCTCTTTATAATTTTGATTCCACTCTACTCTGTTTGCTACATTTGAAGGTTTATTTGTCCCTCATACAATTCCCAAATCATGCTTTGCCAATCCTATCCCTCTATTAGTCACCCATCCACTTCTGATCATGTGCTACTGAATACCACTAGATGAAGTGATACATCATTCATTGATTAGGCCCTCTACAAATTTGTGTTAACTAATCTCTACAAGGCCTTCACTGCTAAATGATAATATTTTTTTATTCTCAGATTGATTTTATCACACTCTTTAAGTAGTTATTAACAACACTGGCTTCTCTCCTCTAGTCCCCTATATTATCCCTACCTTTAAAGCAGAGGTTCTACCTTCTACACATTACTGAAATAGTTGGGATCATTCAGTATTATTTGCATCCTCTCTCCTACCTCACAACTAAGGACCATCTCTAAACTGTCCCCTATTATCTTCTTTCCTCCAATCTCCAATGAAGAGGCTGCCCTTGCCTTTTTTTCAAGATCAACTATTCTACTTGGATCACTGTTCTCTCCCCTCCACCCACTATCTTTTCTAGGATCTTGTCCCTTAAATCAGAGATATTAAATAGAGCAACATAAAATGTAATTGAGAAATTTTTTTTTTAGGTTTTTGCAAGGCAAATGGGGTTAAGTGGCTTGCCCAAGGCCACACAGCTAGGTAATTATTAAGTGTCTGAGACCAGGTTTGAACCCAGGTACTCCTGACTCCAAGGCCAGTGCTTTATCCACTATGCCACCTAGCCACCCCGAGAAATTTTTAAAGAAATAAATAACATACAATAAAACATAGATAACATTACATTTTTTTTTCAAGGCAATGGAGTTAAGTGGCTTGCCCAAGGCCACACAGCTAGGTAATTATTAAGTGTCTGAGGTCGGATTTGAACCCAGGTACTCCTGACTCCAAGGCCGTTGCTCTATTCACTGCACCACCTAGCTGCCCCTATAACATTACATTTTAAAATGAAATCAATATGCAATTAATGGCCCTCATTTCTATTTGAGTTTGACACCATTAACTTAGATCATTCCTGTGTCTCTCTCATCTTCAGTCTTTCATTATCTACAAGCTCATCCATCATTATCTACAAACATCCACGTCTCCCTATTCTTTAAAGAAAAAAAAGTTTCACCTCACCCTTCCATCCCCCCAAGCAATCATCCTTTATCTCTTCATTTCATAACCACATCAGCAGATAACATTATCAATACTCATTGCCCCTAGCTCTTCAACTTCCACTTACTCCTCAATTATTCTAAACTGACTTCCCATCCTCTTTAGTCACTGAAACTGTAGTCTCCAAGGTATTATCTTCTAATCACTAATGCATAAGATCTTTTCTCAATCTGTCTCCTATTGGATTTCTCTACAGATTCTTATTTTGACAACTACCCCCCCCAAAAAAAGTCTTTCTTCCCTTAACTTCAGAGTCAGGGACAGATTCCCTGGTGAACTCCTGTGGGGAAAGGGAGTATGCTCTCTCTCCATGGTAGTCACCATCCTCATCCTTGCCCTTGCCTTATTACTGCACCTGGATTCAGAGTGTTCTAAAAGTATAAGGCATAACTACCCCCCCATCTCAAGCTTTCACACATTTCCTACTAGACTTCTAAAGGTATGAAGTTTCAAGAGCCAACTGGGCTCCCTCCCATCTGCATCCATGTGTAGCACCCCATTTCCCACTAATTAAAAAATAGATGGAATTTATCCCAGGTGAAGTTTCAGCTCAAACTGAATTCACTCCAAGTACAGTTTCAGTTCATTAAGGCCAGCACATTATCATTTGTGACATCACTTTCCTAGTTCTTTTAAATATTGATAACATCTCCTTTGGTAGATTATTATCCACCAACCTATACCTTAGGTGTGGGTATTCCCAAGGTTTGTCCTGAACTCTCTTGCTACTCAGCTCAGTGATCATCTCTGTGAAGCTGATTCCCCATCCTATATATCTAGTTCTAAAATCATTTTAGTCTTTCATTACTGCCTGTCAGACAGATGTCTGAGTTACCAAAAAATGGGAATTCATTATCTTCTCTCTTAAATCTACTTTTCCTCCAGGCTTCCTTGTTTCTCTTGAGTCACCACTGATTATGTCTTGTCAATTTGACCTTCACATCTTTCACATTTAGCCCTTTCTCTCTACTCAAAAGACCTTTTACACTAGTTTGGGCCTTCTGGATTATTGCAATAGTTTCCTAATTGGGCTTTATCTCCAGTCTTTCCTCTCTCTTTAAATCACCTTTCACCTAGCTGTTAAAATAGTCCTCCAAAGGCATAGGTCTGATAATGTAACCTACCTACTCAAAAATTTTCAGGGGCTCCCTATACCTCTAAAATAAAGAAAAAAATTCTTCAACATGCTATTTTGAGACCTTTGTAATCTGGCTCCAATGTCCCTTCCCAGATTAATTTCACCTTAGTCTCTACTCCATACCCTCTAGGTTCCAGTCAATCTTGCACAACAAGCTACTACCTAAACTCAACATTTGTTTTTTCTCATCTCCATACCTTCTCACAGATTCTCCCATCAAGCCTGGAGAAGCCTCTATGTCACTGCCTCTTAATGGTCTTGAAGCTATCTTTCAGATTTGACTCAGGTATTATCTCCTACAAGAAGCCTTTCCAATTTTTTGTTTTCTCATTTTGTTTTCTCATTTCTCCAATTACCCTGCATTTACTCACCCATTGTATCCCTTGGGTAGAATGTAAACTCCTGGACAACAGAAATAAAATTTATTTCTGTCTTTATATGCCCAGGCATAGCACAGCTTTTGCGCAATAGGAATTTGACAAATCTTTCTTAACTGAACTAATTCCAAACCTCCTCTTCACAGAAAATGATACAGGGGTGCTATGAGGTTCAAATTAGATAATGGATAGAAAGCACTGTAACTCTTAAAATGAGATTTAATATAATCATTATTATAATATTATTATTATTATCATTATTATCCATCAGTCTAGTGATGACATCACTCCCTGAGGTTTCTACTGCCCTCCTGTGGAGCTAAAGCACTATTTGCAGAACAACAGGAGGATATGCTGGTAAAAGTTTAACTGGGCTAATCAGAAAAAAAGAAATATACAGACATTTTAAGTTCATTTGCATTCTTCATATATTCTTAAATCTACACCATCAACAAAACAATAAATCAAGCCCTGATCTGAAATGATGCTTGATATCTGGGATGCAAATACTCACATTGAAAAAATTAACAATGGGTCCTCTCAAGTCAGAACTGACTCCAGCCACGCTCCTTCTCAAGAAGGCTCTTCAAGTGCTCAACTTGTACATTGTAAGAAACAATGAAATAGAAATAAGGGAGTCAGAGGACCTTGGTTCATATTCTGCCTTTTCTATGTATTTTACCTTCATAACTTTTGGCAAGTCACTAACTTCCAAGGCCCTCAGATTCCTCAACTATGAAATGAAAGTTGTGGAGTGGATGGCCTTGCAGATCCCTTTGGGTTGCAGATCTCTAAATCATTCTCTAGCAGGAATTTTTAACCCATCATCAGTAAACTTATTTTTTTTTTGGCAAGGCAATGGGGTTAAGTGACTTGCCCAAGGTCATACAGCTAAGTAATTATTAAGTGTCTGAGGTCAAATTTGAACTCAGGTCCTCCTGACTCCAGAGCTGGTGCTTTATCTACTGTGCTACCTAGCTGCCCCTAAACTTGCTTTTAATATACTTTTAAATATGTGCTTATATATGTATATACATATATACACAAATACATATATGTACATATGCATATTTATTTGATACTATACTTAAATATATTAATTCCTTTGGAATTTTATGTTATTTCTTTTTCTGAATTTAAAATATTATTCTGAGAAGGGGTCCATTTCCCAAAGGGTCCATGATGACAAAGAACACAAGAACACCTCTTCTAAAGAAAGGTAAGCACACAAATTGAAAAAGTCCTGGCAGATGTATGAACAAAGACCTAGACAGGTTAGATATTGCAAAATATTGCCTGCAGTTTAGATTTCCAAATTTGGGAGTAATGAATGAGTTATATGCAAACAAAATTGGTGCAGGCAAAGATGAACCCTGAGAGAGGACAACCTCAGTTGTACTTGAAGCTATAGGAAAGTTTGAAGTATTAGCCTTTGAGATAACTGAAATAAAATTAAACATGTCTTGTTGCTCTATATCTAAGTCCTTGAACTTGATAGCAAGGAAGGAAGGAAGGAAGGAAGGAAGGAAGGAAGGAAGGAAGGAAGGAAGGGAGGGAGGGAGGGAGGAAGGGAGGGAGGAAGGGAAGGAAGGAGAAAAGAAGGGAGGGAGGGAGGAAAAGAAAGAGAAAGAAAGAAATGAAGAAAGGAAGGAAAGAATGTTCTTTCCCTTAGGAGAAAGATCAAAGCTCCATTGCTGATGAGCCAGTACTTGAAAAGAATACTGCCTTCAACACCCAAACAACCTTAGCTGCCCAAATGGTGACTGAGCTCCTTCTGACCAGAAACAGAACCCTGGTTCATTTTATCTCCTAGAGACTTCACCACCTATCTCTTTACAGTCTTAGCAAACCCTCCCTCCACTACATCTAAGGACTTGTACTATCTCAGATCTTCTATGCAGGATGATATGAAGGCTAGATCAAAACTCTTTTACAAAGAACTGCTAAGTGAATGATTGAATTACATCAATCTATCACGTTCAAATGAACTGTATCTGAGAGCCCTTGAATGTAAGTTAGCAGGTGAAATGCCAAGAGTGGTGGATTTGCAATCAGGAGACCTGCCTTTGAATCCTATCTTGGACTCTTAACAGCTGTAGGACTCAGTAAAGTACTTAGCCCTTCCTGAGTCATGGCTTCTTCATCTGTAAAATGGGAATAAAAATACTTGCAGTACTCGCCTCACAGGATTGTTTTGAGATTCAACATAAAGTGCTATTTATGTAAAGCACTATGAAAACCTTAAGGACTGCATTAAGTTTTACCTATTATTTCCCTCTGCTAGAATATAAACTCCTTGAGGGCAAGAACAGATTTTTGGGTTAATTTTTTTTGGAGGGGGTGCTTTTGGGGTTTTGTATTCCTAGAGTTTAACACAGTGCCTTCTATATAGCAGATAATAAATATTTGTTGAATTTAATTAAAATCCATAGACCATGAAAACTTTAAACTCAAATAAACAGGTGGCTTTCCTCAAGGGTTGATCCTGTTATCCTGGCCAATTACTTATTTATGAGTTCTTTATCTCCATCATTAGTTTTTTAAAAATTGCTCATTAGTCTGTGTAACAAGTGCTTAAAGCACACCAACAGAGAATGTCCAAGAGTTTGGGATTTGGGATTTTAAGGAAATTGGTTTTGAATGAACTTTATTTTCCAGTAGAGACTTTTGGTAAAAATCTTATTCTCTGAGCATTAACAAAGAAACAAGTAAAAACAAACCTAAGGCTTTGAGTCCTTTCCCTGATAATTTTAGTATTCTCTGAGCCATATTTGAACATTTTAGGTAGAATATTTTCTGTACAGGCTCACACAAATCAAAGGGACTTTTGAAATCCCCTAATCCAGTCCCTTCATTTTGATTATGAGGAAAACAAGACCCAGCCATATGAAGAGACATATTTTTCTCCAAAATGACACCCATTAACTAGGGATGTCAATAGTTATCTGGAATTGGAGCTAAGAGTCTCTGAATATGAACCACCTCTGAAATCATAAGAAGTCAACAGTGAATGAGTTGGAAATATCAGCTCTGAATTCCTCAATTCTCCCATTTAAAGGTAGAATCTGGAGAAAGACCCAAAGGAAAGGCAGTAATAATATTCATTAACTATGAGTGGTCTCAAAGGGCCACAAACATGAAATTTAATTATCTATTATTAATAATTTAATTATATTTTCATTTAATAGCTATAATTATTAATTTAATTATTTGGATAGCATATGATTTTTATGAGGTTGGGTATATCTACTTCCAGAGACTAAGCTGACAAAATTCTTTACATGTACATCTCCAAGCAGAGTTTCCTGTAGTGGCAGAACCCAACTAATAGTTCCCTTCAGCAATCTCAGAAAAGATCAAATGGAACAAGTAGTGTATATCTAAGAATCCTGACCCCTGGAAAGAAGAGAGAAGAGAGTGTGCTCCAGTGGTCCTTCCTTATTTTTAGTTCCTCAAGATCCTAGATAAGATTTTTATCTCTTTTGAAGAAGAGAGAGTAGGTTGCCAGGGTAAATTCCAGCTTTCACAAAAAAGAGAAAAGAGATAAGGGAGAGTTTTACTTTGCAAAAAGGAATTATGGGTTTCCTCAAATCATTTTCTCCCAACAAGCAGGTTTCCTGCCCTCTCAAACCTTATCTGAGTATTTAAATGACCTAAAATGGAAATTATTCTCATCAGTGAAATCTATTTCTTTTTTCAAATGAATTTTATTAGTTACCAGGAGGTGTAGAGATCTACTTGTATACAAAGACACTTGGAATTTTCTGGCTATCTTCTTTTATCTTCCAGATTAGGCATGGCACTTAAAAAAAATAAAAGAATTCCAAAGAGATAGAAAGCCATCTGCCTGGGATGCCAGTCTGCCTATAGGGAGAAAGATGGACACAATGACCTTTTGAAATCCCAAGCATGGGATTCTATATCTATCTATTTGCTGTGTTTTTAGTCTGGACTCTAAGGGGAAGATTTCCCTAAAATGTCAGTCTATTTGTGTTAAAGAGCAAATCCTCGAGTAACCCACTATCAATCTTAGAATCCAGGGAAATCTGTACCTCAGAATCAACACTGCCTTGAAACTAATCATAGAAATACCAGATAAATGACATCCTACTGGTTTTTATCTTTCAGAATTAATGAACAACTCTTGAATTTTCAAAAATCATTTCTCCTGTTTCCATATGAAAATTCTTGTGTGGCCTTCTTGAAAGTTTATCTTTCCTCAAAGTACTGATCAAGATTATTAAATGATTTTTTTCAGTAAGGATAAGGGAAGAAAAGGAGAGATACAATTGTGTGCCAATAAATCTGATTTCCTATCCTCTTCTAATGGAGTGAAGTTTCTGAATAATCCCAGTAAAACTTGAAATGTGAAGTTTCTATGCTATATCACTTGATATAGTTTCTAGCTCAGAACACACTAATATTTCATTAAATTTGACAAAAAGATAAATTCAAGGAAAAGCCTTGAAACAATATATTTCCTTGAATCAGTTTCCCTGTCTGTAAAATAGAAGTTAAAGTGGGTGATCTCCAAGTTCTCTTTTGGTTCTGAAATTCTAAGGGTTTTGTACATTTAAAATACAGACTTTATATATAAAGTCAAGGACACCTGTTGAGGCTTTATAACCTATGGAGAGTGGAACCATTTTGACACACCCTCACACAAATAAGTTTGGTCTTTTTAAATAATGGGACTAAAAGTACTCTTTCCTCCAGAATTGTGATTAAAATTAGTTAAACAGCATTATTTCCCAACAATCTCTTCATCTCATAAAGGAACAGGGTATGGAAAGATAAATTCTTTGATTCATAACTAGCAAGTATGAATAATTTGAAAAGGACTCTGGGTGTTCAACATATGAACGCTACCATAAAAGGATATGTTCTCCTCAATACTAGCTGTTCCACAGAAATGTAATGATAACAAATTCAAAACAAATACCTTGTAGGGAATAACACGCCTATTTCCAAGTGATAATAAAAAAAACACAGGGCTTTACATGGAAAAAAATTACGACATTTGCATGTAGGAAAGAAAACTAAGAAATCTCTGACAGCTAGTATTTCAGACTGTCATTTATTCACTCACTCATCCATTCAACAAATATTTATTGAGAACCTATGTGCAAGGAATTATGCTAATAATACTTGCATGCTGCAAGTATTCATTAGATGAGTTCTCTGAGCCATGATAACTAAAAAAACTACCTACAAATTGTAACATAGCAGTTCTTAAGAGAAGATATATCTGGATATGTTTATTTAAGTGATATAAAATGAATATTACTGAGATTACCAGCTTTGACAGCATATTGAAAGGTTTCATAGGAGTAAAGGCAGATTCCACCTCTATTGTCTAAAATTTCTAGTTTGTTTCTACTCTCAAACTGAGAAAAGAATGCTCCTCTGGAAAAGTACCCAGACTTCTGATAATCACAGAAAGTTCATTTATTTTTCTCCTCAAAGAGATGTTTACCAGTACATATCATACACTCAAAAAAATGAGTTATTTAATAGACAAGAACCACTTGGATTTTAGGCTTTTCTCCATTAATCCCTGAGTGGGAGAGTAAAACAGTCCTATAAAAAGAAAGGGTGCATTTTTATTCTGAGGTACTCAAGAAACTTTTACATACTGCCATCTGTTGACATCTTTTAGCCATGTCTTAGAACTCATTCACATTGAAAAAAAATATATTGTAAACGGCATTTAAAACACACAAGAGAGGTATAACTCTGTATGGCCTGGCTCCTCTCTCTCTAACATTCCCCCATTTTGCAATTTAACATAAATATCAGAACTCTGTAATCAAAACTACATGAATTTCATAGTCCTGGATTTTTTTTTTGGGGGGGGGACGGAGAGAGGTCCTACTTAAAAAGTGTTGCCTTGAGTTATGTCCTTAAGTATCAAAATGCTTTGGAAGGTGCATAAACTGAGATTGACATAGATAGTAAAACAGCCTGGGAGAAAAATGAGCTGTATAAATAAATATACTTGATAATAGACTTAAGGAACTTGAGTGACTAACTTTCATTACTGGTTGCCCAGGAGTTGCAAACTCTCTTGTATAAAATTGATGGTATATTCTATTTGTCTGTGGATGTTGAAATGACTCCATTCTAGTTTTTAAAAAGGATTAACAGGATCACACTGAAGATGCATGATGATGCTTTGAGATTTTGGCAAAGCGATTTTTTTTTCCACATAAAGTCAATTCCTGTGAACACTATTATTTTGACCATAACTAAAAAGTTCCCCTAAAGTTACATTAATATCCTCCTTATTAGAAGCATGTTATAGCAGGTCCTCAACCCTGGATCTTGAGCGACAGAGGAAGGATGACACCTGGTGCCGGTTTCCTACCCCCACCCCCATTCCCCACTCCCTTCGGACCCCCGTAGGTCACTACTTACAGATATTCGATGGGGGGAAGCGGAGAAGGAGCTGGAGAATTCGGATCCTGCACAGTTCGCAGCTGGGGCAGTCCCAAATCCCCTCTGCTTCTCCAGCCTCTCTATATAGAGGGAGAGCTAATGTGGGGTGGGAAGGATGGGGCGGGTGGGGAGGGGGGCGGGAGGGATGGATCTGGACCCAGGATACTGCTCCCTGCTGGAGAGATTTAATGAAGCGATTCTAAGAGCCTTAAAAACAGCTGCCAGGAGCGTGATGCTGCGGTTTTGGAGATGCAGGGTGCATGGTTTGGAAGGGCATCGTGCTAAAACCAGGTCGCGGCGTCTAAGCTTAGGGAAAGTGCGTTGTGTAAAGAAGAGAAAAACAAAATCTCATCCCCCCCCCATTTTTTCAGTTGCCACTTAATAGCTGCAAGAACCCTGACTTTAGCCTCTTCTTCCCCACTTAGGAGGCAATGAGAGGGGCACAGGAGGTAAAGGAATTGGGGCACAGAAAGAGCGCGGAACTGACATCCATCAGTCTGTATCTCACTGTCCTGTCTCCTTCTTCCCTCCCCCAACCCTCTCTTCAAATTCTTTTACAATGTTTATTTCTCATTTTCGGCCTGTTTGAGGGGAGGGTTGAAATGAAGGGTGACACTGCTAGAGAGAACAAGGGGATTTTGCACTTTTACAGAATGTAGAGCAAGGGTCCCTGACTTCTAGGAGCCGAGGGTCATTTATAGTTCTGCCCTAAGTCTTTGGGGGGGGGGGGGGCTTTTCCTATTCCTTAAGTTTTCCTCCACCATCCAAAACATCATAGCCAAAAAAAAAAACTCTGGACACACACGTACACATTCATTCTAAGACACCCCATAAAAGGAAGAAGAGGGAAACGCGAGCTGGTAAATTACCAAGGGGCTAGAAAGGGACAGGAATTCCCAGAGGAGAATCCCTGGTCTTAATATCTTCGTTAAAATTCTTCCCCCACCTTTTTCCTCTCAATCAAGACTGAGGTGCCCGCTTTCTGTCTCTCTCTCTCTCCCCCACACCAATGGGGAGCCCTGGGTGTGAGACATCCCAAAAAGGGAAAGCCAAAGTTCCTCCAGGAATTCCCATCAGCTGCATACCGGATACGGGGCTGCCCGCTACCCCTGACTAAATATGGTACCGTGGTGTAGCATCCCAGATCCAACGTAGTGCCCCGGAGAGCACTTCAACCTTCACTTTGAGGTTCCCCAACATACACTCTTTCCCCCCCCCTAGCTTCTTTAGACATTGTCAGAAGAGGTAAGGAAAGGGGATGCAAGGAATCTCATCCCACACAGGTTGTGCCTCTAAGAATGAAGGGGAAACATGAAGCAGTTCTTCAGATAACTTATCATTTATATGCCCACTCTTTATGACCCCATGGACTATACTGATCATGAGGTTTTTCTTGGCAAAGACACTGGAGTAGTTTACCATTTCCTTCTCTAAAGGATTAAGGCAAAAAAAAAAAGGTTAAATGACTTGTCAGATTTTCCTATTCCAGGCCCACAGCTCTAACCACTGGACCATCTAGCTACCTTTAGGTCATTGCAAAGCCCAAATGGGTCTCAGGAATTTGAAAGGGTGGCTCTGAGGAGCTGCACTAGATTTATCTCCAGTCTTCTTTTTTCCTGGGATATTCACTATCTCTTCCTAAGCTGTCACAGTAGGGAGGCCAGAGAGAGAGAGGCCAAGCCTTCCTCTGAAGACCCAGGGGAATTTGCCTGACAACTGACCCTGCCCCCCCCCCCAAAGGATTTTTCTCCATATCCAGGACAAACCTACTCTTTGGCATAGTACCAGAGATTTCTTCCCACCCCTCCAGCATAAAGTCTACCTTCTCATTTTAATACACTCTCCCCAGTCCAATCATTAATTCCCCCCAACTGTCACAAAAGTTAGGATTAGTTTTAGCTGAGCAGAATAGATGTAAAGTTATTGGAAAAATGATAAATGGGCTTCTGCCACTGGGGCATTTTAACAGCAAGCACACTGTAAAAGGAGTGGAAATTGTCTGTCCCTGGGTTGGAGGATCTGCTAAGAAGATATTTTGTAGCAGGTTTAGCAACTGTAATGGTGCTGAGCTATGAACACTGTGAGGGAGGGAAACAGAAGAATGAAAGAAAACCAGAAAAGAAACAATCAAGGGATTCTAGATTTCAAGAAATATTTGAAGTTAGACACTGAGGAATCAAGTGTCCATTTTGAACTCACTGAAATTCTGGAATCAGAAGCTAATGTCTCAGAATAAGAAGAGATATTTTTGATGGGAAAATTAACTTTTCCCTTTCAAATGGTCTTCCATTTATGAAATATTGTTAAAAAACAAAACAAATAAAAATCTGGGATCTTAGCAATGGTCATTCTCCTTTCAAATGATTTACCTTTCAAGGGTAGTTATCAGATCTTTTTGATATACTTCTCTTAGTGCACAACTATGAACAAGTTTTGTTATTGTTGTTGAATTGTTTCAGTAGTGTCTGACTCTGTGACTTCATTTAAGGTTTTCTTGACAAAAATACTGGAATGATTTTCCATTTCCTAAAGCCAACAGCGTTAAGACTTGCCCAGGGTCACACTGCTAATGTGAACTCAGGAAGAGGAGTCTTCCTGACTCCAAGTCTGTCACTCTACTGTGACACCTAGCTCTCAATGCAGAAGTAAGATATTCAATAAATGTTTATTGAGTGACAAAATGAATAAAGTTTATTACCATAGAAGGACTGCTGAACCTTTTAACAATATCCAGTTACATCAACTCTAGAAATGATTTAATCTAATATTGTTTAATTAGTTGCTCAACTTTTTCTCCTAGCTACTCAGATGACTGAGATTTGCTCTTTAATTCACTAATCAAATATTTATTGAATATCTACTATGAAATATACAAATTACAACAATCTTCTTTCAATGAGTTTACAATTTGGCAAATGTACCATGCATTTCCAAATTTGATTTTTATAAAAACTGAATGGGGGGGCAGCTAGGTAGCACAGTGGATAAGCACTAGCTCTGGAGTTAGGAAGACCTGAGTTCAAATATAACCTCAGACACTTAATAATTGCCTAGCTGTGTGACCTTGAGGAAGTCACTTAACCCCATCACCTTAAATAAAAAAAAATTTCTAAAATTGAATGGAACCATAATTCATGTCATTTTTTCAATGCATATATATTTTTTTCCATTTTGAGTTATATTAGAAAGATACTATCCTCAAGATGGCTTCACAGCTCCCGTAATTTTAGCACTAATAACTGCCCAGCAACACTGTTTGATTAGTTTGTCTGGTATGACTTCTGAATGAAGGACTAACATGTCCAGAAATGACTCAGAGCTTATTGACATTGATCAACTCCCGCCCTTAAATTCTCCTTTCATTGATTATCTCCTGTTTTCACTCTTGTCACTGGAAAACCTTTAACACCCTCTTATTTTTAGGAACATCATAGATTATACTGGCACATTTCACTTATCCAGTGTGATGGTAGGAGTAGGAAAGCATATGAACTCTCTTAAATTCCCTTCCTAACAACTTTTTGTCAGATGTAAATAAATGGAGAAATATTACTCATGGGTAGACTGAAACAAGATAATAAAAATGATAATTCTAAATTTATTTTTTTCAGTGCCACACTAACGTAACTACTAAAAAAATTGTTTTAGCAAGTTGGAAAAAAATGATAAAATTCATTTGGTCTTAAGAAAAAAAGGTCAAGAATATCAAGGGAATTGATTTTTAAAATGTGAAGGAAAATGATCTAGCTGTACCAGATCTTAAAACTGCATTATAAAGTGGGAATCATTCAAACACTCTGGTAGAGAAAAGTGGACTAGATTAGGTTCACAATCTACAGTACTAAATGTTCATGTAATATAATGCTTGAAAAAACCTAGATATTCAAGCTTTGGGTTGGAAAGCAGTTTAGAATAAACGAGGTACAGACCAACATCTCATGCTATATACCAAGATAAGGTCAAAATGACTTAGGCATAAAGGATAATATCATAAACAAATTGGGGAAGAATATTAGATTTTACCTATGGAAAGGGGAAAAATTTATTACCAAATAAGAGATAGAGAGCATTATAGAATGTAAAATGGGTAATTTTATTATATTAAATTTAAAAGTTTTTAGACAAATAAATGAATGCAGTCAAATTAGAAAGAAGGCAGAAAACTAGAACAAATTTTAGTTTCTCTGATAAAGGCCTCATTTCTCATATATATATATATATATATATATATATATATATATATATATGTCAATTTTATAAGAATATACATCATTCCCCAATTGAGAAATCATCGAAGTATATGACAGGCAGTTTTTTAAAAAAAATGCTCCAAGTAACTGGAGAAATGCAAATTAAAACTACTCTGAAGTGCCACTTCACACCTATCAATGTGGCTAATATGAAAGAAATAAATGGAAAATGACAAATGTTAGGGCCAATGCAAAAGTTAGGGCAACAAAGCACTGCTGAGTTGTGAACTGATCCAATCATGCTGGAGAGCATTTTGGAAGTTTGCCTAATAAGACTGCATACCCTTTCACCCAGCAATACCACTATAGGTACTCCAAAGAGATCAAAGAAAAAGGAAAAGGACTTAAAGTATTTACAGCAGCAATTTTTGTGATGACAAAGTATTGGAAAATAAGGAGATGGCCATTAATCGAAGAATGAACAAGTTGTGGTATGATAGTGATGGAATACTGTTGGAAGGCATGATATGTAGGATACATTCAAAAAACCTGAAAAGACTTGCATTAACTGATTCAAAATGAGCAAAAGCAGAACATCAGACATAGTAACAGTATTATCGTATGATGACTGAGAATAACTTTTTTTTAAGCAATACAATGATCCAAGACAATTCTGGAGTACTTATGATGAAAAATGCTATCCATCTCCTGAGAAAGAACTGATGGGAATTTAAATGCGGATTGAAGCACACTTTTTTAACTTTATAATTCTTGGGGATTTTGGAGGGGAAGGTCTAGGTTTTCTTTTGCAAGATGGCTAATATGGAAATGTTTTGCATGACAGTATACATATAAGCTTTTTTAAATTTCTTGCTTTCTAAAGGAGGAGTTACAGGATGGAGGGGAGGGAATTTGGAACTCAACATTTAAAAAAAATGTTTTTACCTGTAATTGAGAAAATATTTTAAAAAGGCTATCAGCAGCAGCCCTGTTGGTGGCAAAGAATTGGAAATCCAGTAAATGTCCTTCAATTGGGGAATGGCTTAGCAAACTGTGGTATATGTATGTCATGGAACAATACTGTTCTATTAGAAATCAGGAGGGACGGGATTTCAGGGAAACCTGGAGGGATTTGCATGAACTGATGCTGAGATGAGCAGAACCAGAAAAACACTGTACACCCTAATAGCAACATGGGGGTGATGTTCAACCTTGAAGGACTTGCTCATTCCATCAGTGCAACAATTGGGAACAATTTTGGGCTGTCTGCAAAGGAGAGTATCATCTGTATCCAGATAAGGAGCTGTGGAGTTTGAACAAAGTACAAGGACTATTCTCTTTAATTTGGGGGGAAAAAAACCATCTTATTGTCTGATTTTGTTACCCCTGAGAATTCTGTTCTTTAAGGATACGATTTCTCTCTCATCACACCCAAATTGGATCAAGGTAAAACATGGAAACAAAGTAAAGACTGATGGAGTGCTATCTGTGGGGTGGGGGTGGGGGAGGGAAGCAAGGTTGGGGGAAAATTGTAAAACTCACATATCTTTGATAAAAAAAAAAAGGCTATCAGCACTCAAATCCAGAGTTGTATAAGTGATCTGGGTTCTTTTTTTAAAGACAAATACTTAACAAGACAGAAATCCAGCTTTCCAAAATGTTCCTTTTCAAACTGCAAGAGATCCCTCCTACTTCCATACTGTTGATACCATGTCTTATAAATGCTTTTAGGCAAATCACTTAACATTCCTGAGTCTGTTTCCTCAAGAATAAAAAAAAAATTGGGTTAGATCTCTTTGAGAGCTCTTCCAGTTTTGGATTTACAATCCAATGTTTACTTAAACACTCTAAAATTGTAGTAATCCAGGTTATCTCCAAATATTACAATATCATAAAATCCTAGGAATAAATTAACTTCACTTCCATTTTATCAATAAATGACAAAGGAGATGACACAAAATCAAATGACAATAGCTTTAGAACACCTAAGAATGGGGTGCTAGGTGGTGCAGTGGATAGAGCACGGGCCTTGGAGTCAGGAGTACCTGAGTTCAAATCTGGCCTCAAGGTCCCAAACCTGGTTGTCAGATTTAAGCTTCTCATAATTCTAAAATCCCACCTTGGCTATCAGTTCACTCTCCATCCTCCAGAAGTCTTTCACTTTTTCTGAATTTCCTATCCTTTGTAATCATTTTCTTCCCATTAATCCGATTCATTCTTCAGAACTGAGTCTTTTAACTGCCCACTAAAAACTACCAATGCTTGGGGTGGCTAGGTGGTGAAGTGGATAAAGCACCGGCCCTGGAGTCAGGAGTACCTGGGTTCAAATCCGGTCTCAGAAACTTATTAATTACCTAGCTGTGTGGCCTTGGGCAAGCCACTTAACCCCGTTTGCTTTGCAAATTAAAAAAAAAAAAAACCTAAAAAAATAAATAAAACAAAGGCTACACAAAAGACCAGAAAGTGCTTTAACCTCATTTATTGAAAGATACACTTAAATTATCAAAATCATTTTAGTATAAAAATTGTTGCAAAACATTACATTGAAAAAACACATCTATAAGTGACACATTTTATTTAGCTTTCATTTTGATGGGGGGGTTGACATATGTATCCAAAATTACAGTACTGGATTTTGACTGTATCTGGTTCTACATGATTGCAATTCCTGAGGTAAATTCAGTATTCATTGCCAACATTCTTGAAAACTGAAATTAATCTGGGAAGAATCCAGACATTTATACTTCCACATATAATATAATGGAACTCAAATTACATAATACCAATTTCATTTAAAAATAGTAACTGGTTCTCTTATACCATTATATGGTTTTATTCAATCAGTTATACTTAGATTCTTAACTATACACTAGATTGGTCTAATTAAAATCTGATGATTTATAAGATTATGGATTTAAAGTTTTTTGCATTCTAGTAACACTTATGATCAGGTTAATCCCCAAATACTAAACATTATCTATTATCATCAAATATTAAAATCAGTACCAAGTTTTTCAACTGAAGGAATCTTCTTTGAGAACTATATGAAAGCTAAACAAGATCATCTTTTTAACAGGTAGACACATTCCAGTACTTTAACCCAAAGCCTGTCCCTTCATGCCTGCAATTTCACATGTTCATGTTTCAAAAAGAGTTCTTTGTTTTACTTAATGAAAATTTAAAGAGCCAGTTTTTTACCCAACCTCTAAATTAACCCTTCTAACAAAAATATACTTTTTCTAAGAGATTGCCGAATAATTAAAAACTCAGCTTCTAAAGAAATTTAAAAAACTGTCAAAAGCTGAAAAAACAGCCTTTTAGAAAATCAGCTTATAGACAAATTACTGATTACTTTTATTATTTTTGCCTTTTTAGTTCCCTGTTTATGTAAATGTAGGTATTTTGAAGCAGTTTTGTTTTCTTACATAATTTTAGTGGGAAGAGGAAATACAGTGAAACAAGTATACTGAAAAACACACAGCTATGTTCAGTCTTGCTTTTCAGAAGGGACAAGAAAGGCAAAGAGGGGACTTTTATGATAAATGAGAGCATTTTCACTTTCCATTAGTTTGGAGTCTCCTAAAATATTGCCTAAAAAGAATATGCTTATCTTCCTCAAGTCAAATTCAATAAGTTAGATGACAGTTAACCTTTATTCACATATACAGAAAAACATAAGAAAACTAAATGTTTCAAGCAATTACATTATTTATATACTGTTATATCATGACAATAAATAGCAATTTAATCTATCCATAAGGAAATTAAAGATGTATATTTGCACCAAATGAAACTATATAATTTCTTCACATCTTGAGAAACATGATCTTCTCTATTAGTAGTGCATGCTGTCCTCCACTTTTCTAAATGATCATCTGAAATTTAAAATACATACAGAATTACTATTTATACAGAATCAAAACTGGCAAATGAACTCTAAGTAAATTTTACTGATACCACAACTCATCATATGGATTCTTGAAGGCTATGAGTTTGTATCACTAACTGAAAGGGTCTGGGGTCTGAGGTCAGTCTGGTTAAATTCAAAAAGATTTATTATCAGAAGGCTGGACATTAGGAGATGAATTTGTGGCTGGAACAAATAAATCATAAATAACCAATGAAAGCAAGGAGTCATGGTTAGTATTAGCAGAGTGAGTATCCACACAAAAGAAATCACAGACCTTTTCAAGTTTTTAAGAATAAGAATTCTGTCAAGTTTGGCACAAAAAGAAAAGGATTTGTATCCTCCTATTGGTAATTACACCTTAACAAAATTTTTCCACATACTATTTAAGAGTAGTAACAATTTACATAATAACAATTTTAAACTACTCATTTTATTTAGGTGTTTTTTTTTTCGGAAGGCAAACGGGGTTAAGTGGCTTGCCCAAGGCCACACAGCTAGGTAATTATTAAGTGTCTGAGACCGGATTTGAACCCAGGTACTCCTGACTCCAAGGCCGGTGCTTTATCCACTACGCCACCTAGCCACCCCTTAAACTACTCATTTTAAGATAGACTATATTTGGGAAACAAATCTATAAAAAGAAAACTGAAATCACTTTACATTGTGTTAAAGAAATAGAGATGTTTTCTGGATGACATTTTTAATCCGTGTTCTCTGAAGCTGGTTTCTTACTAAAAAAGAGATTCTGCTTGTATTAAAAATTTATGCTTCCAGAGTACCCTCTTGTGGTAGGAAAAGAATTTACTTGGTAGTTTTCATACTATTATTCTAAAAATGACTTCATATATTCAACTGGAATTTTCATAAGTTTTAGTAAAATATATAGAATATATGACAATTATGCCTTAGAAATTTAAAAAGATTATTAGTGCAGTAATGAATATTTTATCCAATTCTGCTAATTTTCTCTTATGACAAAGAAATGTAAAGTATAAACAGTTTAATAGTGGTAAAATGTGGGGCGGCTAGGTGGCGTAGTGGATAAAGCACCGGCCTTGGAGTCAGGAGTACCCGGGTTCAAATCCGGTCTCAGACACTTAATTACCTAGCTGTGTGGCCTTGGACAAGCCACTTAACTCCATTTGCCTTGCAAAAAAAAAAAAAAACAACTAAAAAAATAGTGCTAAAATGTAAGGATGGACTAATAGAAGTTGATTAAGACTGCAGAGATGTAGGTTAAGTATAATTATACTGAAAGACAGCTTGGAAAGTAATGGGTTTTAAGTAATAGAATAAAATAAGGGCACTAACTGAATAAATAAGAAGTAGACAATTTTGGTGGGAGGATGAGGAAAAATTAACAGACATAAATATAAACTTAGAACAGACTTATATAAAAGGGTTTAATTTATCATATAGGAATTTTTCCATTTTCATAGCAAGCTCAACTGTATGGGTCCCTTTATATAACTTGCTGAAATTTCCAACTCCTGGAACAAATTATTATCTTTTAGATACTTCATGCCAACAAAATCTTACAGTAAATAAAATGTACATAAAATAGTGAACAGGTTCTCTTTGCCCTTGAATTGGCATAATGGAGAGGAGGGTTCTTTAGGTTTCTTTATTAAACAATGGAATACTCATAAAGCTGGAATAGTGCTTAGAGATAATCTGGTTCAGTTCTGTTATTTTAAGAGAGGTGACAACTTGGCCTAAGAAAAACAAACATACGGGACGCTAGGTGGCATAGTGGATAAAGCACCGGCCTTGGAGTCAGGAGTACCCGGGTTCAAATCCGGTCTCAGACACTTAATAATTACCTAGCTGTGTGGCCTTGGGCAAGCCACTTAACCCCGTTTGCCTTGCGAAAAAAAACTAAAAAAAAAAACCATACAACTCTCTTCTTATTCTCCCCCATTCCTATTTCTCCTCTTACCAAAAAGCATGGGTCAGTAGTTCCACAATCTAGATCTCTGCTCACAGCCCAATGTATTTTCCACATATCATGGAAGCTACAGGTTTAGAGACCCAGTTCCCCTAGTGAGCTTCATTATGTATTTTGAAACAGTGATATCAAGCCTCCTTTTGAAAAAGATATATAAAGTTCTAGAAGGTGAGGTTGCATAGAGGCTATGATGGTATAATTTATATTAGTGACATTACATTCATTATTCAATTCAATCTACTAAATTAGATATGTAATTCTTTCAAAAACAGAATGAAGATCATAAAGTTATATTGGTAAATCATGCTTTTAGAGGTGGTGAGAGAGGAAAGAAAATCACATACTTTTCAAGTATTCATACAAAAAAGGTCATAGTTTCTTAGAAAGAAGCATCTCTGATGAAGAAGCAAATTATAATTTGAATTATATTTTACCCTCTGATGTCTATGATACTTTGGAAGAAAATATAACCAATGTTCTATAAATAACAAACCTTCAAAAGCTTAATCAATAAAAGTAGGGACCTGGAACGAACAGCAGATCAAAGGCAATATGGGATAACACAAAGGACGAAGATTTGGAGTCAGAGGACCTAGATTCAAATTCTGACTGCTTTCTGGGTGAAAATAGGCAAGTCTTTTAAATACTCTAGTTGTCAAATATTACCATCATCTATAAAATAAGGGGGGGGGGGGGTTAGACTAGATGATTCCTGAAATCCTTTCTAGTTCTAAATCTATGAGGAGTACCCTTTCTTTATAAATCAGTACTGGACTTAAGAAATAGTATACTAATACCAATTCTCTTCATAGTGATATATATATATACATATATATATAATTAACAAAATGGATTCTATATCAAAAACATTAAGGATAATCTCTTCAGGTATATTTGATAACAAAAAAAAATTTCTCAAAAAAATGTTTTTCTTAAAAACCCACTACAATCTTCATAGGAAAATGACTCAGAGATCTCAAAGTTAATCAAGGTGGTTCTTAGTTTAGGCATATTTAAATGTGAATTACCATTAGTGTAAATATTAACAAAATCAGTAAGTTATGTTAATCTATGAAAACTCAAATGGTAATGATAACTTACCTAAATGTCCACTTGAAGTCTTGTAAAGCAGTATAAGAAACCTAGCTGAGATTGTGAATATTCAATTGCTCTAAGCCATTCATGGATTCAATTTTCTTCTACTACCTAGCCCCAGTTTGGGGGCATAACATTTAAAAGGGAGATGAGTAGCTTTCCTTGGCTGGATATAATCAGAAGCATCATGATATTAAGAAAGTGTGAAAGATAGACACATCTAATTAAGAATTTTCCCCCCATTAGAAAAATTAAAAGATCACTGAAAAAGGGAAAGCTATGGAATGAAATGGGAACAAATTATCAATAAATGCTCTACCAAATTAGATCTGTTACAACTTATCCTACATATGCAAAGGATTTACATCCCACCTATATCCTCTGAAAAGAGTAGTCTATCCATATTTACTTAGTTAACATTTTCTTACCTTATTTTTTTATATGGTGGGGACAGAGAGTTATTAATGCCAAAAAGCTTCTTCCTATTAGTTCCTAAGAAAATAACTTTCTGTATTAAAAGATAGCTAGTGAACAACCAGAAAAGGAAGGCTTCGTTAAAAAAAGTCATATAGGTTTATCAAGAATAAACCATGCAAGACTAATCTTATTTCTTTTGTGATAGTGTTTATTAGTTTAATAAAGCAGTTCAGAAAATATTGCATAGTTTAACTAGATCTGAACAAAACATATGATGAAATAGCTCATAGTCTTCTTATGGAAAGATCAAAGATCAAAAGATGTGAGCTCTAGATTTACAACTTAGAAAGTAGACAGATACAAAAGAATAGTAATTCTTAATTGATTCAGTGTCAATCTGGCAGAACTCCAATGGAGTGTTCCAGAAATCTGTGCCTGTCACTAATGACTTGCCTAAAGGCATAATGGCATGCTCATCAAACTTTCAGATGACACAGAATTAGGAAGGATAGCTAGATGAGAATAAGTGACAACCAGGATCGAAAAAAAAATCTTGACAGATTCAAAACCTGGGCCTAAATCTTTTAAATTCAATATGATAAATGTAAAATCTTATACATGTTAAAAAAAATCCCAATTACAGAATGGAAAAGGAATATTTAAATGGCAGTCCACCCTAAAAACGAAACAGCCTAGGGGCTTTAGAGGAATTCTAAAAAATCTTCTTCTAATTCCAACTTCCTATCTCATTCAAAGGGAAAGAAAACCTAAATTGATTGCTTACATATCTTTTATTTACATAGTTAAGATTTTGTTAATTGATATGAAGTATATGTAAAATAATAAATAGTTCCAGAAGTCATCAAAAAAAGGGGAAAAGGCTCATACAATTGAACTTGCTCTTAAAACTGAAAAATTTCTCTATGATAAAATATATTCTTTTCCCAAAAGTCTGTTCAAGGAGATATGGCAGTGCTGTAACAGTTAAAAATAGCTACTTCAATCTTGGGTCACATGAAGACAGATTTAGCTTCCAGGAATAAAGAAGCGAGTTAGTGATCAAGGACAATCCTGAGAAACCTGATATGGAAAAATGCTATCCACATTCTGGAAAAAAAAAAAACCCTATGGAATCTAAATGCAGAATGTTCACTTTTTAAAATTTTTTTTATATTTTTTCTTTCTTATGGTTTTTCGCCCTTAGTTCTAATTCTTTTTTCACAACAGGACTAATATGGAAATATGTTAAACATGATTGTACATGTACAACTTATATCAGATTGTTCTTTGTCATGGGGAGGGGAGAAGGAGGTGGAGGATTGGTAGAAAAATGTGAAACTCCAAAGCTCACAAAAGAATGAAGATTGAAAACTATCTTTGCATGTAATTGGGGGGGGGGGGGAATAAAATAAAGGGGAAAAAAAAAGAAAATGGGGAAATTTAATAGTTATCTTTAAGGATCTGAAAGACTGGCATGAAAAAGGGATGTGACTTTCTCTGTTCAGTACCAGAGGATAGAATGATGTCTGGAAATTGCAGAGGCAAATTTAGGCCTGACAGGTAAAATGTCATCCATAAGTGAAATGGGCTGTCCTGAGACACAAGGGATTACTTGTTTTTCTCCTTGTCCCCTCCCAACTCCCCATTTGAATGTTTTCAAGCAGAGGCTAGATAGCACTAGTCAGGTAGTTGCAAGAGACTTTTTTTTCTGGGTGAGGTTTTTTGGCCACACTTTCACCTTTAAAACTGTGATTTTCTGGAGTGTTCTAGAATTCAGTCTGCAACAAAGCTTTCATCAGGGACTCTTATTTATGGAATGAAATACAATTTAAATATCAGAATTTTGTTCGTGGTCATTTTGTCTCTAGGATTCTCTCAGCATAGCATTTTGGAGCTAGGAACAAATTAATAACAAAATGCAACAATATTTGGTACAAAATTAAATAGAACTTACACAATTTTTTGAATTAGGCTGCCTGTCAAAATTCATCTTGGAAGCTGCAGTGAAGATCCTTTCATGAAAGTGGTTTGGATTCCATCTTTATTCGCATGTAAGAAATGAGATATAATTCCATATAAAAGAGGTCTATGGTAAAGAGAAAATAAAATAAAAGCAACAGTTAAAAGCATTAAAATGAGAAGAAATATTCATTTTGAAATAGGTAATTTTAGGGGGGCATATAAATCTTATAAAACATTTTTTCCTGACATAAATATCAACTGGTAATATTTCTTTTAAATCCAAGATAACTAATACCATTTTGCCACATACTTTCAAACTTAGATAAAACATGTTATCCAACAAATACATAAGGACTTGAAGGTACCACTTAAAAAATTCAATTTCTTCATGTTAAAGATAAAGAAACAAAGGATTCCTGGAGATGAGTGATCAATTCAAGGTCATACAACTAAATGCCAAAATCTGAACTTGAATCCATGCCTAGAATTCCCTTCTTCTTGATATTCTTTTTTCTGGACTCTTGTGATAACTGTGCTTCCTTCTTTATCCTTCCTGTATAACTTTTCCTTCTTGATCTCCTTTGCCAGTTCATCAACTATAACATAACCCTTAACAGAGTACACAACAAAGTTTTTATCTTGGGCCCTTTTATGTTCTCTTAGTGGGCTCATTAGTTCTCATGGGTTTATCATCTCTACTTAATGATTCCTAGATCTATGTAGTCCTAGTCTCTACTCTAAATTCCAATTCCATTATTACCAACTGCCTTTGGACATTTAAAACAGGATATCCTGTAGCCATCTCAAACTAACCAAGTTCAAAACAACTCAAATTCCCAAACTCCCAACCACCTCTTTTTTTTGTTTTGTTTTTTTGTTTTTAGGTTTTTTGCAAGGCAAATGGGGTTAAATGGCTTGCCCAAGGCCATACAGCTCCAATCACCTCTTTCAAAATTTCCCTGTTATAGTCAAGGGTACTAACATGCCTCTCTGGGCAACCAGATTTACCAATTCAGGAGTCCTCACTTACTCTCAACTCATACATACAAGCACTTGTCAGGTCTTGTCAATTTTACTCTAAACATCATCTCTCATATGTATCTCCTTCTCTCTACTCACACAGCCACCATTTTATTACAAACCATTTGAGATCTCTAACCAGAACTATTGCAAAGGCTTCATAATTGGTCTCCCAGTTTCAAATCTCAGCCCTCTCCAATTTAAGTTCCACACACCTGCAAAAGTCATATTCCTAAAACCACAGGTTTTTGCTTTTCCCCTACTTAAATTCTAGTAATTCTCTATTACTCCTAAGATAAAAATGATCCAAAAAGCCCTAAAGATTGAAATAAGAAAAAATTTAAGTGGGATAAATGTAAAGTTCTAAACCTTGATTTAAAAAATCCATTGCTAGGGGGTAGCTAGGTGGCGCAGTGGATAGAGCATCAGCCCTGGAGTTAAATATTTGAGGCCGCATTTGAACTCAGGTATTCCTAACAACCAATCTGGAAAACAGATTCAGTAAAGATAATTTAAAAATTATTGTACTTGGATACCTTAAAGTCATGATCAGGAAAAGAGCCTTAATCTCATTTTTAAAGAATTCCTACAAGAAAACTGCCAATATCCTAGAAGCAGAGGGCAAAATAGAAATTGAGAGAATCCACCAATCTCCCCCAGAAAGAGATCCAAAAACAAGAACCCCCAGGAATATCATAGCCAAGTTCCAGAACTCCCAAGTCAAAGAGAAAATATTACAAGCAGCTAGAAGGACACAATTCAAACATCATGGAGCTGCAGTCAGGATCACACAGGACTTAGTAGCAATTATATTAAGGGCTCATAGGGCCTGGAATATAATATTATGGAAGGCAAAAGAGCTTGTATTGAACCTGAGAATCAACTACCCAGCAAAACTGAACATCCTCTTCCAAGGTAAAAGATGAACTTTCAAGGGAACCGGGGACTTTCAAATGTTCCTGTTGAAAGGACCAGAGCTAAACAGAAAATTTGACCTTCAAGTACAGGACTCAGGTGAAGCATAGAGAGTGGTAGAAGGATAAATTATGAGGGACTTGATGAACTGCATGTATTCCTGCATGGAAAGATGATATTGATAATACTTATATGAACCTTCTCATTTCATAGAGCAGGTAGAAAGAGCTTAGGAGTTTTTATAGATGAAACAAAGGAGAGAGCTGAATTTGAAGATATAATATATTGTAAAAATGGAGTCAATGGCTAAAAGGGAAATGTACTGGGAGTAAGAGAAAGGAGAGGCGGAATAGGCTAAGATATTTCATATAAAAGTTTTTTTTTTGCAATGAGCTTTTGCAATGATATGGAAGGGGGGAAGGCAAGAGGGAATGAGGGAACCTTTACTCTCATCATAAATAGCTCAGAGAGGAAACAGCATACACACTCAATATAGACATCTAAAGTTAAAAAGAGAGAAGGGGGACGGGGGAGGGGGGGTGTGGATGATAGAGGAGAGGGAGATCATAGGAGAGAATAGTCAGATATAACACATTTTCTTTTTTACTTTTTGCAAGGTGCTGGGATTGAGTAGCCTGTCCAGGACCACAGGGCCAGGTGGTTTCTTGGTCTCTGGGGTGGTATATGGGCTTGGGGTCTCTTGGCCCCAAGTCTGGTGCTCTGTACACTGCGCCACTCAGCTACCCTACAGCACATTTTAGAAGAGGGACAGAGTGAAAGGAGAGAGAGAATATAACATATGGTAAGTGGGGAGGAATGGATGGAAGGAATTACAATCAGCAATAGCAACTTTGGAAAAATATGGAAGTAACTTCTGTGATGGACTTATGATAAAGAATGTGATCCACCTAAGACAGAGCTGATGGTATCAGAACACAAACTAAAACACATTTTTTTCTCTTTCTTTTACTTTATTTCTCATGAGGTTCTATATTTTTGTGGGGGGAGGGGGTATTATGTTTATTCTTGAACAAGAATACTATAGTAATGTATAAATAAAGTTATATTAAACAAACAAAAAAAGAAACCAGGAGGGATAGGAATTCAGGGAAGCATGGAAGGATTTGCATGAACTGATGTTGAGCAAGATGAGCAGAACCAGAAAAACACTGCACAACCTAACAGCAACAGGGGGGGTGATCATCATCCTTGATGGACTTGCTCATTCCATCAATGCAACAATCAGAAACAATTTTGGGCTATCTGCGATGGAGAATACCAACTCAAAATAAAATCTTTTGAAAAAAATAAAATAAAATAAAAATTCATTGCAAAAGTATAGAATACATGAGAAACAGCTAGAATGTATCATGTGAAAAGAACTGCAAGTACAAAATAAGTCAACAGTGGAATAAAGAAATCAATGCAATTTTAGGTAATATTCCAGAAGTGAAATGTCTAGAGCAAAGAAAACCACATTTGTAATACAATATTTTAGAAGAACACTGACAAACAGGAATATTTAAAGGAGGGCAACCAGGATGGTAGAGGGACTTAAAACAATGCCATATATAGGACTGAAGTAACTCAGGCTGTTTAGTCTGAGAGGGCTTGCCAAAAACATTTTAACTGTCTTAAATTTGTTCAAAGATTAATGGAAGAAAGATTAAACTTATCATTTTTGGCCTCAAAGAACAGAAATAGGACTAACTAGATATGTTACAGGGAGATTTTAGTTCACATGAGAAAATGTTTTCCTAACAATTAGAGATAAGTAAAATTACAATGGGCTATATTATCAGTTAAGGCTTTATCCAAATCAGCTGAGTTCTTCCAAGGTTAAATAACCACTTGTTGGGGATATATAGATCCCAAGCTGTATGTGGCCCATAACACACTCTAGGATGGCTTAGACCCGATTAAAAAGAAACTAAAATGTAATGAAATTAAAAAGATAAATTTATCAAAACAAAAAATAAAATGGAGAACACATCACATTTTAAAACTAAATCAATATGACCCAAAGGGGTCCTTCTGCATGGTTTAGTTTCTTTTTGAGTTTTATGACACTGCTGTATTGGGTTTTCATGATCTGACAAGAGGTCTGACAAGAGGCAGCTATACACACACACACACACACACACACACACAAACAGAAACACACACGTATAGTAGAATGAATACCTGGATCTGAAGCAAAGGAACCAAATTTGAATCCTGGCTTTGCTTCTTACTACCTATATGATCTTGAACAAGTCCATTTTCTCACCATTAAAAAGAATGAATTGCCTATACAGCAAATAGGGCCTACTTTCAGTTCTAAATCCATAGTTCAATGATCTCTGAATTCTGCACTAATTCTGTCATTCTATAGTTTTTAATGCAGGAACTACATCTAATAAATTTTTAAATTGCAATTCTTAAATCAGCTGTATTACTCATGTAAAGTACTAACTCCAAAACTTCAGCATCAGTACAGTGGGATACACTTATTTTCAGTGTAGTACATCAAAATTTCAAGAGTCCAATTCAAAAATATTTCCAAAACAAAGAAAAAGATTCAGTTTTAACATACAGGGCAAAAGACAACTTCCTCTTCATTATTTTAACTATTGGCTCTGTTTTTTTTAAAACATTAAATTATGCTATCATAATAACCCATTTGACCACAGAGAGATTAAAAACATTAAGAGAAACAGAACTTGGGTTCAAATACCAGCTCTGCAATTTATTAACGTATAACCTTGGGCAAGTAACTTTATCTTCTGCATCTCGGTTTTCTCATCTATAAAATGAGGGAGGTTGTACTAGATTAGTTTGTTAATCTGGAATTCATGAATTTAAAAAAAAAATTCTAATAATTGTATTTCAATATAATCATTATCCTTTGTAGTTTAAAATTTTTAAAACCTTATTCCAAGCACAGGCGAATTGGTTTTTCACTAGACTACCAAAGAGGTTCATAACACACAAAAGTTTTTTTTTTTAATTTAAGACAATGGGATTAAATGATGAGCCCAAGGTCACACTGGCTAAGCAATTATTAAGTGTCTGAGGCCAGATTTGAATTCAAGTACTCCTGACTCCAGGGCAGGTACTCTATCCACTGGGCCACCTACATCACACAAAAGTTAAGAAGTCCTGTACCAGATTACTTTCAAAGTCCCTTCTAGCTCTGATTATATGATGCCATAATTAATTAGCTGACTCAAAAGGAAAAATGATTTAAGCTAGTTTGGGGAAATTAAAAAAATTATCTCAAATTTTTTTCACATAAGTCTGAAAATGTTTTTTGCCTAACTTGATATACTAAAAAAAGCAACTCAACTTTAAAATTATTAATTTTTTGCTTATTTTTGCTTTAAAAACTAAATATCATAAATGGCTATATTTTAGTTATATGTTGTTAATTCAAGGTAATAACCTTTCAAGATTCTATTATATTATATGCTTGGTATTTCTTATGAAAAGAGGGTCATCATAAATATTAAATAAAATATGCCTCTTTATTTTATTTTTTTAGGTTTTTGCAAGGCAAATGGAGCTAAGTGGCTTGCCCAAGGCCACACAGCTAGGTAATTGTCTGAGACCGGATTTGAACCCAGGTACTCCTGACTCCATGGCCGGTGCTTTATCCACTGCGCCACCCAGCTGCCCCAAAATATGCCTCTTTAATGTATCTTCAATATGCTATACACACAAAAGAAGTTGGTAAAGCTATGCTACACATTTTAAAAGCTAGACAACAGACTAGGAAAAAAGCATTCAAAGTTTTCACCTTTTATTAAACATAACCTCCTAGATAAATTCTTGAAATACCTATTATCTTAGACATCACACAAAGCAGTTTTAATTTTAAAAATAATTCTAGGCTTAAATTATAAAAAACAAATGTAAGACTTTTAATTAATTAAAATTATATTGTACCTACTTTATCTTACTTCTAAGCTAAAAAGTATAGCCTAGAAAATTCTATCCAATATGAAACAACTAAAATAAAAACAGAAAAATGTTTTTTAAAAAGCAAGGATAAAGTACTGTATCTGAGAGAAGTCAGTAACAACAGCTAAGCAATAAAGTAAAATACCACAGTCTTATGCCATTAGTCATTAAATAATTAAATGGTACTGAACTTTTAAAGCCTCATCTACCTGACACATGAATTCTTTGAAGACTGGCTAAGAAAATTCCCTGAAAATGTATGAATGGGGGCGGCTAGGTGGTGCAGTGGCAGTGGATAAAGCACCGGCCATGGAGTCAGGAGTACCTGGGTTCAAATCCGATCTCACTTAACAATTCTAGCTGTGTGGCCTTGGGCAAGCCACTTAACCCCATTTGCCTTGCAAAAATCTAAAAAAAAAAATGTATGAATGAACAAGACTTAATCAAAGGGTTATTTCCAGTGCAGAAAAAAAGACATTTGGTAATTTACAATGTTTCCCAAAACATTCTTCATTCATTCTACAAATATTTACTTTATGCCTATCATGTGCCAAAAACTAAGCTAGGTAACTACTGTAGGAGGATAGAGCCAATAAAGCAATCTCTGAACTCAGAGAGCTTTTCTCTAAGCAACCCCTGAATGACCACAAGAATTTCAGCAAGGGTTTACTGGAGCAGGCCTAAGAAATTATTTGCAGGTTGCCTTTCAAGAAAATCTGGTCTGCCACAAGAGCCCAAAATTGTCCACTTTACAAACCATGGTTTGCAAACTAACTTCTGCTAACTGAAATAAACATTAGGAAACTGTTTGCCTATACAGATATGAAGAAAACAAAAAAGAAAAGAAAAGCTTAAAAAATTACTTCTTACACTGTTTTTGCATTCGAGTCTTCATATATATTTAATTCCTTAATGAGAAATTGTCTCTCCAAAGGCATTACTGGTTGACCAGATTCTGAAAAAAACAAGATGAGGGTTTTATGAAATCCTCAGGTACCATAAAACACAAATAATATTCTGCAAAAAGTTGCATTTTCATGTTTTATAAAAGTTATGGAAGTAAATGCTCTATATCATGAGATAGTATTTTCTAAGAGAATAGTCAACAGAAGAGATAAGAAATAAGATCTGGATGCTAATTGGTATTCTTTCAAAAATATTTTTAAAAGACACATATAAAACACAGCTAAACTTTATGATTATATAACTTTACTGACATTTCTACATGTTTTTTTCCCCCTCTTAGAATATGTACAGAGGAAAAACCTTACCAACACCATAGAGTTGAAAAAATGAATAGGGGAAAAAAATGGCTCCCAAAGCCCATTCTATCAGGGAAAATGACTATTCTAGTAAGGAACAGATTCAGTAAAGACTGACAAAGTCCTTCCCCTTGTCCCAATAGGCATATACCCTTTAATCTTTGAAAACTAATATTCTAAGGTGATGAATGGCCTTGAACCATAACCATGTAGAAGTCATTAAACCTAAGCCTTAATTCAACTTCAAGCTCATTGTTGTGTTTTGTCTGACTTGTCCTTCTGAGTAAAGATACTGGAGTGCTTTACTAATTTCCTATTCCAGTTTATTTTACAGATAAGGAAACTGAGGCAAATAGGGTTAAGTGACTTACCCAGGAGTCATACAGTAGTGTTTGAGTTCAAATTTGAACTTGGGTCTTCCTGACTCCAGGCCTGGCTCTCTATTCATGGTATTACCTAGCTGTTTGTCAAGATCATTAAGCTCCTTTAATGTTTTAGCCTTTTATTTAATTCCTTCACTAGCTTAGAAGAACCAATATTAAAATCTAAATGATCAAGGTAATCTAATGTCTAAATATAGGTAGAAATAATCACAGAATATGTAATAGTATATCCTCCCTCCTCTGGAAATGATGCATTTTGTGTTGGGGCTTTTCTCATTAAAAATTTTGCTTCATTCTGACTGATCTCTCAAAGGAGAGGACAGTCATGTTGTTTTTACTTGACAGAGCTTTAGAAATCTTATTTTTAGCAAGCTAAAACATTAATGGAAAAATTAAATGTAATGTATAAGAGCTCCAAATTATATTATCTATTTAACAGTGTAAAAGAAATGTCTGGGTCTAATTTTAAATTACACATTAGAAATTTCAAAATGGGGGGTGACTAGGTGGTAAAGTGGAGAGAGCACAGGCCCTGGAGTCAGGAGTACCTGAGTTCAAAGCCGGCCTCAGACACCTAATAATTACCTAGCTGTGTGGCCTTGGGCAAGCCACTTAACCCCATTGCCTTGCAAAAATCTAAAAAAATAAAAATAAAAAAAACTTTCAGAAGTTTAAAAAAATTTTTTTTAATGATTTGGACTATATTTCAATAATCTGTAATTTTTTCATGTGGATTTTTTTCAACTAAAAAGTTTACAAAACATTTCAGACTTGGCCTTAAAAATATTGTGATACAAAAATTTACTAATAACTTTTCAAAGGGTGGTCTTTGGGTGAAAAATTTAAGAGATACTCTACTTTTGTAGGATCTGTACTAAAAATAGCTTTGAAAAATTAATGTTGAGTATATTCTAATAATGTTTCCATCTTTAAGGTTTTATATTATCAAGTCAGTTAATCCTGATAGGGAACTCTGGCTCTATTTGAGAGCCTGAAAACTATACCCATAACAGGAAAACTGAAAAAGTGATTTAAGTTTCCTATACTGATTTATAATATACCTAATTATCACAAGACTTCTCCTGAGATTAAAAACCAAGAATTTGACTAGTCAACAAAAAGGACATATGCATGTACTAAGTGCTCTTCATTTCAGTAATGAAGCAAGAGGGCCGCTAGGTGGTGCAATGGATAGAGCACCGGCAATGATGACAGGAGGACCTGAGTTCAAATCAGACCTCAGACACTTAATAATTACCTAGCTGGGTGACTTGGGCAACTCACTTAAACCCACTGACTTGCAAAAAAAAAAAAAAAGTGAAGCAAGAACCAAAAGAACATTGTGTACATTAACAGTAATGTAACAATGATCACTGTGAAAGACTTGACTACTCTGATCAAAGCAATGATCCACCACCAGAGAAAATTGTTGAACCAAGCACAGAAATACAATTGTCTAGTTTTCTTTTGCTTTTTTTTTTTTGGCCATATGGTTAATATGGAAATGTTTTGCAAGTCTAACTGAAATTGAATTGCTTGCCTTCTCAGGGGTGGGAAGGAGGGAGAGAATTTGTAACTCAAAGTTTAAAAAGAATGTTAAAAATAATTTTTTAAAAGAATACTTTCATTTATCAAATTGTTTTCTAGCAAGATGGGAACTTAATAAGATTTTGGTTAGGCCTTGGAAAGAAATGAATGGATTATGTCAAGTGTCAAGTATCTTGACAAGTATATTAAGTATCTCATTATCAAATATTGTTTTTGTTCATAAAATTGGATCATCAAGCTAAATTACCTTCTTAAAAAAAATCAGAAAAAAAATGATGATTCATTTAACATCAGAACTTACCAGCTGTAAGGACAGAGGCCGAATACTTATATTTGTTGAATTCCAAATACTCCCGAATTAATTCATTAATTAGGAGATTTTCATGAGACAGGGGTGGAGGTCTTTCACTTTGATCATCTAGTGCATTAAAAACTTCAGCTCTCATCTTTGCTCTTAAGTGTCCCAATACACCCCTTTTTTCCAAAGTATCCTTTAAAACTATTAAATAAGACATAACATTTTAATGCAAGAATTGCAAATGGAATCATTTATCATGTTATCTAGCGACTTGGGACATAGACCAAAGAAAATTAATTTTAAAGCACTACTAACAAAGCAATGAATGATGGCTTCAGATTTAGTCTTGGGGTTGCTTCATTGACCTCTAGATTCAATACTAGCCCACTTCCACATTTCCATCTACATAGCAGGTTAACTGTTTAAACATACCATAAACCCAGAAATCCAGTTCTCACTACTCTTTTTAAGCTGTTATTTTCCAGAGGTAACTCAACTCTAAGAAACCTTTTTTTGATTTCTACTTTAGCTAACAAGCAAAACATTTGGGACTGAAGAAGCTGGAATAGCAGGATGTAAGTTTGACAAATCCAAAAATTCATTATGATTACTGAAGCAGTGTAATTAAAATTTTAATGGTCTTTTCTACACAATGTTAAATCCCTCAAATATTTGTATATGTATATGTATTGGTATATGTAAAGCTGCAACCCCAGTAGCCTAGGCAATTATTAGTTAACAAGTATTTACAGAGTACCCATTTATTTCTTTCAATTGTTTCATATAGAATGCCATTTAGTCATCACTGATTTGCTGAAAAAAAAAATGCAAGATAGGTTTCTTTTAGATAACTGCTACCTTAGCGAAAGAGACCAAATCCTAAATTTATGAAATCTAAGAACTAGAAGGGAATAAGAGATATCTTTAAGCCAAAGCCTAGGGAGGTGTAAGTTAGAATCTAGGGGGTCACAAAAGCACTTCACAGAAGAACTTAGATAAAAACTCAGGTCTCCTGAATCTCTCCCCATATTACTATAAAATCAATGTTTTTGTTTTTTGCAAGACAATGGAGCTAAGTGACTTGCCCAAAATCACAAGCTAGTAAGGATCAAGTAGCTGAGATCAAATTTGAACATAGGTCCTCCTGCCACTGCAACACCTCACCCCCTGGAATCACTAGTTTTGTTGTTTTTCTGTCTTTTTCAGTTGTGTCTGATTCTTCTTGTTGCCTTTTGGGGTTTTTTTTTCTTTCTTTTTTTTTTAAGAGTGATCTGCCATTCCCTCCTCCAGCTAATTTTACAGCTGAGGAACTGAGGCAAACAGGTTCAAGTGATGTCTGATACTCTTTAATTCTACATTTCTGATCAAAAACTGTTTTATCAGCCTCTAATTGAGATTTGTAGGTGTGAATGTTGGCCTCTGCCCTCCACAAGATCTTTCTCTCCAGTTAGAAATCTGAAGGCAGCCTCAACCTTTGTGAAGCAGCCTAGTTGCCTTCTAATTGCATCTGAAAAGTTTGGCCTTTCATAGTTGTAAGAACAATTGAGCTGGGAGTCAAGAAAGTAAAGACCATCCTGAGAAGGAAGGAAACTGGCCTGGTTATCCCCATAAGAGACTGAATAAATTCTTATACTTATGACATTTGGAAAGGGAGAATGTTTTATATGTCTATATTATATCTGATAACAGAAAGATCAAGTCAGAAGAGGAGATAGTAGACCTGCTGCTAATTGGAGTTTTATCAGTTCTGTCATGGAATAGATCCAATGGATGGATTAGAGAATCATAAAGTAATCAATGAAACTTTTATGTTCTAATGTGTAGTCTGATTGGTTAGCCACAAAAATTATACGATCCTTTGTGAAATTTCTATAAATATTGTTTCCTCATTAAATTCTTGGTTGGTATCTTTAATGATACCATCCACCTATGGGTTCTGTGAGATTCTAGAGAATAAAACTTCATGATTAAAGTTAACTTTCTATTATCATTTTCAGCCTAAGAAAATTACGGTTAACAATGACTAGCCCCGGGACGGCTAGGTGGCACAGTGGATAAAGCACCGGCCCTGGAGTCAGGAGTACCTGGGTTCAAATCTGGCCTCAGACACTTAATAATTACCTAGCTGTGTGGCCTTGGGCAAGCCACTTAACCCCATTTGCCTTGCCAAAAAAAAAACCTAAAAAAAATGACTAGCCCATGTCACAAAATCTGATTGAGTATCTAAGGATAAGGGTCTCCTGACTCCAAAGCCTATGGCTCTATCCATAACCACCTAGGGGCCCACCCTGAATTTAAATTCTGCTTCTGGTACACACAAGCTCTATGGTCAAGAACAAATCCCTTAACTTCTCATGGGCCTTGCAGCTAAGTAATTCAGTCAGTAAAATACTGGAGCTGGGAGTCAAGAAACCAAAATTCAAATTGAGCCATTTAAAACAAGGTCTGGGGGTGGCTAGGTGGTACAGTGGATAGAGCACCAGTCCTGGAGTCAGTAGTACCTGAATTCAAATCCGGACTCAGACACTTAATAATTACCTAGCTGTGTGGTCTGGGTCAAGCCACTTAACCCCATTTGTCTTGCAAAAACCTAAAAAAAAAAAAAAAAGCGCCAAAGCAAAGTCTGGCAGACAGATAGAATGCTTGTGGATTAGACAAGTGACTCTGGGGTCTTCCCTGAATCTCTGTAAGCCTCAGCTTAACTCACAAGTTAGTGTAGAAGATTGAATTCAATAAAATGGAGTTTAGGAAAAAAAAACTGTTACCATTTAAATTATTAAAGATTGCTAGCTTAAGATTGCACTTTAAAATAGTTGATAAACATTTATTTAGAGTTTATTATATGCCAAACCCTATTAAACTCTGTGGATACAAAGACAAAAGATGAAAAGATAAAAACACGAGCATCTTCCTCTCAAGGTATTCAACTTATAATAGGACAAGCAACTATATATTAGTTATCTATCTGGGCTACATAAGCTAATAAAGAGAAAATAACCAACTCAGGGAAGGCACTACAACTAAGAAGGATCAAGGAAGCATTGAAGGTGGAGTTTTAGCTGGGACATCTTGAACTATCTGAAAACTTGTAAGGTGCTATAGAAAAGCTAGCTATTATTATAATAGCTATAGATTATAGCTGTTACTATAGTTAGCTATATAATTATACATTTATATAATTTGTATATGTCATATGCAATATATATTTATATTATATATATATTTGTAATTATAATTATAAAGCTACCATGGACTCATGGAGCTGAATGATCTGCAGATTCCTGCCCCATGGATGTCCCCCGCAGGACCCCACTCCGAAATAACCCCACAATGGTGGATATGTTGGGGGGGATTGAGGGAGGAGGGAAGGAGCAGGCAGTGCGGTGAAGGGGGGCAGAGGAGGGAAGGTTGGCAGCCTGCAATACAGTCAGAAGAGGTTTGGGGGGGGTGAGCATTCTAAATCGGATGCTGAGGGAGTCTCCGAACAAGGTTTAGGGGTTTAAGAAATGTCAAGGTGGGAAGTCAGGAGGGCCTGAGTTCAAATCCAGTCTCAGACACTTAATTTGTGTGGCCTCGGGCAAGTCACTTAACCCCACTGCCTCAAATAAAAAAAATGAAAAAACAGGCCCTTTGGGATCCACAGCCCTCCCCCGGGGCTGGCGGGCTCCCGCGGGCGCTGCGGCTTTGGCCCTGGTGCGTTTCCAGGCCAACTGGGCCGCATCTTTGCGTCACGTGACTGGAGGGAGACGCATCAGGCCGCCCGATAATCAATCATCAATTATCAGGCCGCTCCCACGAGCCGAGCCGAGGCAAACGCTCAAGACACGCAAGTAGCAAAATAAAACAAAGCCCCGGTCACGGGGGACCCGCCATCTACCGGGGAGCAAAAAAAAAAACACCGGAAAAATCAAATTGTTAAACCCTGGCGGGGCGGCGTCCCGGAGCCCGCCCAGCCCGGGCCCCACCCTCCCGCGCCCGGCCATCCCCGGCCCAGCCCTGCTCGCAGGCCCGGCGGCCGCCGCTCCTCCGCTACCTGCTTTGAGCTCCGTCACAGTCGCCATTTTCCAACGGCCGCCGGGGCGGGGAGCCGAGCGGGGGGGGGGGGGGGGGGGGCAGTGCGCCTGCGCCGCGTGCCGCCCCGCCCTCAGGCGGCCTCGATTCCGTCACGCCCTAGCTCTCTCCCGACTCCAAGGCCCGGCCCCGTATGTGCGCAGTCGCCTCACCCGCGGACCAATAGCGTGGCACGTGGGCGGGGCCTCTTCTCTGGAAAATCTGCCCTGGAGAGTGCGGCGCCTCAAACGTCGGTGCCAGGCGCCTTCTGTTGTAGAAGAAACTTGTGGGAGGCCGGGGTTGCCTTAGGCATTGCTAGGAAAAAACATTCGAATCCATGAGATCACAGATCCGGACGAGTATTTGAATATAGAGAATAGATCAGATGAGAGAAAACTCAGGAATCGAGTCTAAGCTAGGGGGCAGCTGTGGAGGGACTGTTAATTCTGAGCTGTGTGACCTTGGGCAAGTCGCTTAACCCCATTGCCTTCCATAAATAAACAAAATGTAAAAAAGAAGAAGAATCTACGCAGGAAACCTCCATCTAGAGGTGATAAAGGTGTAGGAGTGAGAGTGTAGGAGAAGGGACATATTCCAGAGATGGTTTAAAAAAAAATTAAAAGCACTGGTGACAGATTATGGGATGATGGAGAAATTGGAAGAACTTGCTAAAATTTGCAAACCTCTTCACTCAATTATTTCATTTTCAAATTTATGAATGAAAATGACAAAATAATTGCATTCTCAAAGCAACTCCACAAGGCAAAAAGCTACATATATTATCTTCAGAGAGCCCTGAGGTACTGACAACTATCAGATTGGCTAAAATGGCAAGGAAAAATGTTGGATGTTGGAGGGGATGGGGGGGGGAACTGGGACATTGTTGGTGGAGTTGTGAACTGGTCCAACCATTCTGTAAAGCAATTTGGAGCTATGTCCAAAGGTTATAAAACTCCTTTGATCCAGCAATACTAGGTTTATGTTCCAAAGATATTTTAAAAAGGAGCAAAGGGGGTGGCTAGGTGGCACACTGGATAGAGCACTGGGCCTGGAGTCAGGAGTACCTGAGTTCAAATCCTTTCTTAGACACTTAATAATTACCTAGCTGTGTGGCCTTGGGCAAGCCACTTAACCCGTTGCCTCGCAAAAAGTAAATAAATAAATAAAAGGGGTAAGAATCTATTTGTACAAAAATATTTAGAGCAACTCTTTTTTGTGTTGACTAAAAATTGGAAATGGAAGGGATGCCAGTCAATTGGGAATGGCTAAACAAATTGTGTTATATGATTATAATGGGATATTATTGTGCTATAAGAAATGATAAGCAGGATGATTTCAGAATAACCTGGACTTAGATGAACTGATACAAAGTGAAGCAAAAAAGAACCAGGAGAACATTGTACACAGTAACAGCAATATTGTTTGAATTGTATTTGACTTAACTATTCTCAGCAATACAATGATCTAAGACAACTCCAAAGCATACTATGATATAGTATAAAACATACTATTTTTCTCCAGAGAAAGAACTGATTTAGTTTGAATACAGACTGAAGCAAGATATTTTTCATTTTCTTTCATTCCTTTTCTTTTATTTGAGTCTTCTTGTACAAAATAATATGGGAATGTTTTACAAAACTGTACATATATATAGCAGGGAGGGAGGAAAAAATGGAGAGGAGGGATAGAATTTGGAACTCAAAACTTAAAAAAAGTTTAAAAATTGTTTTAACATGTAATTGGGGATCAAGGAATGACTGAACAAGCTGTTATAAACAAATGTTTTGTTTCTATAAGAAAACAAGAAAAGATGAGCAGGCAGATTTCAGAAAAAGCTGGACTTACAGGACAGCAACAGCCACATTGTGATGATCACCTATGACAGAATAAGCTCTTCTGAGCTGTGGGAAGGAATCAAGTATTTGGTTTCCACAAGTTTGAGTGGATATTGCCAGGATCTCACAGATGTCTTGTGAGAATAATACATTATAAAAGCCAGGATGCCTGTCTTTGTGGAAACCAGAAGGATGCCAGCCTGTTTACAGGAAGGAGACAGACAAAAGAAATCACTTTTCAACTAGGGGTTTGAACAGGGGTCTCAGTTATGGTCTTTTTCACTTGTTCAAGAAAGTTACTGTTCCCCCCTACCATTTGAGCAGGGTAGAGAAAATGTATGGAGATGATTGTACAATTAGATTGTGACCCCAACACAAAGTGGAGGGAACAAGTCTTTCAAAGTACATATAAGACCCTGCCTTGCCATGATTCAGGGTCCCTCTCCCCTGGAGAGAGGTAGTCCTTCTGTTAAGATATCTTAATTAAAGCCATTTTAATCACTCTGGACTAAGTATTCATGAGCCATTGATAATGTCAGCAAAACTGTGATTGTAGAGAATTCTAAAAGATTTGTGATGGAAAATGCCATCCGCATCCAGAGAAAGAACTATGGAATCTGAATGAAGATTAAAGAATGCTATTTTCACTTTTTAAAATTCATTTTTTTGAGATTTTTTCTCTTTTGTTTGGATTCTTCTTTTACATGACTAATATGGAAATATGTTTAACATAATTGTGCACATATAATCTATCAGATTGCTGTCTCTAGAAGGGGAAAGAGAAGGGATGAAGGGAGAAAGCTTTACAAAAAAGTATTGAAAATCAGAGAAACATAAATTTAAAGATAGAAAGAATATTTGAGGACATATGATCCAAACCCCCAATTTTACAGATGAGAAAACTAAGGCCATACAGCTAGCAAGAAACAGAATTTCAACAATGATAAGGGAAAGAGGCTAATCCCCATTATAAAATAATATTCCTTACTTCCAAAAATGTTAACAGATTCTTTTCTGAAGGATAAGCAACAAGTTCATTCAATCCCCGGTTTACTGAGAGAATTAGAGATTAAGGCATCATTAAAATTACTAATTCATATCTCTGGGATCAAAATGGGACAGAAACTATAGGTCATTTGAGTTCAAAAGAGTAAGGCTTCATTGAGAATTAAAATGTTTCATCTGTTAAACAGCCACAGTTGGGAAAAAAGGAAACCTCCCAAACTCTCCCAAAGGTGGAATTTTACCAAGGTGAGACTCCTACTCTCTGGAAATACTTCCCTATTCTGTTGGGACAGCTTTTTTAAAAAATCACATTAGATATCTATATATCAGAAACCTCTATACTTTAAGAATCTGAAAACCAAATCTAAATTGTTGTTTGAAGATAAATTTTAGGGAAATTTGCATTTTTTTTGAACCCAAGAAATTAGCACAGAGATTCTTATACCTGTAGAATTTGTACAATACATGTTGAAGACCCAACAGTTGCCTTCAGGTATTGGAAGTCTGACATATAGTAGAAGATTTGGACCTGATTTTCTTGGTTCTTGAGGGTAGAACTAGAAGTATAGAAGGAAAAATTTCTGTCTAGTTTTTAATTGTAAGAAAATGTTACTTATGCCTGCCTGATGGCTTTTTTTAGGTTTTTTGCAAAGCAAATAGATTTAAGTGGCTTGCCCAAGGCCACGCAGCTAGGTAATTATTAAGTGTCTGAGATCAGATTTGAACCCAGATGCTCCTGACTCCAGGGCCGGTGCTTTATCCACTGCACCACCTAGCCGCCCCTGTCTGATGTTTTCTGAGGCTAGCTTGGTTGCTTGGACTTAATCAGCTATAAATTCCCAGCTATTATTCAATGTAACTCCATTGGTAAATATATATTTAGCAAAATAAAAGCAACCTCAGCTCATCCCTTTACTCCTCCTCCAGCTTCCAGCCTTTCAGAATAAGTACCTGACCTCAGTTACATATGGTGTGATTCCCTCTTTTACCCCTTTTTCTCGGACTCCTCCCTGCACAGGAAGTGGGCACAACTATAAAAGTTTGGCCCACAAGCCACTCCTGGTGGGACTCTCTAAATCTAAGCCCAATTATGGCTGTTTTCCTTTCTCTCTTTCCCCCAGGCACTCTCCCCTAGACCTGTGTTATTCAGTCTGTCCTCAAGCAGTTTACTGTCTCTCAAGGAAAAGGTTTAATCTATGAATTTTGCAGACTTCTAAATTAAAAATCCTGAGCTTTCCCCAAACCAGGATTAGTCATGAGTTTTTCACTTTCCAAAAAACTCTCATCTTTAGGGTATTACCATCAATTCCCCCTCATCAGGAGCAAGGGGTGACAAAGGGAGACAGATTTCAGCTCAATAAGAGGAAAAACCTAACAATTATAGCTCTTCCATAATGGAATGGATAGCTTGGAAGAAGGTGTGTTCCCTTTCACTTGAGATCTTGAAGCATGTCCAGATAACCATTTCTCAGGGATAAAAGGAATAGGATCCTTATTTTAAAGTGGCAGAGACTGGATTAAGAATCATGTTAACCCACTGATGCTGAGTGAGATGAGCAGAACCAGAAAAAGACTGTACATCCTAACAACAACATGGGGGCAATGATCAACCTTGATGGACTTGCTCATCCCTTCAGTGCAACAACCAGGGACAATTTTGGGCTATCTGCAATGGAGAATGCCATCTGTATTCAGAGAAAGAATTATGGACTTTGAACAAAGACCAATAACTATTACTGTCAAATTAGAAAACAAAAGTTATATTATTAAGTAATTTTACTATCTCATACTTTGTTTTTCTTCCTTAGGGATATGATTTCCCTGTCATCACATTCAACTGACATCAGTGTGTGTCATAGAACCAATTTAAAGACTGACAGAGTGCCTTCTGTGGGGGGGGGGGGGGAAAGCAAGAATGGGGGAAAGTTTGTAAAACTCAAAATAAAATCTTTCTTAAAAAAAAAAAAGAATCATGTTAACCCAAGTCAAGCAGTGTAAAACAGTCCAAGGAGGCAAGGTGAGCAAATTATTTTTTAAAGACAAATTTTTTTGAATAAGAAGGGGCAAGACTTTGGAGAGAGATCTTTGACACAAGGCCCTACAGGGAAAGAGTTATTTAGAGAAGCATTTTAAAACTACTGCAAAAGAGACCTACCTCCACTGAATAGGGGATTAGGGAAGAACTTGTGTAGGAAGAAGCTTAGTTGGAATTCAACTCAGGGAATGGTAAGGGAAGAAACACACTACTGGTGACTTTAAGATATTTTTGCTGAGTAGGTAGTAAACTCTAAATTCTGGTGCCCCATCACATGTTACTGATCACCTCACCCAGTAGCTAGATTACTTTACATGACCTCTAGATTACTTTATGTGACACCCTGATGCAGGGGAAAGATGAAGAGAATTGTGAATGTAGAAATTGGGTGGAGATGTAAATTGACTACCACCTACTCTTGAGACATAAATTGACTAGAATTAGAGAATTGTGATTGCAACAGGAACAATTTGTAATCTTAAAGGCAGTTTGAATTGGGTGGAAATCCCCATTACCATTGTTTCATTGTTTAATGTAAAATTTGTATCTCTCCCCCCCCATTCCTTCCCATGTGTTGTAACTTCTTTTAATAAAATGTTGTTTTATTTCCACCCTTGTTTTCCCAAGTCTGAATAATGATTCCCTCATAGGCAGAACCAAACTCTAGTAGCCAGCAACTACATAATGGTGAGTCAGCCAGGAGAAAAATCTCTGCCCAGACTTGGGAAACTGTATTGAGCTCCATAGGTGAGAAGCACACCCCCTTTTTTTAAGATCCTAGATTTTTAGAAAAGTAGGAAAATTAGTGGACCTCTAGCCCTCCATTTGTATTTCCCTTTTTCTGGAAAATGGAAAAGGGTTGAGTTTTGTAGGGAGTCAGCTAAGCTGATCCCCTGTGGTCTTTCACAGTGGACCTTATGTGGGCCTGCGCCATGTTCTGTTCAGACTGATAGGTGGAAAGCAGTTCTGAGATGTGTTTGGTTTATACCCTGCTATGAAGTGAGGGTTCTTAAGGACATTAGCTGTAAGTCCAATTGACAAGTTTGGGGACCTATAAATTGACTGAAAATTAAAAAAATTAGTACCAAGCCCCCCCCCCCCCCCCCCCCCCAGCTGTGTGCTTGCTCCTTGGAAGGAATTAGATTTGACAAAAGCAAAACACCTGAGCTCCTGGTGAGACTCTTTGGGTGGAACTCTCTCTTTGAAATGCTCTCTAATTCTCTGTGCCCCACCCCCAGGGGAGGGAGATGGGAAATTTTCCTGTTTAGAATTTCAAAACTCAAACCTATGTCTCAGATGGGAGGCATACTTTGCTGCAGGAAGGGTAGGATCCTAAAAAAATTTGTTTTAGAAAACAGGGGACTCCCATGCCTTCTTCCTGGTATGGGGGGTGGGGGTGGGCAAAGACCATGTTTTCAATTCAAAGCCCCATTTAGCTGGGCTGAGAAAGTCCCACCCTTGGGAAGGGGAAGGGAAATGGGCAGATTGATGAAAAAGCCTTGTGGTCAATTAGTTTAAAAAAAAAAGAGGGAGGAAGATAACTTTTTCTGGGACTGGAAAATTCAGATTTCATCTTTTAATTAAGCCTGTGTTAATAACTAATATTTCTATAATAGAGTAACTGGATTTGAACTTTTATCAAGTTTTTAAGAATGCGTTCAGTTTTAACTATTCATTCTTAATGAATATATATGAGGTTCCTCAAGAAATTCTAATTGATTCTAAAAATTATTTTTTGATTGGTCTTAATTGGTACATTCAAAAAATCATATAAATATATTTGTGTACATGTGTATTTAAACAATAATGGGCCGGTTTCACATCTCTCTCCTGGCCTGCAGAGGTGGGAAAATGTTTCTGTATTCTGAGATTTAGTCCTGGCCAGGGTATCCAACAATCTCACTTTGATAAATTTGAAACCTTTATACAAAAGAGTTGTTTCCGTGTGTGACTGTGTCTGTGAGTGTGTAATTCAGATCTGAAATAGTTACAGTTATCAGAGTTAAATGTTACTCCTTTTAGTTGGGTTTTGAATTTAATTGCTTGAAAGGGTCTAATTTTAAGTAATTAATGAAGTTGGGATGTGAGCCTATCCCCTTATACCATTTGAAAGTTTGTAAGTGACAAAGTCTGTGAAATGATTTCAGCTGTGAGCTAAGTTTTTGTTAACTTAATATTGATTGAAGGCTGTATTTAACTTATGTTAATTGAGATTTTAAGTTTTAATAAATGTAGACTTCCTGCCCTCAAGAGGCTTTTAAAAAGGCCTTTGATAGGAAAAGGTCACCACCTTGTGTTTAAAAAAAAAAACCAGCTAAATGAGAGTAATTTAGTCACCTAAATTCTGTAGCAAGCCTTGAGAATTTGTGTCTGTTATTAAGAAGGAAAATATGATTGGGATAAATTGTATATCAAGGAATTTGGGAATATTGAACCCTATATAATATATTTAATGAATTCTTTTGGGAAAGAGAAATATTATACTAAATTTTGCAATCTGATCTGTTTTGATGTTAAATTGATATACATTATCAACAATCTCACAAGATCTTTTGTTGGTAAAGGAAGAAAGTTTGTAATAATCTTTGTCTCATCATCTATCATCACATATTTATGGAAGGGAATATATATGTATGTGTATTTATCATTCATGTGATATTCTTTTGTAACTTCAAAGAAATTATATTAACAGTGCTTGGTTCTTTTATGAACATGTAAGCTATTTGAATACTGTAATGTTAAAGCCTGGAATTAACATGTGATTGCTTTGAAGGGGTGGTAAGGGAAATGTCACAAATTATGACCTCTTCTGGGATAAATCTGGATTCATTCATGTTGTTTAACTGACTTGAATGCCTGGTTGTTTTTACTATTTTTACTGTTCTATTGCATTGGAATCAATAATACATGATAGAAATTTAAGGTTTCCTAAGATGTTCTAATGGTTTTTAAAATAATTTTGAAAGTAATAATTTGTATTTTTGAAGATGGCTTCCTTAGTCATAAACTGCTTCCCTTCCATAGATCTGGCATGCCTGTCATACAAACTAGTCCTTGATCTTCTAATTTGCTTATAGTATTGTTTTTTATGTTTAAATCCTGTATCCATTTGGATCTTATCTTGGTATAGGGTGTGAGATGTTGATCTAATCTAAGTTTCTTCCATACTAACTTCCAATTTTCCCAACAGGTTTTTATCGAAGAGAGAGTTTTTATCCCAATAGCTGGACTCTTTGGGTTTATCAAACACATTTTGAATCCCTGGAAATTCTTGACTTTTTATTTCTCTATATGAATTTACTTACAACTTTTTCTAACTCATTAATTTTTTGGAATTTTGATAGGTAGGGCACGTATAATTTTAAAATGCTTTTTTAGTACATTTGTTTATACTATTTTTGAGCCTTTGTTTGCAACTTTGTGGCATCCATCAACAAATCTGTGTTATTGGAACCCATGTTCTTATAAAAGGTATTTTGAACTGGCTTAAGATCATAAAGCAAAATTCTTACCCCTTATAGACCTTCTAATTTTTTCCTAAATATTGGGCCTCTGTTAAATATACTTCTTCTCTGTTACAATATCTCTGGTTTTTGTTTGCTCAAATTTTTTCTAGCTCTATATTTCCCAGACCAGCCTCTAGCTTTGCCAGCTGATCATTCTCTGGACCCTGCCTCAGTGAAGTCCTCACTGTAATGCATTCATCTTTGAATGAACTCCATTCCAGAAGAATCTAGGTCCTGAATAATTTTGAGGGGGGGATGATGCAGGGGAAAGATGAAGAGAATTGTGAGTGTAGAAATTGGGTGGAGATGTAAATTATTGACCATAAGTAAAGAATTATAACAGAAACAATTTGTAATCTTAAAGGCTACTCATATTGGGTGGAGATTCCCATTACCACTGATTCTTTGTTTAAAATAAAATTTGTATCCTGATCTCCTTGGACCTTACTCTCTACCTAATTCTGGGTCCAGAATAGGGGAAGGGAGTTCATCTTTTTCCCCTCTGGATGGAGAGGCAAGACATAAAAACCTGGATTGGACTCCACTCAGGGCTGCAGTCTTCTCTGACCTGTGATCAGCCAACACTGCTTGGCTGTTTCTCTCTCTCTCTCTCTCTCTCTCTCTCTCTCTCTCTCTCTCTCTCTCCCTCCCTCCCTCCCTCCCTCCCTCCCTCTCCCTCTCCCTCCCTCCCTCCCTCTATCCCTTCCTATGTGTTGTAACTTCTTTTAATAAAATTTTGTTTTATTTCCACCCTTGTTTTCCTGAGTCTGAATAATGATTCCTCATAGACAGAACTGAACTCAAGCAGCCAGTGGCTACAATATGACCTCTCCTGTAGCTTTAAATCCTAGGACCACTGAGATCTCCTCATATAATCAGATTTTGTGATTGTATATGATTTTTACCAGTACATTGATCAGGAGTCACCAGTCTTACAAAGGGGAGAAGCCAAATTGTGGTTAACAATTCTAGGTTCTTCCTAAGACAAAGAAGGGAATTGGGGATTGTAGTTGATTTTGAGGCTCAAAGCTATTTTCCCACATTTTCCTAATTAGAAGTTCTTTTAGAATTGCTCTTCTCTTAAAATATAAATACCTTGGGGAGAGTTAAGCCCATAAGTCATTCTCATTTTAGAGTGAGTTAATTTAATCAGATTGCTAAATTTAGAACTTGGGTCATTTAGGTGGCAGTGAATAGAGAGCTGGTCCTAGAGTCAGGAAGACTCATCTTTCTGAGTCTGCATCTGACCTCAAACACTTACTAGCTGTTTGACCCTGGGTAAGTCACTTATCCCTGTTTATCTCAGTTTTCTTATCTGTAAAACGAGCTGAAGAAGGAAATGGCACTCACTTTGTCTAGTAAACCTCAAATAGAGTCAGAAACAATTGAACACCAAAAATCCTACTTCTGATTCGTCTGAAGTTTTCCTTGTGGCCAGGAAGGCAGTCTTAATATTCCTGGGAAAGGGCAGGCTTTTTGGGTCCCATACCAGGACCTTTGAATGCTAACCTTGGAGAAAAGATCTTAAGGAATACCCAGAACCAATTTGGGGCAATTGCAAACTTGATACCCATAAGCAGATTTTTTTTAAGGTTTTTTGCAAGGCAAACGGGGTTAAGTGGCTTGCCCAAGGCCACACAGCTAAGTAATTATTAAGTGTTTAAGTGTCTGAGACCGAATTTGAACCCAGGTACTCCTGACTCCAGGGCAGGTGCTTTATCCACTGTGCCACCTAGCCTCCCCTCATGACCAGATTTTAAAGGTCCTAAGTAGGAGACTATTTATCTCCAATAATAGGAGAACCAAACCTGAGATAAAGCACTATTATACTTTAAGAAATAATGAGCAGGGGGCAGTTAGGTGGCACAGTGGATAGAGCACCAGCCCTCGAGTCAGGAGTACCTGAGTTCAAACCTGGCCTCAGACACTTAATAATTACCTAGCTGTGTGGCCTTGGGCAAGCCACTTAACCCCGTTTGCCTTGCAAAAAACCCAAACAAACCTAAAAAAAAAAAAAAGAAATAATGAGCAGAATGATTTCAGAAAAATCTGGACTTATATGAACTGTTGTTTAGTGAAGTGAGCAAAACCAGGACACTGTACAGCCAACAGCAACATTGTGTGATGGTCAATAATGATAGACTTTGCTCTTTTGGCAATACAACGATCCAAGACATTTATGAAGAATTTATGATGAAAAATGCTATTCGCTTCCTCTGAAAGAACTACAGAATCTGAATGTAGATGGAAGCATATTATTTTCACTTCCTCCCCCTTTTCATTTTATTCTGTTTCTTTCACAGTATGACTAATGCAGAAATGCTTAATATAATTGCACATGTATAACCTATATCAGATTATTTGCCATCTTGGGGAGGACAGAGGGGAGGGAGAGTAGGAGAAAAATTTGGAACTCAAAATCTTATTGTTAAAAATGTTGAAAACTATCTTTACATGTATTTGGAACAAATAAAATACTATTTACAAAAAAAAATAAAGAATAGACGTCTCTTGACTTTATCTACACTTTTGTCTTCCTACCACAGCTTTTCATCCATTTCTGTTGGAAACTAATGCTGTACATTTTGGCTTATGTAGCCTTTTTAAAAAATCATCTAACTGAATCGACTATGTCCCCCATTTCTATTCTTTTAAATACTAGACCCTGCAAAGCTTTTATCATTGTCTTCCAGGCTGTTAATCCTACTTTACTTTCTTCCAGTGTTTATACCAATCATTAACTAGTCCATCTCTACATGTCCTCTGCTCTGCTATTTATTGAATCTATCCTATAGAAGAAGCTCATACCTTGTCAAGTCCTTTATTATTCCTATGATCTGCTTCCTTTACTCCAAATCATTTGCAGCTAAAAGAAGATGGAGCACATCAGGAAACCAAATTGTCTGATAATCTATGACAAACTTGTTATCTAAGCTCAACTGGGTCCTTACCTCTGCAAAGTAATCCTTTTATTCCTCACTGATTCTCTCTTACTCTCCAGTTTGCTCCAAACCTTTTCATCTTTCCCAAGCATCCCACACAATCCTCTCCCCCCAACTTTCTTAGAGACCTTGTCTCTTATTTTACTGAGAAAATAGAAAGCAGAGATAATGAGCTTCTCTCTTCCTTTTCTGTGTAATGCAAAATATCTTGTCCTACACAATTCTGTTTTCTCTCTAATCTTTAATCTCTCCCTATTTATATCTTCTTTTCCTGCTCCCTACAAACAATGAAAATCTCTCTATCCTGAAAAAAAAAACCCTTAATAGGCTCTACAACCCACTTAAGTTATTGTCTTATATATATTGTCTGACCTCTCAGAAAAAAAAAATCTCTTCTCAATCCTTTGCAAGGTGGGTTCAGAATTTATCTCTCAAATGAAATTATTCTCTCTTATTTGTCAACTCTGACATTTAAATCACAAAATCTGATGACTTTTTTCATATTTCTTATCCTTTTTACTTCTTTGCGCCATTTGATGTGACTGATCACTTTTTCCTGCTCAAAACCTTTTTTTTTTCTTTTGGTTTTTCATGACACTGTTCTCTCTTGTTTCTCCTCTTCGCTATCTAATGGCTCCTTCTCATTTTATCTTTTATATCAAACCCCCTCCCTTGAGTATATTGCCAAAGTACTATCCTGGATCCCTTTTTATTCTCTTTCTATATTCTCTCATTAAGGACCATTTAAGCTCCCCTGGTTTTAATTATAATTTCAATGTAGATAATTCATAACTCTACATATAGTCAGCCCTAGTTTTTTCTCTTGATTTACAATAAAAGATAATCAACTGCCTATTGGGTATCTCAAACTGTAAGTCCCATAGACATCTCAAGCCCAACATATTTATCTCATTTACAGTTTCTGCAAAATTCCCAATTAATTTCTTAATTCTGCCAATGTGTATTGTATTGAAATCTGAAAGCTGAGATGTAGAAGGGATGGACTATAAAATACAAACAGAAAGAAAAACAGTCCCTGCCCTCATGGAGCTTACATTCTAAGAGAGAAAGATAGCTCATAAAAGATATCTGAAAAAGAAGAGAATGGGAATAGAAGACATACAAAGGCCAGCAGTATACACAGAAATGTTTAGAAATTCATAAAATGTGTGTACGGTATTGTATAATATTAACAAATTTTATCTTTTAAAAAAAATGTTATTTAAGGTAATGGGGTTAAGTGACTTGCCCAAGGTCACAAGGCAATTATTAAGTGTCTGAGGCTGAATTTGAACTCAGGTCCTCCTGACTCCAGGGCCAGTGCTCTATCTGCTGTACCACCTAGCTACCCCCTATATTTTATCTTTTAATTCCACAATGATTCATACTTTTCTGATATGAAGGGATGACCCAAAAATTTTACATGGATTTCTCCTTGATGTGCAAAGGATAAATATATTCCTAGTCTTAGCACAGTGCTTAGCTCATAGTAAGTATTTAATAAGTGCTTCCTGATGTTTTCATTATTAATATTATTTGTGAGGTAACCGGGCAGAATGAGGGATGGCCCTGGTGGAGTTTTCTTTCTTTATTCAATTCAACTTTCCTATAATGTGGAGATTATTATTTATTTATTCTTAGCATTTTACTTTATTGAGCCTATACAATTGAACTACTGCTAAATTGATGTTTTATCCTTTATTCTCAAGGACCATAACAAGATGCCATGACAAGCAAGTGAATTGGATTTGAGGGAGGGGGAATGCTGTGTTAAGTCCCCAGCACCTCTTTTTCCTACAGAATCATCTGGGTACTATGGCCAGATGTGAATCAGGACAGCTGGAGATGGCCCTGGATATGAGGCAAGGAGGGTTAAATGACTTGCCCAAGGTCACACATTTAGTAAGTAACAAATATCTGAAGTTTGATTTGAACTCAGGTCCACCTGACTCCAAGGTCATACTTAGCTACCTTTGCAAAATTATTGTACAGGCTTCTAAACCCTGGAATTGAACATCTAGGGAATAAAAGGAAATTGGTTAGATGATAGCAGACTAAAAACCTTTAGAAAAGGAAAAACTATCTGGAAGCTTATAAACAAAAGGATTCTCAGTCTGCCTAGGTGGCGCAGTGAATAGAGCACCAGCCTTGGAGTCAGGAATACTGAAATTCAAATCTGACCTCAGACACTTAATAATTACCTACCTGTATGGCCTTGGGCAAGCCACTTAACTCCATTTGCCTTGCAAAAACCTAAAAAAAAAAAAAAAAAAGAACAAAAGGATTCTTCTTCTGCTGGTTTCTGTGAGTGTATTGAAAAGGCAGCTAAATGGTGAAGTGCCTGATCTGCCTGATCTGACTTCAAATTCAGCCTCAGACACTTACATTGCTGTTTGACCTTGGGCAAGTTACTTAATCCTCATTGCCTCACACCCAGGGCCATCTCCAGTCATCCTGTTTCATATCTAGCCACTGAACCCAGATGACTTAAGGGGGAAAAATAAGACTGGTAATTTAGCACAGCAATCCTCCTCACTCAAATCCAATTCAACTTGCTTGAATTGTTATATCACTCCCTAATTTGAGAAGGAAGGACAAAAACTATCACTATAATTTATGAACAATACAGGAACATTCCCCAGATTAATGACAGGCATATTGCAAATAATTGAGTCTTATTGTAATGAATGACTTTATCAAGGATAATGCATGCTTATAAGATTTTTCCCTGAATAGTTAAAAGTAATGAAAATACTACACCCAGATGAAAACTAGCAACACTTCAGCAAAAGAAAGATTGCAACAAAAGGAAGAGAACAGGGCATCCCTTTCAGAAAATTTATCTTTCAACATGAAATTTTGATTTAGATATTGAATTGGCTGATAAAAGTTACTTGGGACAATAGCCTTTACAAATAACCTCACATGTCCCCACAATAACACAAGTATACTATGAGGTCCTTGATGTTAAACGTGCAAAAAGGCTGTGGTCATGTAATGACAGGTTCTGAAGGCTTCATCATAGCAGGTGATGGCAGGCTTCTATTTCTCATTTTGTCTCAGTATTTAACCTATGCTCCAGTTAGATTAGATCTATCCTGCTAACTAGCTCTTCCTCCTTTGATTCATTTTGGCAGAACTTAACCCAAAATGCCACCTAGACAACATTGAAGGTTAAAACATAGTGGCTCTTATTTTGAGGATGTCAGCTTCCCATTAGGCAAAGAAACAGAAATCATTCCTCCTAGGAATATTAAACAAGAAGTTATATACCTGAAGATGAATTCTAGAAATGCAACTGGGCATTACTTAGGGTATGACTACATTTTTATTAACATAGCCTATGCTTGTAATGGGCGGCTAGTTGGTACAGGTCTGGAGTTACAAATATATGAATTCAAATCCAGTCTCAGATACATAGTGTGTGATTCTGGGCAAATTACAACCCTATTAATCTGTTTCCTCATGTGTAAAATGACCTGGAGAAGGAAATGAAAAACTACTCCAGTATCTTTGTGAAGAAAACCCTAAAAGGGGGTCATTAAGGGTTGGACACAGGGGTGGCTAGGTGGCGTAGTGGATAAAGCACAGGCCCTGGAGTCAGGAGTACCTGGCTTCAAATCCGGTCTCAGACAATAATTACCTAGCTGTGTGGCCTTGGGCAAGCCACTTACTTAACCCGGTTTGCCTTACAAAAAAAAAAAAAGAGTTGGACACAACATGAACATCATGACTGCAATAATTTCTTGGTTATGTCATACTTTAAACTCTTACTGAGCTGGAAAACTACTAAAAATCTAGAGGATTTGGATTTTTAAATTTTCAGTGTGAGCATTTATACCTTATAAATTGGCAATTGCTACAAAATCAAGGTTTGATTTATTGCTTTGTTGATTGTCTAGATTTAAGAAAGTGACAGAGGAGATGCTAATAATGCAGATTAAATTTAAGCGTTTTGTGTATAAAATTTCTTTTTTTTGGACAACTAGAGGTTAAACAACAGTATTCCCCTGACTAAAATTTATATGGACTCCAGAAGGAGGAAAAATATTGGGGTTAACTATACTATGCTGATGTAAGAAACAAAATACATCAATAAAAACTTATTTTAAAAAATTAAATAAAATCCACATGGATTTTAAACTTAATCTCAATTATACAGGTGATTTTGTTGGAGTTGAGAGTAGGACTTCATTTTTTTCCTCTAATAAATTTCAACTTGATATTTTGGGTCCACCTGTTGCAGCTTATTAAAATCTTAAGATTCTGACTCCTTCATTTAGAATATTAGTTCTACTATTTAGTTTTTTGGGGTTGGGTTTTTTTTTTTTGGTTTTTGCAAGGCAATGGGTTTAAGTGACTTGCCCAAGGTCACACAGCTAGGTAATTATGTATCCGAGATCATATTGAACTCAGGTCCTCCTGACTCCAGGGCCAGTGCTTGATTATCTACTAAGCCACTTAGCTACCCCTACTATTTAGTTTTAATAAGTATGCTGTCTTATGTTCTCATTCAAGGTAATGAGGAAAATGATTTGAAGAGTATAGCAAAAAGAATTCTGCAGCACACTACTACAGATGTTGAACAAGCTTGGAGTCATATTTATCCACACTCCTATTCGACACTCCTCCAGCACAATTGCTCAAATAGCTACAAATTTACTTCACTCTATCTTCTATGTCACATTTGCCTACAAGGATCTTATGAGAATACTTGACAATTTCTTAATAAAATAAAAATATAGCATGTCCAAAGTATTTCCTAGTCATTTAGGCTAGCTAGGTGGTCTTTTATTAATTTATCTTGGAATTATATTTCCTCTGTTTTTCTTTTTCCATTTTGATGATTATTTTTATAGATAGAAAAAAAACTTACCCGTTGACATTATGCCATGGTGCTTAGGAATTGACCTATCTCTTCTTCATTATACCTTAACTGAAATGTAGCTGTAAAAACATTCTATTTGGCGTCATCATTTCCCACAAGGTTCAGTTTATTTATTCCACTTTTCTGGCAATTCTTATAAAAGTGTAAGCCGCTCTTTCATGTCTGTCTTGTATATATTTTTTTACTCCTCCCAACTTAAAATCTGAATCTATCACAAAACCCTCTGTGCAACTATCTTAATTTCTTTATTTGGTTTCTGTTTTTCCTTTTTTTATCAGAATTTAGATTTCATTTTTTGAGAACCTCATACTGTTCTTTAGTTTTTCCCTTCCTGACTGTACTCTTACAGTTATCCTGAAACTGGGTTGTGTTTTAAACACACACCACACTTACATATAAAATTTGAATTCCAAATTATTTCCCCCTTTTCACTTCCTTCCCTTCCTATTTACATGGCAAGCCATACACAGCATTTCCATATTAGCCGTGTTATCAAAAAATCGAGAAAAATAAAGAAGGTGAAAAAAAAATAAGCTTCAGGCTTTCCCCCTTTGGCATCGCCTTGGATCAGTGTCTGGCTGAGAACAGCTGTTTTCCTCAGTCGCTCATCGCTACCTCTGGCCCTGCTCCCTGCACTCAGCATCAGCGTCGCTCATCCCGAAGGGGCCCAGCCCCAAACTTGAGACTTTTTTCATGGACCGATGCAAAATGAAAGGAGCAGGGCAGAAACCAGGAGGTCGCCTGCACAGACAATCACCTTCCAGCCTCAGGAACTCCGATGGCCACAGCGACCAATCACAATTCTGGTGGAATCACGCAGAAATAGAGACCGGGGTGGCCAGGAATCCTTTTAGAACGTAGGACCCAAGTGGGCGGAGTCAAGCCCCCCCCCCGTGACGTCTGGGCCAACCAGATGGCGTTGCGGCTGCCCGGGTTCCCTCCCGGTCGCTACGGTCTCCTCCTCCCCCTCCGCCTCCGCTCTCGCCTCCTCCCCGGCTTTTTCTCCTCCCGGCCCCTCGGAGCAGCCGCCGCCGCCGCCGCCGCCAGTCTCCTCCGCCAGCAGGGCCGCCCCCCCGGCCCGCCCGTCCTTCCCCGGCCCGGCCCGGCCTGGCCCCGGCCCCGGCCCGGCCCGGCCACATGGCGTTCCCTCTCTTCTGCAACGCGGACCGCTCCGACCCGCTCTGGGTAGATAACGCGCGGGGCTGGGGAGGGCAGGGCCGGGTCGGGCCCCCGGGACCTGGAATGGGACTGGTGAAGCGGGGGAGGGGAGCGGCTGCGGCCGAGCCCGGCACGCTCTGGGGGCGCCCTCCCCCTTCCCGCCGCCTGGGGCCGGCGCTCAGTGGCCCTCCTGGTCCCCAGTGCTGGGGGCTCAGATTTGCAGCCGTCGGAGGGATGGGTGCGGGGAGGTGGAGCACCTACGCCCAGGTGAAGGCCCTTGGGCTCCGGACCCCCGCTTGCCCGCTCCCTGGCGACCCTCGGTCGGTGTCTCAGTCCCGGGACGCTGCGTCCCTGGGGAGCCCCGCTCGGCCGAGCCTGGAAACCGCGGTGTGGGTGCGGAGAGGAGGCGGGGCGGGCCCGGGCTGCTGGACGTGGGAGCTTGTCCTGGAGACAGCCCTCCCTCCGGCTGGCCCGGGGCCCGGGGCCCGGGGCCCGGGGCCGCGCTGGTGACTCCGGAGCAGTGAGCTTGGGCGTCGCATCGGACCCACGGCTAGTCCTCCTTCCCGGGGCTCCATGCAAATAAGCCCAATTGGGGGATCCTGCGGAAAGTTTGGGGTTGATTTCTGACTCCTTCGAAGTCAGGGAATGGATTTATTGTTCGTCCCCATTGGAAGCCACAAAGCCCAACTGTGCTCTCTGTCCTGGCTCATTGGGAGAAACCACTAGAAGTGATCACTAGGCAGGAGATCAAGCTCCCCGCCCATGATGCTCTGGGGTCGGTCAAAAAACAAATGAAAAACGGTGGAAGTCAAAATCGGGTTTAAAAACAAATCAGTCCTATAGTAGTTGAATGCATGAGGTCTTTGAGGATACATAAACAACAGTGGAGCTGAGACTCCCAAGAAGGGTTCCTGTTAACTCTCAAATTAGTTACTTTTCCTTAGTTTAGGTCACTTTTACCTTGCAGGCATTGTTTCTCCCTTTGTCTAGAAGTAACAGAAACTTGGTTATAGTATAAGGTACTCTGAGCACATCTGGACTTTCCAGTGTGAGGTCTTTAATGAGGGCTTACTGGGGGAGGGGAAGAGATTCCTTGTAATCCTTAAGTGGTTAATGCAAGGTCCAGTGCCCTAAATGTATTCTTTCATTGTTTTTCTTGCTTTTCTGCATCATAAACTACATCCAGGGTGTTTGTATAATTTCCCCCATTGCCTCAGTAGTAGTAGTAGTAGTTGTTGTAGAAGTAGAGGTACCAGTCGCACCAGTCGAGTGTGGCAGAGCTGTTTTCAGTTCAGTGGAATATGATATTTAGAGGAGTATAGAAATACTTAAGATTCTTTAGACTCAAGGCTTAAGAGAGATTTAGCAACAAAATTTCTACAATGATGAAATAAGATTTGTACTAGACATGTAACAGTGTCTGGCACATAGTAATTGCTATGGAAATACTTAATGCTCTTCTCCTGCCTTCCTCTACAAAGGCCAACTGTACTGGTCAGGACATTTGTACTGGAAAGTGCAAAACTTGGAGACAGGAGAGATCTTGCTTCAAGTCTTGTCTCAGACACTTAATGATCTAGGTAATCTTTTATTTGTAAAATTCAGCAAATCGTGCCAGTACTTTGTTTTTAATTTTAATTTTTCAATTTATTATTCCAAGATAGTTTTTAACACTTCCATTTTTTTGTAGATTTTTGAATTCCACCTTTTTCTCCATCCTTCCTTTCCCTTCCCTTGTTAGCAAGTAATCTGATATAGATTATACATGTATAACCATGTTAAACATATTTCTATATTAGTCATGTTGTAAAAGAAGAATCAGAACAAAAGGGAACAAGAAATCACAAGAGGGCCAAAAAACACTATAAAGCATAAAAGAGATTTTTAAAATGGAAACTAGTATGCTTTGGACTACATTTAAACACCATAGTTCTTTCTCTGGATGTAGATGGCATTTTCCATCATAAATTTTTTTTTACTCCTTGATAACTGAATTGCTGAGGTGAGCTGCATCCATCATAAAGTTGATTATCTCAATGTTGCTGTTAATATGTACAATGTTCTAGTTCTGCTCCTTTCCACTGAGCATCAGTTCATGCAAATCTTTCCTTTTCCTGGCTTTTCTGAAGTCCATCTTATGATTTCTTTTTGTTCTTTTTTTTCTCTCATGATTTTTTTTTTTTTTTTGCCAGGCAATGGGGTTAAGTGGCTTGCCCAAGGCCACACAGCTAGGTAATTAAGTGTCTGAGACCAGATTTGAACCCAGATACTCCTGACTCCAAGGCCAGTGCTTTATCGCCCATCTACATTCTTGGCTTTGCTTAAGTCAATAAATTTCTTGAATGATCAAATCAAGAGCTTTGAGAGCCTGGCTTAAGTGGGGAATTACTACCATTGAAGTGGCAATGAAAACCACAGATAGAGTTAAGAAATTTCTAATAAGGTACAACCTCTCAAGATTGGAACTTCTAGACTGAAATTTTTCTGCTTTCCTAGCTCTCTTGCTCTGGAAGAATGAATGTTTTCCTTAGAATACATTGGCATGAAGTTATTTGAAATAATTTAACTTATTGAATTCTAGAACTCTTAAACACTTTTTTCTTATTTCTCTCTTTTCCTTTCCTTTTTTTGTATTTTTCCCACCTCTTCTAGTTATTTTCTTCTGGACCTTGTGGACTGACACTAAACCATACTTAACTGCATTATTGGTTAAGCTTCTCAAGAAGAAGAGTTTCCATTTTTGTTTTCCTAGTAGATAAGTATTTCCCTCCCAAGAAATCTTATACACTTTTCTTCCATATTTCCTTCGTTCATAGTGGTTAGGTGTTAATAAGTATTCTTTCTCCACTTAGGTTCTATTTTTTTTTTCTTTCAAAGTAAGAACTTGTAGGCCAGGGGTTCTTAATGTGGAGTGTAATAAACATGTAGGTATGTTTAAACTCTTTGATAATTGTATTTCAATAGAATTGATGTCCTTGATAATCCTATATATTTTTTTCATTTAATGATTTTATTTTTTGTTTTTTTGCAAGGCAATGGAGTTCAATGACTTGCCCAAGGTCACACAACTAGCCAATTATTATGCGTCTGAGGCTGGATTTGAACTTGGGTCCTCCTGATTCCAGAGCCAGTGCTCTATCCACTGTGCCACCTATCTGTCCTTCCTTTAATGATATTATTTATGTTTTGTTTGTCCTTCATTCTTGAAGAAGTCCATGACATCACAGAAGTGATGCCATGACAAATACACAAATTGGATTTTAGAGATGGAGTGCTAAGTCATCAGCCTCACTTTCTCCTCCAGAGCCTTCTGGGTCCAGTGGTCAGATATGAATCAGGACGATTAGAGATGGCCTTGAATATGAGGCAATTAGGATTAAATGACTTGCCCAAATCACACAGCTAGTGTCAAGTATCTGAGGCTGGATTCGAACTCCTGTCCTCCAAACTCCAAGGCCAGTGTTGGCTTCCCTAAACAATGTTGTTATCCTGAGAAGGAATAAATAGATTTGATTGCCAAGGGAGTTTATGACACAGAAGAGGTGAATTTAGGCTAACTAGGGATGTTAATCCAATCTAATCCAGTTCAGCAAGCACTTAGTAAATTCCTGTACTAGATAAGGCATTGTGTTAGATGCCAGGGCTTTAAGGATAGAATGACAAGACCCTGAAGTAGCTTACATTCTACTGGAATGGATCCCTATGAAGCCAGGAATCTCCTTTCTTTAAGAGCCCTGAATCTCTTATAGACACTGACCTGTGTTTCTAAGTTTCTTATTGGTAGCAGTTGTGTGCTGTGGAAAGAATGTTAGATTTGTTGTAGAGGACTTGGGTTCAAATCTACTCTGCTACCCTTATTGTATGACAAGTCATCCCTGGTCCATAGTTTTCTAGTCTCTAAAATGAGAGGTTTGGACTAGATTACTTCCAAGGTCCCTTTCAACTCAAAATCTCTTATCTAAATGAGTCCATGTGACTGTTATAATTCTTCAAATAGTAATGAAACCTGATTCAGGTCAGTGTCTGACAAATTTTGGCTGCTTGATTTTGGGCAAGTCATTTAACTTCCAACTTTACATTTTTTTTATTTTTTTTATTTTTGCAAGGCAAATGGGGTTAAGTGGCTTGCCCAAGGCCACACAGATAGGTAATTATTAAGTGTCTGAGACCGGATTTAAACCCAGGTACTCCTGACTCCAGGGCCAATGCTTTATCCACTGGGACACCTAACTACCCCCAACTTTAGATTTTAGATAAGGTGCTAATACCTGCATCAGAAGAGAAAATTTCCTTGCTGTGTTTCCTCTGCCAATTAAATCACAGATCTAGTCCCTCTTCCTTAATATTGTTATATTAGAAGCTATAGTGTAGTGACTTGTTCCACAATAAGCATTACAACAGCAGTAACTTTATATGGTATTTTAAGCTTACAAAAAGTGTTTTTCCCCATGAGATCTCTGCCAGATGATAGTAAAAATACTAATCTCTCCTTTTTAAGGAAACTGAGGCTGAGAGGTTAAATGAATTGCCTGTAGCCATAGAGTTAAATGTTGAACTATGACAGTACCTAGACTGTACAGTGATTTGTGCATTTGAAGATATTCAGTATGGGCTTGTTGAATTGTATTCAGTCAGGATTCTAATCTGGGTCTCCTGGGTTCTTTCCACTAAAGCACTGCATATGTCTTTTGTTTAGTGATAACTGCAAATGTGACTTCAGCCCTGACTTAGATGGAGACAAATTTGGAGGTAAAAGATGGACACATTTATTGTATTGTCTGATTGAAGTATTCACAAGTGTATAATATAATCTTAAGCCTGGTTTAGGAAGCAGCATTATAGCATTTTCATTATAGACTTTCATGCTTCCTTGAAACCCCCTTCATTATGGATCATAATAGCTAATAATAAAAATGTTCCTCAAGCATTTGGCAAAATAAATAGAAAGTTTTTACAAAATGGCCTCATGGTAAGAACAAAGTCCTGAGAGCTCCTGGGGGGAGGGAGGATAGATACCCTTTCCCAATAGGAAATAACCCATCCTAGCAGAAAAAATTAGAGTGGTATTATTGCCCGGGGTCTTTTACCACCCACATATGCACTCACAGATCATTATTGCTTCGTGCTCACTCATCCCCAGTAGCCTGGGTACACCACAGCTGCTTAGAGCTGAAAATCAAGATATGTTGAGGGCGGTAAATGGAGGTGAGCAGTTCTTGGGAAGTGAGCTAAAATTCTTCCTCCTCATCTTTTACCTTCCCTATAGGTTCTGATAGCCCTTTTTGATGAATTGGAAGGTCTAGATTTAATTGGCTGCTTTGAGATCATCTGCCTGATTCTTAATCTGGCAATATATTTATACAGCAATTGAGATAATTGAGCCAAAGAAGTGACTTGTTGTAGTTTTTCCATATCTTTTTGAAGTGAGTTCAAATCTTGGCCTTGGATCTTTACTGTGACCCAGTCTGCCTCAGTTTTCTTTATATTTAAGTTGGGGATAATGATAATAATAACATTAATACTAGAGCTGATGTGAGAATCAAATAAGAAAATAATTGTAAAACACTTTTTAAACCCTGAAGAAGTACAGAAATGTTAGCTGTTATATAAATACCTTTTTTAAAAAATTACTTTTTTAGTTCCCAATCCTCTCTACTTTTTGTACTCTTCTCCCATCCATTGGAAAGACAAGAAATACAATACCCATTATACAATATGAAGTCATGAAAAACATTTTCACATTAACCATGTTGCAGAAAAAAAGAAAGAAAAACTGTTCTTTATCTGGAATTGGATAACAGTTTATATCGGAATAGTTTGGAATTGTGACACATAAACCTATTTTTCTGATCAAACTCGTCAAATTTATTCTTATTTTTCAGATCCACATACCTCCTTTCACTGTTCTAAGTGGGCTCAGAATAAAAAAGATTTTTTTTTTAAATTTTATCTTGAATACTTTAATCACTTTTCTAAGAATAAGTGAAGAGGGACAGCTCGATGGACAGAGCACCGGCCTCAGACACTTAATAATTACCTAGCTGTGTGGCCTTGGGCAAGCCATTTAATCCCATTGCCTTGCAAAAACCTAAAAAAAAAAATAGGTGAAGAATTATTAAGTTTAAATTCGATTTAAGGGTTCCTCTGCATTAACTCTGAATTCTATTGGCTAGTTCCAATCTAGGAACGAAGGGAAGGAACTCAATATTTTGCAGGGGAATTTGGACAAGTTCCATTTACTGAACCTCCTAGGTGTTGAAGGGTCAAGAAAAACTTGAATTCAAATCCAGCCTCATACACTTACTTTCTAAGTACTTTCTAGCTGTGTGATCCAGGACAAGTCAAATGACTTCTCTGCTTCAGGCTCATCTGTAAAATGGCAAAAATAAATAGTACTTACTTCCCAGAGTTGTTGAGACTCAAATAAAATTATAGTTGTAAAGTGCTTTTCAAACCTTAAAGAGCTCTAGAAATTTTTTGCTAGCTAATTTTTTTATATAAATATTTTATTTGGTTTCCAGTTACATACAATAGTAGTTTCTACCTATTATTTTTTGGTAAGGTTAGAATTTTACAGTTTTTTCTGACCCTCTCTTCCCTTCCTCCACACCCCCTCTCCAAGGCAGCCTGATAATCTTTACATTGCTTCCAGATTATACATTGATCAAAATTGTCTTAAGAGAAAAATCATATCCTTGAGGAAAAAAATAAAATATTAGAGATAACAAAATTATGTAGTATTTAAAACAACTTTTTTTTACTCGCTAATTTAAAAAATATGACTGGTCTTGGGTCATTCATAAGGATCAGCTGAGATTATACAGGGGAAAGGAATAAGCATTTATTCAGCTCCTATTCTATGCTAGACATTGTACTTAACAATGTAGAGTTTCTGATATGTTTTTCACTATTTTCCCCTTCCCTTCAATGGTTCTCTTTTCAGATTCTCTTGTTTACCTTCTTTTCCTCAAGGATCACTTATATCTTGTGTTGGATAGGAAGGCTACAAGCTCTTGGGCAAGCAATTCCCAGTCTTTTTTTGGCATTGGTTTCCTTTTCTGTAAAGTAATGATAACTTGTCTTAATTGTTTTTTTTCTTTCTCATTAGGGTGGGGTGAGAGAGTTGACAGAGGAGAGAGAAAAATTAAATGCTTGTTAATTGAAAATATTTAAAAATTCGTGAGCAGCTAGGTGGCATAGTGGATAAAGCACCGGCCCTGGAGTCAGGAGCACCTGAGTTCGAATCTGGCCTCAGACACTTAATAATTACCTAGCCATGTGGTCTTGGGCAAGCCACTTAACCCCATTTGCCTTCCAAAAACCTAAAATAATAATAATAATAATTATTATTATTATTATTATTATTATTCTCCCCCACATCTCAAGGTTAATGTATTTGAAATGTTTAATGCTCTCTAATAATATGGCCTTGTCTAGTAGCACCATATCATGAGAAAGATGATACTGCCTTTTGGCGATGAATTAGTGGGACTACCTGTTCCTACCCTCTTAACTTTATAAAGAGGAAACTGAAGCTGATACAATTTATGTGACAAAGACTAGGATGTCACTGGAGAGCCTAGGGTAGTCAATAAACATTGATTATTCTCTGGTAGTGAATGACTGATAAAGAACAATTTTGACTTTGTTGAAATTTATGATTCTGAAGGGGATAGGGGAAAGTTAAGGCACATGCAAGTAGATTATGAATCAAAATTAGACATGGAAGTACTCTAAAAGTTAGACCCAGATCTCTAGATTCTAAATATAGTGACTATACCATCCAATTAATTAATGTGTTTGAACTTGTCTCCTTTTGTTAACTATCTTTCCCAGTTCTTTCATGTTTGTTTTTAACAGAAGCTCAAAGCTGCATATGAAAATTTTATATTAAAGTAACTATCACTTGATAGATTTTCACAAAATACTAACCTCCATTTGTCCAGTTGTGATTCAGTGTCTCCTTAGCCTTTAGTCCAGATTATGATTTTTTGTTTTTCCCACTGTAAATACTGTTGATCTAGCAATCTCAGTGACTTTTGCAGAGATGTTTCCTTTTGAGGTTTCTTCTTAATTGAACTCAGTTTTTGGACCCAATTAATTCTACTCTTTAATTTTGCAAATTCTGCTGCCTTATTTCCCAGACACTGTTATTATCAGGAACATTTATAATGAATGACAATCAATTGAGAACAAGGTGGAAGTTATCCCTGTACTTTGTGTGTGTAGATCTTGCTGGTATGAAATATCTGTGGGTGGATTTGGTAGTTATTCTGGCAGTTTCTTGGTGCGTGGAGTTTCCAGACAATTGAACAAATTCCACTGTAAAGGATTTTCAACCTTCAAGTTTCTGTTGATTGTTAACTTCTTCTTTCTGCACTTGACATCATCACTCCTTTTTAAAAAAACACAACATGACTTCTTCAAGATTATATGTTGGAGGTCTTTTTGTTCTATGAACCCCTTTGGCCATCTGGTCAGAGGTCTTAAAATGCAGAAAATATGTAATATTATAAAACAAATCGATAACATTGAAAAAATAATCATCAAAATAGTTTAACCAAAAAATAACTTCACAGACTCCCAGGTAAGGATCTTGTCCAATTCTCGCCATTTTACAGATGAGGAAACCAAGAGCCATGCAAGTACTAAGTGTCACATCCTGGATTCTTACTTAGGTTTCTAGATTTTGGAGCCAATACCCCCCCCATTCCTATTTTTTTAATTTTTAATTTTTTAGGTTTTTGCAAGGCAAATGGGGTTAAGTGACTTGCCTAAGGCCACACGGCTAGGTAATTATTAAGTGTCTGAGGTCAGATTTGAACTCAGGTACTCCTGACTCCAGGGCTGGTGCTCTATCCACTGGGCCACTTAGCTGCCCCCACCTTCATTATTTTTTTAAAGAGAAATGGTTTGTGAAATTTCTACTTGTGTCCTTTTACACTTTCTTCAAATTGGGGGAAGGAAGGTTCAGTGGTCCAGGTGAAAAGCATTTGGTGGGGGAGGCGAGGAGGGGTAAGAAGGTGACCTCGTGGATATAATTAGGTTGGATTAACTAAAGCCTTTTGAGAAATCCCCTTCCCCAAGATCATTAATAAAATTATTCTGGGATAAGAGAAAAAGCTATGTCATAGGTTAGAATCTGTTGAAAGACTAAAGTTGTAATTTAATGAGGGTGAATGATCTGACTGTTTTATTAAGGGATTTTCACCTATTTCCTTTTTCCTCCAATAAAGCTTCTGAACAAGCCATTGCATGCTTTGTCTCACCCAGACCCAGTCCTTCCTCCAGCTTTCAAGGGTGAGAATAATTCAAGGTTATAGCTTTTAGCCAGCCTGAATGACTTGGGTTGGGGAGTGATGTTGGAGAATGGTGTGTATATCCTGGAGAGATGGATTAGTCATTAAAGAACAAGTTGGAAACCTCTTGAATTTTGTTTGTCTTATAACTCAGTGCTTTGAGGTAGAAATAGCCATTGGCAGAAGGAAAAAAGAGAGTAGGTGGAAGAGAAGGGAGGAAGATTCAGAAGAATGTTATTTGCCTAGGTCTGATTACATGGAAGTCCTTGGTAGAATTGGGGATACTGCCTAGACCTCTTGTCTCTAAGTCACTCAAGGTTCCTTTGGCCTCAGCTACATAGGAGTTAGGGAGGAGAGTTTGGGTAAAATGAACAATGGGCATTTATATCATGTTTAAGGACTGAACTTGAGCAATTGGCTGAAAAAAGTAATTAGTAAATTTCTTAATTAGTTCTGTTAGTAGTTCTGTTGTAAGGATAATCCTTTTGTTAGTTTAATCTGTGAAAATAGGGTTGAGACCCCATTTCATATTTAAGTCATTGACCCATACCTGTGAAATTCAAGTTATCCTATATTAAAAGGAAGTGATGACTGAATTAGCTAAAAAGTCATGACTATGTTGGATTCATAGGCTTCAGTTGAAATGTACACTGTAAAATGGGGGGACTATAATCTGCAAATACAGAATTATAATCTGTCCAACTCAAGTACCAAGCACATAATGATAAATCCTAATAAATCCCTGTTGACTGACTTCCTTTTTAAATATATAGACTTAAAGTATATATATGTCTTTGTGTATTTAGATATTTATATATGTCTGTCTGTCTGCCTCTCTATCTTCTGGAATCCCAGGAATACAAGAGATACTTTCCATATAAAAAATAATATAGACTAGGGATCCTGCTTGGCTTCTGACTTGAGTGATTTAAGCATAATCATTTAACCTCTCTTAGTTTCAGTTTTGTGGTTCACTGATGAGAATAATGAGGGTTACTGGAATTCCTTTAATTTTCAGAGTGCCATACTCTTTTTTTTCAAGGATCTTCATATCGACCTAAAGAATAGGAAACAAGACCAGGAGGTTTATAAATCCAAAGTGGTGAAATTTCTTTATTTTTTTTTTTTTAGGTTTTTGCAAGGCAAACGGGGTTAAGTAGCTTGCCCAAGGCCACACAGCTAGGTAATCATTAAGTGTCTGAGACTGGATTTGAACCCAGGTACTCCTGACTGCAGGGCCAGTGCTTTATCCACTACGCTACCTAGCCCCCCTTTTAGGGTTTTTTTTTTTTTTAGGTAAAGTGGTGAAATTTCTACATCCCTCTTAAACAGTAGACTGATATGGCATGGGGGTGGAGAAGGAGACTCTCAGAGGTTGGCTGAGGTCAGTGAAGTAGCACTTTTCCTTTGCCCAAAGCCAGATTCAAGAGTGTGATTCAGCATATAGTTCTTCCTGTGCCTAGGGTAGGTAAGAGTGAGTATTTTGCACTCCCCCCCATAAGTCAGTATTTCCATATGGCAGAGAAGAAGAGAATGTATGGAAAAAGATAATCTGCATGATCATATGTTGAAAAATAGATATGTTGAAAAATACTCTGTTGTGGTGAGGTATCCCAGAGAGATAGATTTTATTGCCACCTAAGTGCCATAGGTTGGCAAAAACAACACAGGATTGGGCAAGTTTTGGTGGAAGGAATTGTTGAAACAAGAAGGATCGGCTTGTGGGAATGAGTTATTAAAGACGGACTTGGGATGTTTGACCAGATTTTATTCAAGTCACATGGCAATTAACTGTAGAATCAGAGACTAAAATTAGTGCTGCTTTGCTGTATATTTGCTCCTCAGCAGAAAGGTGCTCCAAACTAATGAAGAATCTTATCTTTGTAACTAATAATTTAGTAATCCTGTGTTTTTTTCTTTTTTTTTTTTTTAAGGTTTTTGCAAGGCAATGAGGTTAAGTGGCTTGCCCAAGGCCACACAGTTAGGTAATTATTAAGTGTCTGAAGATGGATTTGAACTCGGTTACTCCTGACTCTAGGGCCAGTGCTCTATCCACTGCACCACCTAGCTGCCCCATTGTGTTTCATTTTTAAAAAAAAATTTTTAGATGACTTTGTTTTTACAGCATAGTTATCTCCCTTATAAAATTCTTCCACCTCCCCATCCTCCTGTCCTTTGAGGGGAAAAAATATTAAGGGACGTTAATAGCTACAGCCACCGAATTTTATTGCATATAGCATATTTTGCACCCATGATGCCCCCCTCTGTACTGAGAGGAGTGAGTTGTGTTTCATTGACTGTTCTTTGGGGTCAGAATTGGTCATTAAATTAATCTGTTCTGGTTGCTAATTTTTAGTATTTTAATTTAATAGTTATTATGAATGTTGTTCTTTCCATGTTCCGGTTCTGTTTCCAGGCTTTCTTGTTCTGGTTATATTTACTTTTCTCTATATCAGTTCATTTAAATCTTCAGTGTTTCTTTTTTTAATCTTTTTTAATAAAGATTTTATTTATTTTGAGTTTTACAATTTTTCCCCTAATCTTACTCTCTCCCCCACCCCCAACAGAAGGCAATTTGTCAGTCTTTACATTATTTCCATGGTATACATTGATCCAAATTGAATGTAAGGAGAGAGAAATCATATCCTTAAGGAAGAAACATAAAGTATAAGAGATAGCAAGATCAGACAATAAGATATCAGGCTTTTTTTTTTTTCCCTAAATTAAAGTTAATAGTCCTTGGTCTTTGTTCAAACTCCATAGTTCTTTCTCTGGATACAGATGGTATTCATTGCAGGCAGCCCAAAATTGTCTCTGATTGTTGCACTGATGGAATGAGCAAGTCCATCAAGGTTGAACATCACCCCCATGTTGCTGTTAGGGTGTACAGTGTTTTTCTAGTTCTGCTCATCTCGCTCAGCTTCAGTTCATGCAAATCCCTCCAGGTTTCCCTGAATTCCCATCCCTTCTGGTTTCTAATAGAACAATAGTGTTCCATGACATACATATACCACAGTTTGCTAAGCCATTCCCTAATTGAAGGACATTTACTTGATTTCCAATTCTTTGCCACCACAAACAGGGTTGTTATGAATATTTTTGTACAAGTGATGTTTTTACCCTTTTTCATCATCTCTTCAGGGTATAGACCCAGTAGCGATATTGCTGGATCAAAGGGTATGCACATTTTTGTTGTCGTTTGGGCATAAATCTTCAGTGTTTCTAGGAGTTTCTCAGATTTGTCAATTCTTTTTGTGTATGTTTTAATTGTGTTCCTTATCATTGCCCCTTGCTACTTTCATTCATCTTTCCCCCCTAACTAAAACCTCTTCCTCTTAAAACTTACCCCTTCACTGTTGAAAGTACCACCATCCTCCCAAGTCTCTCAGGTGTCAACCAAGGTGTCATCTTCACCTTTTCATTATCTTTGCCTCCCCATATCCAGTCTGTTGCCAGGGCCTGTCCTTTTCAGTATTTCTTCTGCACTCCCCCTTCTCTTTTCTCCTGCAGACCCTCATTACTTTATGCCTGAACTATTACAATAGATAGCAGGTAGATCTTTCTGCCTCAAGTCTCTCCCCACTACAATCTACCCCCAATTCAGCCACTCAGGTGATTTCTCCAAAGTTCAGGTCTGACTTTTCCACTCCTATAACTCAGTAACTTCTTATCACCTCTGGGAGTAAACCAAAATCCTCTGTTTGGTATTCAAAGACCTTTAAGACCTAGTTCCCGCTGATCTTCCCAGGCTTTTTACACCTTATTCCCTCCTTTGATCTAGTGACACTAGTCTCTTGGCTATTTCATCAACAAGACACTCTTGTCTCTTGACTCTGGGTGTTTTTTTTGGCTGCCCCCCCCAGCCCATCCCCCTTATTATTTCTGATTATTGCCTTCTAGATTTCTTTAAATCTAATTAAAATCCAGTCTTCTACAAGAAGCCTTTCCTAATCCCTCTTCTCTGTTACTTATTTCCTATTTGTCTTGTATAGTTAATTTATATTTATTATCTCTCCATTAGACTGTAAGCTTCTTGAGGGAAGTGTGATCTTTTCCTCTTTTTGTGTCTCCAGTGATATTAGTAAAGTGCTTGCCAGAATACTTAATACATCATTTTGGAACCCTTCCTTGAAGCAGTGCATCATTTTTTTCATCACATTATAATATTCCTTCACATTCTTATCATCCTAGTTTATTCAAACACTCCCTCATCATAGACACTTACCATAATTCCCAATTTTTGCTGCCTTTAAAAGTGTTGCTATTAATATTTTGATGTCCATGGAGCATTTCTTGTGCTTCTTCATTCAGACTATTAAACAACTTCACTGTAGAGTATGAAATGATAGCTTTAGATTTATAGTGGTCTGTTGATTTTTTTAGTCTGTTTATCTGAGTTCACCAGCTGCTACTTAGTGGGGCCCAACTGGAAAAACAACTAGTTAAGGTCTGTCTGAACTGTGAGCCCTGGTCTCTTTGTATCTGATGAAGCTACCTTTGGATTTGGAGGCAGGGTAACTTTAGGCAAGTCATGTAGTTCTCTGTATTTCTTATTTTCTCTTGTAAAATGTTGGGGTTTCACAAGAACACCTGCAATATTGTTTAACAGAAAGAGCACAGGGATTTACCAGCCACCAGTGGAGGTAGAAGGGGGAAGAAAAGGGAACAAACATTTGGTATAGTGTACCAGACACTGTACCAAATAAGAGCTTCACTATTGCCTTTGATTTCATAACAATTCTGGAAGGTAGATGCTGTTTTGCATCTAAGGAAACTGAGGTTAAGTGATTATCTAGTATCAATAAGCATTTGAGGCTAGATTTGAACTCTGATCTTCTGGTCTTCATGCTCAGTGCACTATGTACCATGTACCTAGCGGTATCTAGTCTGAGCATTAGGATTTCAATCTTGGCTCTTTCTGGCTATGGGCAAGTCATTTCCCCTCTTTGGGACCTAGTTTCCCTATCCATGGAATGATGGTGTTGCACAAAATGATCTCTGAAGTCTTTTCCTCCTTCTAAACCCATAATCCCATACTGGGAGTTTTTAACCTGCTATCTGTGAACTCAAAAAAAATATAACTGCATTTAAACATAATTGATTCTAGATTTTTTTTTTTTGTAAGGCAATGGGGTTAAGTGGCTTGCCCAAGACCAAACAGCTAGGTAATTATTAAGTGTCCGAGGCTGGATTTGAACTCAGGTACTCCTGACTCCAGGGCTAGTGCTCTATCCACCTAGCCACCCCCATAATTGATTCTAAATCCATTTATTTTATGCACTTTTATGCTAAGCACTGTAGAGAGAAAGACAAGATAACCCCTGCTCTCAAGGGGCTCATGTTTTATTTATTTATTTATTTTTGCAAGGCATGTGAGGTTAAGTGTCTTGCCCAAGGCCACACAGCTAGGTAAATATTAAGTGTCTGAGGCCATATTTGAACCCAATTACTCCTGACTCCAGGGCCAGTGCTCTATCCACTGGGGGGCTCATAATTTAATAGAGAGAATAACCGTTATTATATATAACATACACACATATATAAAACATATATATAGGATAAGTTGGAAACATTCAAGAGAAGCTTGATAATAATCAATATAATCATCAGATAATCACTAGAATTAAGTGGGGAAGGAAGGAATTCACCAGATTTCCAAAGGGATCCCTTCTATAAGAACTCTTTCAATTCTTAAGTTCCAATTAGTTTATCATTCACTTTTTTTTTAGGTTTTTTTTTTTGTAAGGCAAACGGGGTTAAGTGGCTTGCCCAAGACCAAACAGCTAGGTAATTATTAAGTGTCTGAGACTGGATTTGAACCCAGGTACTCCTGACTCCAGGGCTGGTGCTTTATCCACTAGGCCACCTAGCCACCCCTCCAATTAGTGTATGTAAATAAATTCTCTGTCTATGGTAGGCTCCAAAATACTAATTTTGCATATCCAGTGCCAGGGTATAAAGTTAGAAAATTGGAAGAGATATGAGTAGAACCAGAACCCAATTCTCCTGAACACCTCTCTAGTACTTGAACTCCCTTGAATTAACTGAGATGAAAGGAAGCTCAGAAGCTGAATGTTATTTGGTAGTTGCTTCAGATCAAACATAAGTCCCTCAGTTGAACTGTTTTTTGAGACAATTTGATGTAATGACTAGAAAGTTGGACTTTGAATCAGAAAAAACTTGAATTAAAATTTGCTTCTAACATTCGCTAGCTCGGATTTAGAGTTAAGTTGCTTCTTTTAATTTCTTCATTGATAAAATGGGGATAATAATGGCAGTATCTCATAGGGATTGTAGGATCAAATGAGAGTATGTTTAAAATGCTCTGAAAACCTTTAAGACACATTATTTTGTGAACTGTTTGTTGACAAGAAGTTAAAGTCTATGGCTGACTGCAGGAAACTCTTAGAGCATCCTCTACTGAGATGAGATGAATTTTATCACCTTGATATAGTGGGAATAGCTTATTTTCAAAAAGAGAGAACATTTAGGCAATTGCATGTACTTCTTCATTGGTAAAATGTAGGGGCTACATTAGATAGAGATTGATGATTCACACCCTTAAAAGGACTTAATCCAAGATTAATTGGTATGGGTTAAGACCTTTCTTTATGTTAAAACAAAAAGTCTTGCTCCTTTTGGCTGTTTTTCAAAGTAGGTAATGGGGAACTTCCTCTATTATCCTTGGACTGCTTAATACTTCTGGAGGAGGAATGGTGGAGTGTTGTGTGTAGTGTATTGTAGGACTACCTGGGAACATTCATCAGCATTTATTAAAATCTGACTATCCAGAGCACTACATAAGGTGCTGTCAGAAGTACAAAGATTAGTTAAGGCTTGGTCTCTTATCTTTCTGGAATTTTTTTTATTTGAGTTTTATGATTTCCCCCCCAATCTTACTTGCCTCCCCCCACACCCCCACAGAAAGCAATCTGTCAGTCTTTACTTTGTTTCCATATTGTATACTGATCCAAATTAAGTGTGAGGAGAGAGAAATCATATCCTTAAGGAAGAAACAAAAAGTCTTAGAGATAACAAGATCAGACAATAAGATATCTGGGTTTTTTCCTAAATTAAAGGGAATAGTCCTTGAACTTTGTTCAAACTCCAAGGTTCTTTATCTGGATATAGATGGTATTCTCCATTGCAAGAAAGCCCAAAATTGTCCCTGATTGTTACACTGATGGAATGAGGGAGTCCTTCAAGGTTGATCATCACCCCCATGTTGCTGTTAGGGTGTACAGTGTTTTTCTGGTTCTGCTCATCTCACTCAGCATCAGTTCATGCAAATCCCTCCAGGGTTCCCTGAAATCCCATCCCTCCTGGTTTCTAATAGAACAATAGTGTTCCATGACATACATATACCACAGTTTGCTAAGCCATTCCCCAATTGAAGGACATTTACTGGATTTCCAATTCTTTGCCACCACAAACAGGGCTGCTATAAATATTTTTGTACAAGTAGTGTTTTTACCCTTTTTCATCATCTCTTCAGGGTATAGTTCCAGTAGTGGTGTTGCTGGGTCAAAGGGTATGCACGTTTTTGTTGCTCTTTGAGCATAGTTCCAAATAGCTCTCCAGAAGGGTTGGATGAGTTCACAGCTCCACCAACAGTGTAATAGTGTCCCAGATTTCCCACAACCCTTCCAACAAAGATCATTCTCCTTTCTGGCCAGTCTGAGAGATGTGAAGTGGTACCTTGGAGAAGCTTTAATTTGCATTTCTCTAATAATTAATGATTTAGAACCATTTTTCATATGGCTATAGATTGCTTTGATCTCCTCATCAGTAAATTGCCTTTGCATATCCTTTGACCATTTGTCAATTGGGAATGGTTTTTTGTTTTAAAAATATGACTCAGTTCTCTGTATATTTTAGAAATGAGTCCTTTGTCAGAATCATTAGTTGTAAAGATTGTTTCCCAATTTACTACATTTCTTTTGATCTTGGTTACGGTGGTTTTATCTGTGCAAAAGCTTTTTAATTTAATGGAATCGAAGTCATCCAGTTTGTTTTTGGTGATGTTCTCCATCTCTTCCTTAGTCATAAACTGCTCCCCTTTCCATAGATCTGACAGGTAAATTAGTCCTTGATCTTCTAATTTGCTTATAGTATTTTTTTTTTATGTCTAAATCCTGTATCCATTTAGATCTTATCTTGGTAAAGGGTGTGAGGTGTTGGTCTAATCTAAGTTTCTTTTATACTAAGGAAGGTATATTCTTTTTTCTTTTAGGTTTTTGCAAGGCAAATGGAGTTAAGTAGCTTGCCCAAGGGCACACAGCTAGGTAATTATTAAGTGTCTGAGGCCAGATTTGAACCCAGGTACTCCTGACTCCAGGGCCAGTGCTTTATACACTGTGACATCTAGTTGCCCCAGGAAGGTATGTTCTTAAATGAATGCCTTTATAGTTTTTTACCTTCCATGAGAATTAGGGTCATGACCCTTTTTTTGGTACTTAGTAACAAGGTGGACATTTAATATATGGCATAAATAGCCTGTGGTGGCTAGGTTGTGCAGTGAATAGAGCACCGGCCCTGGAATCAGGAGAACCTGGGTTCAAATGTGGCCTCAGCCAGTTGACTCTATAGCTCTGTGACTTGGGCAAGTTACTTAACCCCTGATTGCCTGGAATCTAGGGCCATCTCCTGACCCTTATTTGACCACTGGACCTTGATGGCTCAAGAGGAAAAAAATGAGGCTGGTAACTTAACACAGCACCCTCCTCACTCAAATACTATCTCTGATGTTGTGGTCTTCTTTGAGAACAAAGGACAAACATCAGTATGTGGTATACTATTGGTATACTTACAAGCAAGGTGTTGGGTAGATTTCTGAAGGATATGAGCTTATTAGATTTGGGGAGGTGTTTAGGGTGGGTGTTATGAAGGGATTGTGGAATTTGAGTTAGGCTTTAAAAGTAACAAGTGAGATTTTACCAGAAGGAAGAGTTTTTACCAGAAGAAATAGAAGGTGTAGAAAGAGGTGGAATGTATATGGGATTCATAAGAAGAGGGACACAGAGGATGCTGATTATTCCAGTTAAGTTTTGACCTTTTTAAAGTACATGGAGGAGAATATTTTTAAGTGGTGTAGGAAAGAAGGAAAGGTGCTAAATCACATTTCCAACCTCCTTGGGCATTTTACTCCCCCTCCTAAACTGTTGTTGAGTCATTTCAGTCTTGTCCAACTTTCTATGACCTTATTTTGGGAGAGTATCTTCTTGGCAGAGACACTGGAATGGTTTGCCATTTCATTCTCTAGCTCATTTTACAGATGAAAAATGGACATAAACAGGGTTAAATGACTTGTCCAAGATCACATATCTGAGACTATTTGATTCATGAGTATGAATCATCCTGAATCTAAGACCTCTGCTCTTTCCATTGCATCATTTAGTCTTTCTGAATTCAGATTCAGCCAAACTGACCTCCCTGTTCCTCATACGTGACACTCCATCCCTTCTTCCACTTCTGGAAGTTACTTGATTTCTTTTAAGATATAACTCAATGGGGTGGCTAGGTGGCGCAGTGGATAGAGCACCTGCCCTGGAGTCAGGAGTACCTGAGTTCAAATCCGGCCTCAGACTTAATAATTACCTAGCTGTGTGGTCTTGGGCAAGCCACTTAACCCCATTTGCCTTGCCAAAACCTTAAAAAAAGATATAGCTCAAGAAGTTGTGTCTAATCCCCTTAGCTTTCCAGAGCACCTTGGATTTTACTCCTTTGTATAGATTTGTAATGTTTTGCTTTATATTAGTTCTGTATATATATATACATGTCTCCACATTAGAAGTTCCTTGCTGGTTGGAATTGTTTCATTCTTCTTACCTGTTTTTTCCCAGAACTTTTAGTATTACCTAGCGAATAGGCACTTATTTTAAATGCTTGTTGATTGATTTTTACATCCTGTAGTAAAGAATACATTTTTCTATCTAGGTTTCATGCTCATAAATTAATAGCAATCAACAAGTATTTTTTAAACCTCCTACTTATTTGCAGGGAACAGTATTGGGTGCTGGGGATAGAAATAATTAGGATGAAGCAGTCCCTACCTTCAAAGAGTTAACATTCTATCTGGAGAGATAACCATTCACATGAATAATTATGTACAAAATAAATGCATGGTATATATATTTTGGGGGAGGGCATGAGCAGCAAGAAATCAGGAAAGATTTCATGTAGAAAATAAAAAAAGGGGGGATTCTAGGAAGAGGAGGACAAGGACTGGGTTCACTGTCTCTCTTCCCATTGATGGAATTGACTCTCCTCTTTTCTCTTGCTTGTGTGGAAGTACATGAATGTGGAGTCTAGGAGGAGGAAGTGTATAAATCAACATTTAACTTAGTTTCTTAACTTCTCAGCACCTTTACAACATATGGGTTGTTGTAATCTTGGCCTATTGTGCCCTCTTTCTTCCTCCTGTCCTTTATTTCTCATTGAGCTTCAGGGGTTTTTGAATAATGCTGAAGGATCTGGGAAAATGGAGGAAATTAAGACTTCTTTTCAAGTTAAAGAAAGTGTGCTAAATCATTGGCAAGCAACTTTTGTCTTACCCTTATGTGCTTTATGTTCCCTAATAAACATTTTGTGGTCATTTGGGGAATGAGGCTTATATGAACTTTGTTTCCTAACATAAATGAGGGTTATTAGAACAAAGAAATATTTGTGTCTTTATGTTGTCAGGTTTAATGTAGGAATACAGGAGGAACATATAGGAGCAAAACTTCCCACAGTCTTATCTTAGCGTTGTCTTTTGGGTAAAAACAATAGAAAATAGGATAAGAACCACCTTTATCTTCTCCTGAAATACATTAAATTACAGAGGACTGTAATCTGACTCCTTTCATTCAAACTAAGTAACAGCAGCAAGACAAAAACTTTTGGCACAGATGAAAACCTGGAACCCAGTGAAAGATTGAACTAAGATTTTAAAAAAGTATTGATAAGCATCAAGGAGACAGGACAGTACATGGTCTCTCAGTTCTCACCTACAGTGGATTAACTGTTCATGGGCATTAGTTCAAAAAGTTGTTTATTTTCATATCTTTTCCAGTTATTCCATTATAGAAAGGGTAAGAATTGAGTCTTCTTCTATATAATAATTTCCTTGCCTCCCTGAGCATCAGAATTTTTACCTTTAAATTAATGATAAAACATATATAGGCCTCTAAGGCTTTCAAAAGACTGTCTATAATATTATCTCATTTGATGTTTATAAAAGTATTATCATTCCCATTATACAGATGAGGAAATTGACAGGTTAAATGAAATGTCTGAGATGCCATTTGAATGAAAGCTTTCCTGACTCCTTGGGTATATGGAAAACTCTAAAGTAAGCCATTTATCTTCAGTACAAGCTCTATATCTATAGTTATCCCTTTCTGGACACTTTTCTCTGCTAAGATGCCCTGGCTTTTCTCTTCATTTATTTATTCATTCATTCATTCATTCATTTATTTATTTTTTAGGTTTTTGCAAGGCAAATGGGGTTAAGTGGCTTGCCCAAGGCCACACAGCTAGGTAATTATTAAGTGTCTGAGACCAGATTTGAACCCAGGTACTCCTGACTCCAGGGCCGGTGCTTTATCCACTGTGCCACCTAGCTGCTCCAAGTTCCTCTCTTAACAGCAGATTTTTAATGAAGAGAAAAGGGGCAGCTAGGTGGCACAGTGGATAAAGCACCGGCCCTGGAGTCAGGAGTACCTGGGTTCAAATCTGGTCTCAGACACTTAATAATTACCTAGCTGTGTGGCCTTGGGCAAGCCACTTAACCCCATTGCCTTACAAAAAAAAAAAGACAGCAATTTCAATAAGGCCACTATACTTTAGGACAGGGTTTCTTAACCTCTTTTGTTACATGGATGCCTTTGATATTCTTGGGGAGGCCTCCAGATCCCTTTTCAGAATAATATTTTTAAATATAAAAAATAGAATTACAAAAGATCACCTAGGATTACAATCATTTTGAAATAATCATAAAAATGTTTGAAAAGTTCACATTCTCAAAAGTTAAGAACTCTTGTTTTAGAGTGAATTTAGTTCAGTGATCCTCATTGATTACATTTAAGTCATCAGTGATTATGGAATAAAAGCATCCTATGCATAGTGGACACTCTTAATCATAGATTTGACTTCTTGGGGTTAATTGCTCTATAAGATACAAAGAGAGTTGGGAGAAAATCATGGTGGCTGCTTTAGAGCAGCATGCTTCCTCAAAACTACCTTCTCTATTACTGCTTTCTCTATAGTAGGAGAATTGAGAGGTAGCATGTACAGTAGCAGAGAATATTTCTGCTTTTGGTTTTATTTAAAAGAATTCCTATTAAGATAGGAACATTTTTCATTAATAGAATCCTTTTAGGCTTCACTCTTTGGACTCAAAAGGCCTTGCAGAAATTCATGCAGACTTCCTGGGTGCCCTGGGTCCAGGCAGCTTCAGAAATTCTAGGTTGATAAACTTTGTGGAGGTTTTTATTTTTAGACTTGATGAGTCAGAATGAGCACTTCTTTGGGAGGATCCCCAGTGAGTAAGTGTAGGATTGGTGATGGGAGTCTGGAATCTTCTTCTCTACAGATATGCTTGATTCTTTTCTGGTGCTGTCCAATCAAGCCTTATATTCCCTCCCTTGTTTTGCTCTAACTCTGGCATTGGGGAAATCTATACTCAGTCTGTTTTAGATAGGATTTTGCATCTAGAGCACAACAGGTTTGATATTGTTCCCATCTGTGCCTAGCTGTGGACCTCAGATTGCTTCTTTGTTTTATATTCTCTCTAAAAGTTAGGGCTTCAGTTTGAATAAGACTTATTCATTTGTCCTTGTTCTGAATGTTGCAGTTTTCAGTATTTTTGTTTTTTTTGAGCATTGTATCCTTTCCTTCCGAAGAGATAGTAAACTCAAAGACTCATACTGTGCCTATCTTTTTGATATTTTCCCACAAGGTTTTGCTTATGGGGGATGCTCAGCTGTTGGTTTATTGGCTGAGCAGTTACATTCTTCCCCTCTAATTCACTTTGATCAACATTTTTGTTGTGCACCAATTAATTAGGTGAGAGACTTCTAAGTCTGTTTCAAATATCCAGCCCCTGTCTGAGAGGAAGAGTTGACAATTGAATAGACAGATGATTTCCCCACCCTTATTAATAATAGTTAGCATTGCTGTTACTATAGGACTTTAAGGTTGCAAAGTGGTTTACCAACATTAACTTATTTTATCCTCACAACAACTCTGCAAGGTAGGTGCTATTGTTATTTTTATTTTATTCTATTTTATTATTTAAGGTAGTGGGGTTAAGTGACTTGCCCAAAGTCCCATAGCTAGATAATTGAGTGTCTGAGGCCAAATTTGAACTCAAGTCCTCCTGACTCCAGCACTAAGTGCTCTATCCACCTAACTGCCCCTGTTATTTTTAGTTTAGAGATAAAGAAACCAAGGGAGAGACTGATCAGTGTCATTTAGTTAGAAATTATCTGAAGCTGGGTTTGAACTTGAGTCTTCCTGACTTCAGGTCTTGTGCTCTACTACACTACCTAGTTGCTTTTAAATTTACACTTTATTCTTAGAATTGAGTTGCATTGCTATTTAAATAGAATTTCAGCAAAACTTCACTTAGTTGGAATGTTCAAGTATAGAGATCATTCTGATACAATGATTGGGGAAAGACTTGTTTTGTCCTTTGTTGAAAATGTTTATAATAATAATAATAATAATAATAATAATAAACATTTACATAGTATTTATCATATACAAGGCATTGTGCTAAGCACTTTACAATTATTATTTGATTCTCACAATAATCCTAGGGTTAAGTGCTATTGTTTTCCTCATTTTACCAATGAGAAAACTCAGGTAGAGACAGGGGTTAAGTGATTTACCTAGGGTCATACAGTTAGTGTCAGAGCTTGCTTTTGAATTCAGGTCTTCTTGACTCCAGTCTGAGAACTCTATACATTGCATTACCCAACTGCCTTTAAATTTACACTTCATATAGCTTACACTTACTTTTGGTTAGAATACTCAGTGATGGAGATGTTCTGATGAAGTTTCATTTCCAGAAAGGTTTATGACTCTTGTTGAAAATGTTTCTGAATGTTTGAATATAAAAATAATGAGACTGAACTGATTGCTCTGGTGATATTCAGGGCTCTGAAATTTGCTTGTTTATTTATTTGAATATTGCCCCCACCTCCACCCTTTCCCCAATGAGCTTTTGTGTTCCTCCTGAAATGGCAAAGGCATGAAATAAGCAAGATTATTTTTGGATTGGTACTCCTTTTTAATCAAGGATTTACTGATTATTGCTGTTGTTGGCAGTAATATCAATTAACAAGCATTTCTACTATGTGGAAAGCATTTGGAAATACAAATGTAAAAGTGAGTGAGACAATTTTTATGAGTAGCTTAAAGGAAATGTGAAATGCACAAGTTTAGAGAACCCACCCCAAATGTTCACGTGGATTATTTTTGCCCAACGGTAGAGCATTCTGAGTTCATCTTGATCTGATCAACCACAGACATCATAACTCTAATATAGTAATGTCATTTTGGTCTCCAAGAATGAAGAAGAACCACCAACCAATGAGAGGCATATATTTAAATGGGGGTTGTAAATCATGATTTATGATAAGCCTAAATCTTGAATCCATTGAGTTCTCAGAAGTAAGTTGAATATTTATGCTTTGAACAGCTGGATCTTTAGAATGAAATAATATTCTGATAAGAAAGTCTTTTTTTTTTCCTTTGTTGCATTTGCTATCTTGTAGAGATCAAGTATACACAGTCATAACATATGCCTAGGGTTTCAATTTAGATGCTATTGTTTCATTGTAATAGTTTAGGGGTTTAGGGTAAGGTGAATGCATGTTTACAGAATTAAATTACCAAGACAGTTGTAGGAGGAGGTGGGTTAGATGACTATTATTTGTTGGGGGGATTTTTAAGTTGCTTTCAGTTATATCCCACTCTTTGTGATTCCTTTTGGGATTTTCTTGGCAGTGATATTAGAATGTTTCCTTCTTCAGATCTTTTTATGGGGCAGCTGAGGCAAATAAGGTTAAGTGACTTGCCTAGGGTCACACAACTAGTAAGTATCTGAGTTTAGATTTGAACTCAAATGCTACTGATACTCAATTGACTTTGACATCCAACCTCTACCTCATGACTACTATTAGGTATATTGTATTGGATGATTCTTTTTTGCATGAATTTAACTAGATGACTGATTCTAACTCCTAAATTCTGTGATTTGTCTATTAGTGAAAAAAGAATGAAAAGTTTAGCATAGGAGGCATGGTGGTACTGGGGGGGGGGGGGGCTTGGCCTGGAGACAAGGGACCTCAGTTTTAAATTTTTTTTTTTTTCAGGGCAGCTAGGTAGATTGAGCACTGACCCTGGAGTCAGGAGGACCAGAGGACCTGAGTTCAAATGTGACCTCAGACACATAATTACCTAACTGTGTGACCTTGGGCAAGTCGCTTAACACCATTGCCTTGCAAAAACTAAAAAGAAAAATTTGTTTTCAAAACTTATGTGACCTTGGACTAGTTAATTTCTTTGGGTCTTAGTTTCTTCTGAGGGTCCTTTTCAGCTCTAGCTCTGTGATCCTGTGAATTTTGAACTGGAAATTGGGAAAATTGGGTGCTGGTGTTGGTTCTTCCAGATGATCCTGGATAAGTTCCAAAGCACTGCTCTGTGACTTAATTTACCTATAAGTAAAAGAATCATTAATAATCCTTTTTTATCTAATCATCATGGAGTGAGTAGTGTTAATAAATAAGGGTGAGGCAGCAATAGATATTTTTTGTTCTGGGTGAAGTTTGCTAGGCATGGCTGGGTCTACTCAGTTTCGTACGTAGCAGAAGTCAGAGGTAAGTAAGCTAACCCATGCAACTAGAATAGGAAACCACAACTCTTCTCTGAGTAGAACACAGCATCCTCCTCAGAAACTGTTTATAAAGTCAGTGAGTTCATTCTAAGAAGTGCATTTACTTTCCCGCCCCCCCAAATAAGTACTCATACAAATTACATTTCAAATATTCCCATACTTCAGAAATAATGCTAAATAGAATTCATGAGCTATAGTCCAAAAGGCCTTCAGTGAAGAGACTCTAAACTCAGATCTTTATTAGTTGAGTGATCATGCTATCATATCCTTTTATCAGTTTTCTTATCTTCAAAGTGGATGATAAGAATGGGAAATACCTTAGCCTCCTTATCTAACTCAAACTCATCCCTCCCTCCCCCATTTTACAGGTGAGAAAGTTGTTTTTTAGGTTGAATGTTTTGCCCAAGGTCTTACAGGAAATGGCACAACCAGATTTTGGACCCTAGGTCTTAATTATACTCTTAATTGATCTTTCCAAAGTATCAAGAAGCTTCTCCTGGGGGTAAGTAATTTCTGCCCTGTCTGCTTCAAATGTTTTTAAGGATCAAATGAGGCAATACATAGGAAAGTGCTTTATGAAAATGGTCTTAGAAAGGGGGCTTAGCCCTACCTGATCTAAAATTATATCATAAACCATCAGTCATCAAAACTGTCTGGTATTGGCTAAGAAATAGAGTGGTGGATCAGTGAATAGACTAGGTGCAATAGCAGGAAACAATTGTAGTAATCTGCTGTTTGATAAACCCAAAGAGTCCAGCCATTGGGATAAAAACTCTCTCTTCGATAAAGTCTGCTGGGAAAATTGGAAGTTAGTATGGAAAAAACTTAGATTAGACCAACACCTCACACCCTTTACCAAGATAAGATCCAAATGGTTACAGGATTTAGACATAAAAAAAATACTATAAGCAAATCAGAAGATCAAGGACTAGTTTACCTGTCAGATCTATGGAAAGGGGAGCAGTTTATGACTAAGGAAGAGATGGAGAACATCACTAAAAACAAACTAGATGATTTCAATTAAATTAAAAAGCTTTTGCACAGACAACCACCGTAACCAAGATCAAAAGAAATGTAGTAAACTGGGAAACAATCTTTACAACTAATATTTCTGACAAAGGACTCATTTCTAAAGTGTCCAGAGAACTGAGTTATATTTTAAAAAAAAGACATTCCCCAATTGACAAATGGTCAAAGGGTATGCAAAGGCAATTTACAGATGAGGAGATCAAAGCAATCCATAACCATATGAAAAATTGCTCTAAATCATTAATTATCAGAAAAATTCAAATTAAAGTTTCTCTGAGGTACCACCTCAAACCTCTCAGACTGACCAATGTGACCAAAAAGGATAATGATCATTGTTGGAAGGATTGTGGGAAATCTGGGACACTGTTACATTGTTGGTGAACTGTGAACTCATCCACCTTTCTGGAGAGAAAGTTGGAACTATGCCCAAAGGCAACAAAAATATGCATACCCTTTGATCCAGAAATACCACTACTGGGCCTATACCCTGAAGAGATGATGAAAAAGGGTAAAAACATCACTTGTACAAAAATATTCATAGCAACCCTGTTTGTGGTGGCAAAGAATTGGAAATTAAGTAAATGTTCTTCAACTGGGAAATGGCTTAGCAAATTGTGGTATATGTATGTCATGGAACACTACTGTTCTATTAGAAACCAGTAAGGATGGGAATTCAGGGAAGCCTGGAGGGATTTCCCTGAACTGATGCTAAGTGAGATGAGCAGAACCAGAAAAACACTACACCCTAACAGCAACATGGGGTGATGATCAACCTTGATGGACTTGCTCATTCCATCAGTGCAACAATCAGGGACAATTTGGGGCTCTCTGCGATGGAGAATACCATCTGTATCCAGAGAAAGAACTGTGGAGTTTGAACAAAGACCAAGGACTATTACCTTAAATTTAGGGGAAAAAAACTGATGTCTTATCTGATCTTGCTATCTCTTATACTTTATGTTTCTTCCTTAAGGGTATGATTTCTCTCCACATTCAGTTTGGATCAATGTATACCATGGAAACAATGTAAAGACTGACAAATTGCCTTCTGTTGGGAGTGGGGGGAGGGAAGTAAGATTAGGGGAAAAATTGTAAAACTTAAAATAAATAAAAACTTTAAAAAAAAAGAAAGTGGTCTTAGAACTATTTGTAAGCAATTATTATAATTATCATCTTGATTTCAATTTAACAAACTCTTAGAGGTAGCTAAAATGATGGTGATAGAGCTTTGGAGGAAGAATCAGGAAGACTGAGTTCAAATCCAGCCTCACTAGCCGTGTGACTAGGCAAGCTATTTAATCCCTTTCTACCTGTTTCCTCAACTGTAAAATGAGAAAATTAAAATCTATCTCTCAGGGTTTTTGTCAGGATCAAATGAGATAATATTTGTAAAATCCTTAGCACAGCATCTGGCACATAGAAAGTATTTAGTCAATAGAATTCCCCTTATTTATTAAATGCTTTATTATGTACAAGAGACTATACTAGGCAGAGAAAATGAGGCAAAAATGAGATTATCCTTACTGTCAGGGACTTTGCATTCTACTGAAATATCAAGTTGATTTTATCTCTTAACAATTGATACTTGCATGTATCTGTATTTATTAGTTTTATATTTGTATTATATGTATTTTTATATTATTTATCTCCCCATGTAAGTCTCTTGGAGGCATTTTTTTTCATTCTTGTTTTCCTGAGTGTCCACTGACCAGTACCAGCATGGCAAATGCTCAATGAATAATATTTTGAATTTGCACTGTATGCACTTCCAAGCTAAAGTCTTTTCTGGTTTGAAATTTTCTTTATTTAAACTCTTAGTTTACAAAGAAGGTACTCAATAGCTACTTCATTATAGTGAGTCTCCTAGATTAGAGTTTCTTATTCTGGCATTCCAGAGGTCTGCAGATAACTTTTGAGGGAATTGTGGACTTGAATGGGGAAAACAATTACATCTAGTTTCACCAACTTCTAACTGAAATTGGGCATTTGCTTTAGTTAAAAAAAAACAACAAAAAACATTATTGTGACAAGGGGTCAGATGATTTCACAGACTGCCAAAGGAAGCAGGGCATGACACATAAAGGTTAAGAACCTCTGATTTAGAAAAGAGTAGAAATTTAGCTGGCTTGTGAGAAACCTGCAGCTTTTGCTTAGAGAAGGGAATAAGTGCTGCCTGAGAACAGGGAGAGTTACTTAGTCTGTTTGCTCCAGGGAGCTTATCCAACCTTGTTAGAATCAGTTATCTCCCTACCCCCAGCCAGTCAGAGAATTTGATGGCAGAAATCTTCTAGCCTTTCAGCTGCTCCTGCTAAAAAAAGAAACAACAGTTATCATTCCCTTTGGTTAAATGAACCTGATGGCCTATGAGAGAGCTATAAGGAACAAGAGTATTTCAGGAGTTAGAACTGATAGTACTCTGCCATGCAACTTGACCTGGAGGGAACTCTGGATTAGAAGGAGTAGAAGCTACATTTTTATTATTTATTGAGAAAATGTCAGGGAAGGCTAAAGTATCTGGTGTCTGGATGATGTTTTTTCTGACCCCTCTTTCTAATAAAAAAGACTCCAATTCAGTTCAGTGTCTGGGGGGGGGGGTATAAAGACAAAACTGTAAAACAGACTCCATCCTTAAAAAATTTATATATTGCTAGAGGGATACCGAATGTATCCAAATAAATACAAGGAAGTTTGGAGAGAAAGTTGGAACAATGTCAGGGAATAAAAGGGCATTATTATAGGGTGAATTAGGTAAGGTAATTTCTTTTTCTTTCTTTTCTTGCTTTCTTTCTGGTAGTTTCTAAACTAGCTTTGTATGAAGAAAGATTGTGAGAGGAAAAGGTCAGATATTGTGTTGGCTTGAGCAGATTGAGAAGGATCTTAAAAGTCAGGCTGGGAAGTTTTCATCCTGATTTGCTTTGAATAATTGCTTCATTGATTATTTTAGAATTAACATAAAGACTAGGAATGTTGGTGAGCAAGGTAGTGACAGATTATTTTGACAGCCATTTAGAACACAAAAGACTGGAAGCTGGGATATCACTTAGTCCAGGTAAACAGTGATGAACATTTGAACAAAATGGTATTCATTTCAGTAACAGGAACAAGTGTGAAAGGATACAGAGCTTCAATCAACAGAATATGGCCATTGCTTGAATGAATATATAGAGGTAGAAGAAACACTCAGGGATGAATCCAAAATTTAAAACTGAAAGGAAAGTGGTGCCTTTGACAGAAATAGGACCATTTAAAGGAGGTGTAGCTATAGAAAGAAAGGTGTTGAATAATTTAATTTTAGAACTCTCTGTCACCTATGAATAAGAATATTCTATTTGTTGGACCTATATGTAGTTAAGTACAGAAAATTCTCCAATACTAAAGGTATTGTGTTAAGGATTAGTAGTAATTTGCTCTGGTGTAGATTTGCTATAGGTGTAGATTGGGGGACCATGCAGTGAAAATTCAAAATATGTATGTTAATAAAATTTAAATTAAGATGAATAAAATTTAAAAATTAACAAAAATTAATCACATGCAGGAAAGTAGAGGATTTTCTTTAGAGTAGATGGATATTGGTACAGGTATGTGGGTCCTTTTTTGGAACACAAATTCAGGGGGCATTGGGTCAGTCCTGTAAATTCTTAAGTTTATAGGAGCAGCTATATTAAATCATATAGCTAGAATGCAGAACCTGGAGTCTGGGAGACCTGACTTCAAATCTAGTTTCAGACAGTTACTATCAAAGTGACCCTGGGCAAGTCACTTTTTGGGTCATATATTTGTTTGTTTTAATCTACTCAAGAAGAAAATGGCAAACCACTCTAATATCTTTACCAAAAAATATCCCATGGGGGTGACTAGGTGGTGCAGTGGATAAAGCACCTGCCCTGGAGTCAGGAGTACCTGAGTTCAAATCCAGCCTCAGACACTTAAAATAATTACCTTAGCTGTGTGGCCTTGGAGAAACCACTTAACCCAGTTTGCCTTGCAAAAACCTAAAAAAAAAAAATGAAGAACAAAAAAATTCCATGAACAGTGTGATCCACAGGGTCATGAAGAGTCAGATTCAACTGATTAGACAACTCTCCAAAAACTATCTTTTCGATATGATTGGTAAGTAGTGATTTGAGAAAGAAAATTTGGAGTGCTGTCTAAATAGATGATGGAACAGTGATTGTCTATTATCTTTATGAAGGAGTTGTAGCAAATTCATTGACTAACTAGTTAGGATTTCCTTGAAAAGGAGAAAGAATTAACCTACCAATTCATCTTCATTAAACTTTAAGCTATGAACTTTTTCTCATTTGAACACGTTGAGGGTTTATTTTAGCTTTTCAAACTTCTATTGTTATTCTTTTCAGCTATGGGGCTTTCCCCTGATGCTTTTAAAAAATTTTTAATGTTGTATTAGAAACAGCATGAAATATCACCTCAAACAACTAAACTTGATTGGTGACTTAGGTAATTTCTATGGTCTAGGGAATTTCCTCTAACCATACACGTTAGCAAGTGAGCTGCAATATGGGAACTGGCTGCTGGAGGAACAGAGTTGGGGCTTGCCCAGGGATCACATAGACAGGAATTGAATCCAGGGCTTTCTGACAATGAGATGACTTTTTAACCAGAATAACTTTAACATTTGAATTGAGTAACTTCAACTCTTATTATTTCATCTGAGAGGCAAGACATAGTGGATAGGGAGCTGGCCAGGAAGATCACACAGAGTTCTATTCCAGATGGACACATACTGACCATATGACCCTGGGCAAATTATTTAACCTATCTGTATTTCTAGGAATTTTGCAAGACTATTAAAGGTAAGCAGAAAAGTGTTTACCTGCATTGGTAAAGGAAATTTTCTCATCTGGAAGTTTGTTATTATATAATAATGACCTTTTTAGTACCTTCCTCAAAATGCCCATCAATATTTTTGAATATTCATATGATCATAAATAGTATGTAATCCATTCTTCTGATCTTATTTTTTCACTTTGCAGTAATTATTTCACAAAAGTCTTTCCAGACTTCTCATAAAAATAATTGTGCTCTTTGACCCACAGAATTCTATTATTGAGACTACACCCTGATGATGTTAACAAAAAACCAAAACAAAACAAAACCACCACCAACAAAAAGTGCCAGGTATTGAAAAATGTTTTGTAGCAGCATTATATGTATTTAACAACAAAAAAAGGAACAACTTATTAACAAGGAGAGAAATAGTTAAGTGGATTGTAGTGTTTTGATGTAACAATATTATAATGCAATTAAAGTAGATAAATATAAGGAGTATGTATGAAGTGTTGTCCTGGCAATTAGATGTTGCAATGCATAGCAGGAAGACTCATATTCATGAGTTCAAATCCAGCCTCAGATGTGTAATAGCTGTGTGACCATGGGCAAATCACTTAACTCTGTTTGCCTTAATATCCTCCTCATCTGTAAAATGAACTGGAGAAGACAATGGCAGTTGGATTAGGAGTTAAAAAGCTATAATGTAAACTGGGTTTAAATTCCCACCCTGCCCCACCCCCTTACTTAATTCAGGCCTCCCATCACCCCTCACCTAGACTAATACAACAGCCCCTAACATTATACTCCATTCTATCTTAATTGCTTCTAGTCAAAATAATTTTGTAGATCTGACCTTATGACTCCTCTGTTCGACAGACTGATGATTTTTAGATAAAATATACACTTTTTAGCTTTTAAAGCTTATTTTACTGATCTTTAAGACCTCACAGTACATTTCTCTTCCTTCAGGATTCTGCACACCAGCCAAATTCCTCTTTGATTTTCACCCATGACGATCAGTCTTCTGTTTCAGTGCTTTTGCCCTGACCAGCTCCCCATACCTAAAATACCTGATCTTCCTTCAGATGCCATCTTTTTCATGAAGTTTTTCCTGATCTCTCTCAATAGTTAGTGCCCTCCTTCCCAAACTGCCTCATACTTAACTACTTTGTATATGTTCACTTTATATTAATGATATGTATGTTTTATATTTGAACTTGTTTCTTGTGAGAAGTTGAAAGCTCATTGTGAACAGGGATTATTTTATTCTCTGCACTGGATATGTAATTGTCCAATATAGTGCCTACATATAATAGGTTCTTAATAAACTCTTGTTGATTGATTTATATTAGCTTAGCAACTTTGGATTGGTCACTTCAAAGAGTGCTTTGAATTAGTTGACTCACCAAGATACTGGATGTTGAATGCCATCAAATTGTACTACACTGGGTAGGGGAACATCTGGATTCTACTGCTGGAAATTCCACTAACAATGTGATTTTGGGTGTTTCCTTTGTCCTATTCCCCTGTTCTGCAAAAGGAAGGTGTGGGACCGGGGAATTTATAGTCTTTAATCATTCTGAGTCTAAAATTATACAAGGAATAGCCGCTGAAATATTCTTTTTTGCCATTAAATTAGAAGTACTTTTTTTTGTTTGTTTTGCAAGGCAATAGACTTTGGTGACTTGCCCTAGGTCACACGGCTAAGTATTAAGTATCTGAATCTGGATGTGAACTCAGGATCTCCTGACTCTAGGTTCTGTGCTCTAGCCACTCCATTGCCTACTTAACCCCTATAAAGTACTTTATTAATATGCAGGGTACCTGTGAGGATGTTCTGGGGGATTTTAGAAGAAATAAAAGAGTTAGTTTCAGCCTTGGATATCATGGTCTAATTGGTTAAATCAAAAGTACACATAGGAAATAACATGACAGAAATTATAGTGATAATCAGAAAGTACATGGTGACAGTGTACAAATTTAATAGTCAAGATCTAAGAAGCAGAGTCTAGTTAAGCCAACAAATATTAGGTGATAACTGTATCCTAAAGATGTAAATATCTGGTTCATCTATACACAGTAAATGGAAGATAGCCTAAGAGGGGGAAACTGAGGGTTCAAGGAAAGACTAACTTCAGATTGAAACTTTGTTTTGAAGGAAACCATAGAATTGAAGAGGAGGATATGAGGGGAGAGCATTCAGGCAGTTAGTCTAAGGACATGGAGACCTCTGAGATGGGAAAGGGAAGTACTTGTAGGAAGGACTATATAACTGGGGTGGGTGACATAATCAAAGTGGACCTTGCTGAGATGAGCTTTGAGTCCAGGATGGAAGTAAGTTTAGGTGAGGACTAGTGGAGAAAAGGGAGTTGACTGCAGATAAAGATTGTAAAGATCACAGATTTAGAACTGGAAAGAATCTTAGAGGTCATCTAGCCCAACCTCCTCACTTTAGAGATAAAGAACTGAGGTCGAGAGGTTCAGTGATTTGCTCACATGGTAGAGCCCAGAATTTGAACTTAGGTCTTCTGACTATGAATTAAGCATCTAAATGAGCAGTGTGGTGGTACAGTAGATAGAGCTGGGCCTGGAGTCAGGAACACTTGAGATCTAGTCTGACCTTAAACACTTCCTAATTAGGAGACCCTGCACAAGTCACTTTACCCTATTTGTCTCAGTTTCCTTAACTGTAAAATAAATTTCCTTCTGGAGAAGGAAATATTAAACCACTACAAGAAAATTCCAAAAGAGGTCACCCAGGGTCAGACACAGCTAAAAAATGACTAACAACAACAAAGTAATATTCATTCTTCACCTACCCTTTCTTAACTTTCCACCTTCCTATTGGAAAATAAGTCTGATACCTATTTTTCACTTTTACAAGCATATACTTAAACTAAATGAAATTCTTATAAAGTATATCAGATTCCCTGGATGTCAGTGGGGTTTGGTGGCTTTGTGTTTTTCAACTGGATTTTATTGAAATGTTAAAATCAGGGGCTGCTACATGGCTCAGTGGATAGAGCACTGGCCCCGGAGTCAGGAGTACCTGAGTTCAAATGCAGCCTCAGACACTTAATAATTGCCTAGCTGTGTGGCCTTGGGCAAGCAATTTAACCCCATTGTCTTGCAAAAAAACCTAAAAAAAAGTTTAAGATCATTCTGAATATTAAAACTTAAAACTGTTGAAAATTTTGGGACACATTTCTTTTTTTTTTATATTTCTTTTAATAGAGAAGAAATTTAATGCTATTGCCTTCCTTCTGAGATTATCTCCAATTTATTCTGAAGAAAACTTGTTGTATGTAATGGTAGATTATATGTTCCTTGAAAACAGAGACTATTTTTGTTTTTCATTTTATTGTCACTAAATAGAATACCTGAACGTAGTAGATACTTGATAAACCTGGTGTCTTGACAGACCTGAAAGTACTCTATGGGCTAGTAGATCTTATCTATGCTTTTCCCTTCCTTTGGCAAATTAGCTTTTTTCTTTAAATTAGTGATTTTTCCTCAGGACCCATAATAGGTTTAAAAGTGGAATAGGGGACACCATTTGAGTGGTTCTGTATTTCTTATTAAATGAAACCTTTCCCATGGAAATTTGTCACTGATTGCCTCCCAGAAACTCAGCCATTAGGGTAGAAGGGGAGGGCAGCAATGTCAGCTTACGTAGCATTAACTTCTCAGAGGGTAGGAACTCCATCTGTATGCTCAGCACACAGCAGGTGTTTAAGAACTCTGTTCGATAATGTTTTCCACAATTCTTAACCCTGTTAAGGCCCTTTGAAGAGGTTCAGAATAAGAGTTATATTTTTTGGTTTCCTCTTTGTTTCTTCCTTGATAGCATTAATTTCCCATGTAGTTCTTCAAAGTAGACATGGAGGGACCCTTGGGGGTTGAAAAGAGTCCCTTAACTCCAACTGTGGGTTAGAAGATTATAAAAAGACAAATATGGAAAACCTCTGATGTAGTATTGTGCTTTGGTAGCCTTTTGCCTCAGCTCCCTTGGGGAGCAAGCCAGCTTTATTTATCTTAAAGTTAGCTGCCTTTCCCTTATGGAATACTTCTCAGATCTGGTCAAGTTGCCTCAGGGGGGAACTTGAATGAAGTCCCATCCTCAGGTCTCAGGCTGTGCGGATCTTCCCAGTTAAGCTGATGGCTTTGAATAAATACAATAAAACATTCAGTGTTGTTTGGGATTATACAGAGCACTGTATCAAATATTCCTGGGATCTATTGCTTTCTGGTTTTTGTTTTTTGTTTTAGATTTTTCGAGGCAATGGGGCTAAGTGGCTTGCCCAAGGCCACACAGCTAGGTAATTATTAAGTGTCTGAGGTCAGATTTGAACCCAGGTACCCCTGACTCCAAGGCCAGTGCTCTATCCACTGCACCACCTAGCCACCCCCTGATCTATTGCTTTCTGAACCTTGCATAATTCATACAATTTAAAAATTTTTTAATCAAAAAGCATTTTAAGTGTCTACTCAGCACTAGCACTGTGCTTAGAGCAGGAGATACAAAGAAAGATGAAAACAACTCCAGAAATTTTTTTCTTTCCTGATAGGAAAGAATATTGAGACAGAAGGAAATCATTTTTTTCTGGTCCAGTTTTTCTTAGCTGGGAAAATGGACTCTGGAAGAGGCACTATTTTAAGATTCTCTAGTTCTAATAGTTTTCTATGGACTGATTTTCCATTGTTACAGTATCTCAATACCAATAAACCCAGAGGTCTAGTGTCTATCCCTGTTCTTACTCTTCTCCCTGAAAAGTTTTTATATCAAAGAATAAAAAAAGGGAAAAAAAGTTCAGTAAAACTAACAGTAAGTAGAAGAAGTCTGACTTGTATGCAGAGTTCCACCATCCTATTTCTTCAAAGAAGAGGAGGTGTTTTCACATATCCCTTTTCTCTGTTTGATTGTTCTGTTGTAGTCTTTTACATTTTTTGAGTCATTGGTGTGTAATGTTTTCCAATTTGCATCAATGAGGATAAACTTCTAAAAGTACTTTCTAACTGCCTAAGGACAGCAGCCAGAAATCACTCTGTAGACTCCCATTTGGTTTATTCAAATAAATCTGTCACTTTTTAAAAAATAAATTTTGTTTTTACATTATCTTCATTTTCCATTGTATGATTTCCTCCAAATCTCTAAAAGACACTCCTTATAATAAAAAAGAAAAAAGGAGAAAGGAAGCAACAAAGTAAAACAAATATCAATCACCAAGCATTTATTGACTGGTGTTAACTGTGCTAAGTACTGGGGGAAACAAGTATGAAGACTGACACTTGCCTCCCTATTCCCAAGGAGCTTATTCTAATAGAAGAGACAACATGAATCTATCCAAATATATACAACACTTGCATAAAGCAGGTGAATAAAAAATACATATAAGTGTGATTTTTTTTTTTACACACGTTAAAACAAGGTAGTCTGCAAGGGAGGACACTAAGAATTGGAGAGATCAGGAAAAGCTTCATACAGATTTCTAAGGAAGAGGTAAGGTTAGAATGCATTCCAATCCAACTTCAATTAACACATATTCATCTATTTATTTATTTATTCATTCATTCATTTATTTATTTTATATTTTTTTTCAAGGCAAATGGGGTTAAGTGGCTTGCCCAAGGCCACACAGCTAGGTACTCCTGACTCCAGGGCCAGTGCTCTATCCACTGCACCACCTAGCCGCCCCAACACATATTTATTAAATGTTTACTAACTGCTTGGCATAGCTTTAGGTGCTGGGAATGCAAAGGAAAATTAGAGACAATAGTCCCTCTTAAATCACAACTCTTACATTCTACCTGAGATTTGTGAGTGTGTATGTATATATGTTTGTATACATACACAACATGAATTTGATACACAGGTATGTATAAAGATAAGAGTTGAGGGAAGTCACAAAAGACTTTCTGAAGAAAGTGGTCCTTGAGAGTTGATCATAGAAATTTAGTTGGGGGAACAAGAACAATGTACCTATTGGAAAAAGTAGTAATTAAAACCAGCACAAAATTCAATTTTTCAGGAGAGTGAAAGCATTGAGGCCTGAAAGATGTCGAGGAGATGGAACTGGAATTTAAAGATGGGTAGGATTTGAATAGATGAAGAAAATTGTAATGTGAAAGGGATAATTGTAGTACAAAACAGAGTCTTTTTTATGTTCCTGAGCAGGGAAGTGACCGTGTTCATCTTAATTTGTCAATAGAATTTAGGATGGATGGGATGAGAGGGGGAGATTGGATTGGGGGAAGGGGCCAGTCAGAAAGGTGCTATAGTGGTTAAGGTATAGGGTAAGGTAAGTGGTTATAGGGCACCATTGAAGCAACAGAACTTTTTATAATTCAGTACACAGGTTTCTTTTTTTTTTTTAAGGTTTTTTGCAGGGCTATTGGGGTTAAGTGTGGCTTGCCCAAGGCCACATGGCTAGGTAATTATTAAGTGTCTGAGGTCGGATTTGAACTCAGGTCCTTCTGACTCCAGGACTGGTGCTGTATCCACTGCGCTACCTAGCCACCCCACAGGTTTCTTAATATCATACAATATAACATTTAATTATGTTGTGTTGACCTTTATCTTGTGTTTAGTGGTCTTGTTTCCTAAGCCAGACTGTAATAATTCAGCCTTTTCATTTAAAAATCCATATTTGGTTTGATTTTGCTGTTTTTTTCTTTCCTGAGAAGGGGAACATCTGGTCATTTCTCCTTTAGAGGCCCCTCTCTTAACTCTTTACAGGTCATCATTGCCCCCTTGATCAGTTCCCACCAGACACTTTAGGAGATGTATAACCAATACTGATTGCTGTGGATGCAATGAAAGACCCAGTGGCCCTAGCTAATTCCTTTTGTCTGCAGCAAAAGTTCAAGATCTGAATTGGTGCTTTCCCCTTTTTCAGTCTCCACCCTTCTTCCTTCCTCTATTTTGACCCCATTTGTCACTGGGCTTTCTGTTTTAAAGCTCCTGGTTTTATTTTTGTCATACATAGTAGTACTCTCAGAATGTCCTTTGTATAACTGTGACCTTCAGGACATCTGTCCACTGTAGGTTGGTAAAGATTTGAATTGAACTTAATTGAGGTTTTCATACTGTAAGCAGATATCCCTCCCATCAGAGACCAAAGGGTATTTCCTTCTATTTGGGAGGTATACCAGAGTGATCAGGGAGAAAAGCACAACAGGAATTGGGTCCAGCACTGTTGCTGAAGTTTCCTAATCTAGAAGCCACATAGGATTGTAGGTGTGACTCCATAGAGCATGAGTAATATGAATGTCATTCCTATCAGGGTCATTCCAGGTGAAAGGAATTTTTGTCTGTGCTGCCAAAGCCCATGTTTTGTTTGGGTTTCAACCATAGTGGTACATACTTCTGGCCTTATAGGAGGTTTGATCAAGTCAATGTTATATTCAGATACTCTTATGTCCTTTTTCATGTCTCATGAACCTATTGAGGAGAATTTTTTTTTTTCTATCAGTCTAAGTGAATTTTCCCAATGGAGGGTCAACTTTTGGCTAAGGAGGCTAGTACTTCTTTATCATTACTTGAGGGGATATAAATCAATTCATCGGCAAGCATTTATGTCAGTTCCTAAACATTTATAAATTGCCACTGAGTACCAAGCTCTGGAGATACAAAGAAGGCCTTTAATGAGCTCCCAGGATAAGGGTGGTTAGACCACAAAAAGAAGAAAGGCTAATCTCCAGGCCCTAGAGTATGATGAAGTCCTGTAGCAGGTGAAAAACCTGAAATGGGGCGGCTAGGTGGCGCAGTGGATAAAGCAACGGCCCTGGAGTCAGGAGTACCTGCATTCAAATCTGGTCTCAGACACTTAATAATTACCTAGCTGTGTGGCCTTGGGCAAGCCACTTAACCCCATTTGCCTTGCAAAAAAAAAAAAAACAAACCTAAAAAAAATGATGAATTGGCTACCCTCCTTAAATGAAAGAGGTGTGTATAAAGAATTTCCTCCAGTCCCACCTCCAGCCTCTAATCCAAGGGAGGGGATACAAAGAAACAAAAATAAAACAATACCTGCTCTCAGTGACTTTACTTGTCAAAAAAGGAAGACCATATATATGGTCTTCCTTTTTGTATATATATAAAAATGTCATATATGTGTGTGTATATTTTTTACATATATATGTACATATAATGATTACTAGGTGGTTTGGGAGGATAGCAGCTGAAGTGTTAAATTCAGGATAGGAAAGAAGGTGAAGTTGAGAGAGGAAGGAGGGAAAACGGAGGTGAGGAGGGAGTGGACCGTTGCAAAGGTAAGGAGAGCAGAACATAACTGAAAAATTAATTAAAGAAAAGGGGAGACCAGGATTTTGGAGTACAGCATATGATAAGAGAAATTCTCTCCTGATAACCTGCCATAGATTTTTCTTGCTGAGTTATGAACATTTATTTTTATTTTCTTTATATACTTGATACCTTTTGTCTCCACATATACTCTTTTCAATCCTCTCTCCTCAATTTTGACTTCAGATACTAGCTATATGATCCTGGGCCAGTCACCTAACCTTTGACTCATTTTCCTCAGCTGTACAATGGAGATAATAACAGTATCTTTTATGATTGATTAGATGAGATAGTATTTTAAAGCACTAAGCACATAGTAGATGCTTTATTAATGCTTCCTCCTTCCTAGTTCCCAGCCTTTTTGCCATGAAGAGATTTTTCTTAGCTATACTAGTCATTTAGCTATTCAGAACCCATTAGTGGAAAAAAAAAAAGAGGAGCTAGTCTTTTCTTTTTTTGGAAATGGTCATTCATGGCTTCTTTTCCTCATCTTTTTTGCCTAACCTGATCACTGAATGGGCATTGCCTTAATCAAACTGTGACCCAGGAAAGACCTAGTGTAAAAAGACCAAGGTCTTTTTTTATTGTCTTTAGGGCCATTTCTAGTTGTCCTGATCTATATCTGGCCCCTGGACCCAGTTGACCCCAGCAGAGAAAGCACAGCACCCTTTACTCCAATCTAATTCACTTGTTTGTTGTGGCATCACCTCCCTGTTGTCAAGCTCTTCTTTTAAGGACAGATAAGCCACTGTCGATGTCTTTGTTTACATTGTTGTAGTGGTTGTGTGTATAATTCTTTTTGTTGGCTCATTTTGATTTTTATCATTTCATAAAAATCGCATTTTTCTCATAATTTTGTCATTTGTTATTTCTCATTTCTTAATGAACTGTAATTCTATTACATTATAGACAATTTTAAAAAGACAGTAAAACCTGTCCCCCAGTTATTGGACACTCATTTTGTTTCCAGTTCTTGGCTACTTCTTTGCCATTCTGGCATATTGAACCAAGACTTCCTTTCATTCCCTTGGCATATGTACCTAATAGTAGGATTTCTGAGTTCAACATACTCAGTATTTTTCTTCTATGATTTCTTTTTTTTTTTAAGATTTTTTTTGCGAGGCAAATGGGGTTAAGTGGCTTGCCCAAGGCCACACAGCTAGGTAATTATTAAGTGTCTGAGACCGGATTTGAACCCAGGTACTCCTGATTCCGGCGCTGGTGCTTTATCCACTGCACCACCTAGCCGCCCCTTCTTCTATAATTTCAAAGTTGGGCCACTCCATAGCTCCACCAACAGTGTATTAGTGTGTCTTCTTTGGCCCCCTCTAATGACTGTTTGCATTCTTGTCCTCTTTGCCAGTTTGCAAGGGGGATTTGGTGAAACCTCAGAGTTTTCATCTGCATTTCTTTTATTCTTAGAGGTTAGAGTTTGTTTTGATGGTGCCATTTATTTATTTATTGCAATTATTTTGAAATACTTTTTAATCTCAATGCTTTTCCTTTATAAAGTCTTTTCTTTAGTTAACAAATGCTTAATATTTTGTGACCCTAAAAAGACTCCTTAAAAAAATCTTAGCTCTTATTTATGTCCCTTCTAATTCTAATGTTCTTTGTTTCTATGATTCTAGAATTCATTTAAAAATCTAACAAGTAAAGAACACCATAGAAAACTTTTGTTTGCATATGTTGAAATTTGATAATATTTGCAAAAAATTCCAATTTGCTTGCCACCCTTCCAGGAATTTTTAAAATATTATGTAAAAGCAAGATGTAGCTCTATTCGTACTTTCATGTTTATTGGTTGACGTTGTCTACTTTGGTCTTATTTTCCCCATAAGATTGTGTTTGGATATTCTCTTCTCAAGGTTTACTGTCTGGAAGAATGCAGCTGGACTCTCTCCTGAAATTTAGAGGATTCTGACAGTATTTTTTTCTCTTTCAACAAGTGGAAATAACTGAATTCTTAGCACTTATTTGTAAAGACTAATTAATTGAAAGAGGAAATAGTCAAAAGGCAGGTTTTTTTCCCTCAGTAGTCTACTATAGGCAAGCCTCCTCCTTACTAGCACCCACCATATTCTGAATTTTGATTCATTGTGGGATATGTGGTGCTGAGGTTGGTGTTCCTCTGGATAGTGACTGGTGGAGGGGGTCTCTTCAGAGGGCTTTGTATCTCCAAGGCCATAAAGTCTTTTTTTCCCATTACTTTCCCCTTCCTTCATTTTCTCCCCCCCCAAAAAAAGAAAAGAATTTATCTCGAAAAAACTGCTATTATGACATCTTGGGCTACTGTTTCCTTGTTCTGTTTTGTGGTACATTCCTCAGGTGTCAAAATTGCTAATCATGGTTCTAGAGTCTGGGTCAGGTCCTTAGAGGAAGTCACTGAAGCTTTGAGCATGGGTCTTGCTTGGTGTCCTGATTCCATTAACAGAACTTCATTTTTTGTTTCTCTAGGATTGGAACACCACCTGGCACACTGATAAGCCAGACTTCACCAAGTGCTTTCAGAATACAATCCTGGTATGGGTGCCTTGTTTTTATCTCTGGGCTTGCTTCCCAATCTACTACTTCTATCTCTATCGGCACAACAGGGGCTATATCCAAATGACCTATCTCAACAAAAGCAAAACTGTAAGTGACTGAATTTTTTCTTGGTGTGTTTTGTTGGGGGTGGAAGTAGGGGAGGGAACAGACAAGTTGAGGTCACCAGCATATGCTTGAGAGAATTTTGCTCTTTCTGTTGAGTAGGCAATCAAACTTCATTTAATTGAAATTCAACCACCAGAATCCTAAGATAGCTAGAAATTAAAAATAATTTATTGCTACATGTTGTTTTGCTATTGCAGTCATTCTGAATACATATCCCTCCATCTATCCTGCATAGTTTTCCCATATAGAAGAAGAAAAAAGTTAAAACAAAACCAACCAATTCACTACTTCCTCTAATAACAAATACAAGCAAGTACTAAAAACTGGGGATATAAAGAAGGCAGAAAATAATATCTGTCTTCAAGGAGCATTCATTCTCATGGAGATAACATGTAAATGACTAAGCACATATAAGTCACATACAGCATTAGCAGCTGGGGGCCTGGCATCTTGCCAAAGATAGGATTGATTTTGGGTCTTGAAGGAAGCCAAATTGTGTCAGCTAAAATGGAGAAGTGAAATGTCTTCTTCAAGGACAAAGGACAAAAAACTCAGGAAGGAGGGACAGTGTACTTTAAAAGGTTTTCAACAAGTAGTTAAAATGAAGGGAAGTTTCTGAATAATCTTGTACTGAAAATTAGCAGGAAGGACTCCCTACCCTGATTCAGCCTTTTACCTGAGTTAACTGAGGTGTGAAACTATAATTTGGGAACATGCATTCATTCTTGAATTGTGCCAAACCAGATAATTTGAATATCTCTGAATGGTAGGTTTTAGAGTTTGCAGATGAATATTTATTACATTCCACATCCCTAGGCTACCACCTCTCCAAGAAAATGAGTGGAGTGTATTTCTGCTTTTCTTTTTTGTGACCAACCTTAGTCCTTATAATTACACAGCATTCAGATTGTGGTTGAAATTTCTTTTGACTTTAAAAAGAGACATGCCAGTGACAAGAAAACAAGTTTATCAAAGAATTATTTCTAAGAAAAAAAAAATTGTCTTCAATAGTATGTCTGTTTCTTTTGCAGTATTCTTTTGAATACCTTCATTTTAATTTTCTTTGCCTTTTAAATCTGTCTCAGTTCCTTCCCCAGTGGCAACAGATGTTAAGACTGATGCAACTGGGTCATTAAAGACAACATAGTTCTGTTCACTGGTTTGTACTCAGTAAAGAAACCCTGAGGGTCTTGCCCTCCCAGTTTGATTTTCCTTTTTGACTTGGTAAAAGTGGTTATTCTTGACCTTTTTGCCTCATCTCTCTCTTACCTAGGCCTAATCACTGAATAGGGTGTTGTCTCAGGGAAACTGAGACTTGCCAGTTACTTTAGCTTAAAAAGGCCAGTGTCTCCCAATGCATCTAGGGCCATCTTCAGTTATCCCAATTCATATCTGGCCACTGGACTCAGATGGCTGCAGGCTGGAGGCTTTGCACAGCCCCTCTTCACTTATATCAATTCATTATATGTCATTACATCATCTCCCTGATATCATTGTCTTCTTCAGATGCAAAGGACAAACAAAGTAAGGAAGGACAGTGGACTTTAAAAGTTTTTTTCAACAAGTAGTTAAAATGAAGGGAAGTTTCTGAATAACCTTGAAAATTAGGAAAGATTCCCTATTCCTTTTCAACCTTTTACCTGAGTTAACTGGGGCGTGAAACTATAATTTGGGAACATGCATTCACCTTGGGATTGTGCCAAACCAGGTACTTGGAATATTTCTGGATGGTAGGCAAATTGCAAGTTTGTGAAACATGTTTTTGGACTTATATTTTCAATTGTAATTTATTCTTGACATACATATTTTAGGCTGCTATAGGGGAAACTCTGCTCTTTGTTGACCACTTTTGGGGAATAGTGCCTCTGCTTGACCTGAAAACAGTCCAACCTTTGCTTATTTGAGTATGGATTGTTTGTATCCCCTTTGATTATTTGAGTATGGATTGTTTGTGTCCCCAAGATTGCATTCTCTACATGAGTTTACCTCATTTTAACTTTACTTCACTGTGGTTATCCCTACTCTTATGTGAGATTTGACTGATCTCCTTATTAGAGTATAACCCTAATCTTTGCCTTTAGATCTGCAGTAGCAATGACTCAGTTAGATGGTTATCAGCAAGGTGTACAAAAATACACCAGTGAAATAATATTCTTTGCAACCTACCAGGGAGATGTTGTCACATTTATCAAGGACATTTCATCACTTATATTAATATATTAGTGGGTATGTACTCACTCCTTCAGGGTATTGTCTTCCAATGTAGAACAAAGACTTCATCTTTTAAGGTGACCAGGATCTCTTGGTCACATTCTCTTAATATTTAGGGCCAATTTTTTCTTACTTTCTTGAGAACGCAAGGTAAATCTGCTATGGTAAATCTACTATGGAAGAAGGAAATTGACTCCCTAATTAGATATATATATCTTCCGTTATTCTTCTCCTTGTCTAGACTATGTTCTCTTTAATCAGTAGATAATAATCATTTGTGGACTGAAAGACCCTGAGACCCTGATTACCATTTCTACCCCCCCCCCCCCCCCCCCCATGAGGAATGCTGATGGGAAGCAATGATAGTATTGTTTCTATTCCAGATCTTGGGCTTTTTGCTATGGATAGACTGCTGGGCAGACCTTTTCTACTTTTTCTGGGAAAGACAGAAAAACATTTACAAGGCTCCAGTGTATCTAATCAGCCCTACACTCAAGGGCATAACAATGGCAAGTATGAACTGTCTTGTGTTGGTCTTTGTGGGGTGTGAAACATGATTTTAGGGAAGAAGAAGAATTTTTCTGACTTGAATAGCAAATGATTCTTCTTAATTTCCTTATGTTTTATTCCCTCAGACTAGGTTGTCTTTATCCCATTCTTTTTGAACCTTTTTCTGTTGATGTCCACTTTTGGCATAATTACCTGGATATCACTGGGGATTCATCCTATTATGGGAGAAGGACTAGAAATTATTGAGAATTGAGCAAATCTGCCAGACATAGGATAATTTCATCCTTCCATGGGGAGTGGGGGGTTGGGGGGGGAAATGTGGAAATCCTGTTTCTAATTCATTATGTTTTCCCCAGACCCAGAGAAATTCTATTGGATTTATTCCTAAGGATAGTTGAGCATGTTTCTCAGTTTGAGCTGGTAGAAGTAACTTGCAGTTCTAGAGTGCAGTTGATGGAACAATAGAAATATGTTACCATCCCCTGGATACTCTGCTTAATATCCTGGAATCATGGGGCTTTAACCAGCCTACCCCATAGGAATCATCCTACCACATGACAGTTACCACAAACAACTCATGAACTGTCTCCAAATCATCCTCACTGGACCCACAGATCCTAGGCATCTAAATTGCAATCATTCCAGTTACCCTGTTATTCTTGGTGCCCAACTTTGGGGTGGTCAGTTAATTTTTGAACATGAGTATATGCGTCCACAAAGCTGTTAAGTGACAAGTCATGATTATAAGGGCATCTCTTATTTTCAAATTATACTCTCTTGGTATGTTTGGATGCTGTGTATATCTCCCAACAACAAACTTAAAGCACATGAATTTGTGGTATATATAGAGGATTATTCTGTTTTACACCAAGGATCTGTGATACAGGGCTGGTGTAGCTAATAACTAGCATTTATATGCCTCTTTAAGGTTTGCAAAATGATTTACAAATGTATCATTTCATCCTAATCCCAGGAGATAGGTGCTATTTATTATTCCCATTTCACAGATGAGGAAACTGGGACAAACAGACTCTAGGGCCAACGCTCTATTTACTGAGCTATCTAGAGGGAATTGTGAATTATCACACTGAAAGTTGCCCTTTTGAAAGGGGAAAATGACTTTCTAATAGAATAATGGATCATGGGCATGACGATGCCATAGAATTGTAGAGCTGGAAGAAACTCTAGAAATCATCTAGTCTAATACTTTTGAAGTTTTTTTTTAGTTTTTTTTACAAGGCAATGGGGTTAAGTGACTTGCCCAAGGCCACACAGCTAGGTAATTATTTGTCTGAGGCTGGATTTGAACTCAGGTCCTCCTAACTCCCGGGCTGGTGCTCTATCCACTGCACTACCTAGCCTCCCCAGTCTAATAATACTTTTATAGAGAAGGAAAAGTCCCTTATGTTAACATGTATATAATTACTGTGGATGGACAAAGCTGTGTGTGTGTGTGTGTGTGTGTGTGTGTGTGTGTGTGTGTGTATACATATATATACATATATATGCATATATATATATGTATATATATATATAATACATACATGCATACATATAAATAATCTTGTTTGGTTCCCCTAATCTGGTTGCCTGAGGGTTATTGTGAGGATCAAATAAGACATACATTTGTACACACTCACAAACACACACACACACACACATCATTTTCTTATTATGATATTTATATTTTTATCATTATTTTATTGTTTTAGGTCTTATTGTTGTTATTGTAATATCTTGATTTTGGCCATGCATTAGAATGGTACACAGTTAGCTGAATGCCTTGTTGGATTCCCTAATGTATCTTGGTGATATTTTTCATTTAATTCTTGGAAAATAGTTTATTTAAAAAATACTTAACGTAGAAAGGACTGACCCTCAGTTCACTTCTTGAAAAAAATTACTGATAAATGTTGTCTTACACAACAAAGTATAGTTCCTTAAAGTAGTTAAGCAAAATGAGACTTAGCTTTTATTATTGTTCATCAGCAATCATTTATTACTTACTGTAGGACAGGTACAAGAAGTTCTGGGGATTCAAAGAAAAGCTAAAAAGTGGGGATATAGATTTTTGTGTTGAAGGAACTGTCATAAGAGTAGTGTCTCTGGATCTCCTTTTTAGATCAGTTTACCAGTCCAAAGTGCTACAGACTGACCAAGTATATAAATTCTTTGCTGTGGACCAGCTCTTCCCTTCTGTACTCTCTGTTCTGTGTATCATTAGTAGGTGACTGAGAGCTGAGGAGGAGGAAAAGTCCAAACTTGAGAAGGTGGAATCAATTTTTAAAAAAAAAAATCACTTGGTAGGTTTTTCTTTTTCTTTTAAGAAATACAGATGTTTGATAGTCATAGTTTTGTTTACTAGTAAAAATTTGTTGATCTAAATTTGGGTAACATTGGCTGGGAGAAACTTCTTTTGGTTCTCTTAGTCTGTTATGCACTCAGACTCTTGTGAAGACTCAGAGAAACATGTCATCTTCTTAATTATTTCTTCTGTGTGTGTATGTGTATGCGTGTGTATGTCTGTGTCTGTTTTGTGTTCATTTCTTTTCTAGATGCTTGCCACTCTTTTGATTCAGTGTGAGAGAAGAAAAGGAGTACAGTCCTCGGGACTCTTGCTCACTTTTTGGCTCCTTAGCCTGCTATGTGGTAGTATTGTCTTACGATCCAAAATTCTGCATACCTTAAGAGAGGTAAGTTGTCTGTTGGTCATTCCTGTCCTTAAGTGTTGTTCCACTCAGGAAAGGAGTCTTTCATGTTCTTGATATTTCATGGCTTATGGATTTGAATAGCTTTTATTCACCCCTTGCTCTCTGAAAACAAATGACTAGGTGGCAGAGTAAGACTTCCAGATGGTAGACAGTACTTTGTAGACCAACCAGTTACTTGGTTTTTTTTTTTTGTTTTTGTTTTTGTTTTGGTGAGAATCAGCCTCACAAATTCTGTTTATTATAAAAACAGTATTTTCATCAGGTGACATTGAAAGATAAAATAAACATAACATGGAAATCGGCCATATGCAGGAGGTTATTTCTTAATCATGAGATCCCAGAAATAGTTTTCCAGCCCATGGAAAAATGTAGGAGGGGAGACTGCTCCCTCAAGAACTTTCTGCTCATGTCATTGGCTGCCTCTGCTAATTATCGCCATTGGGTTAGTCAGCTTGCAATGGTTTTAATTAGTTTTCACATCATTTGACTGGCCTGCTGGCATGGGACTCAGAAGTCCTAAGATCCAAGCCTGGATTTCACTTTTCTGGGTCTTCAGTTTTCTCTTTTGGAACATGAAAGATTTGAATTCAATCAGCCTTCAAGCTGAGATTCTAATGCAGAATGATCATTCAATTAAGGTCTTGGGAACTGTCTTCTTCCCTTTTCCTTCCAGTGATAACCTCATCAATACCAGAGTCTACTGATGCTAGGAAATGGATAATGGGGAATCCTTAAGAACAGCATGTGCCTATTACTTTGCCACTGCTTAGGGGGGGATCCAATGGAGGTCTAGATTTACCCCCCTAATGACCCAGGTGGATTCCATCCCCACATGGAATCACAGAGAAGCAGGTTTACCCATTGTAGTACTGATTAGAGGAACCTGCTATTGATTTTTGAAAGTCCGATTGCCCCTACAATACAGACATCAGTCAGGACTCAGGGAAACTTGTCAGAAAGAGAATCTTACACAAAACTTTTGGCTTAAAGCTTTTTTGTAAATATGAATTATCATTTAAAAAATTCTCAAATTTAAATCTGTACAATACTTTACAGATGTTCAACCAGTTACTTGCAAACAATAAGACAAGCCACCATCCCTTGCCCTTTAGCATAGGAGCAAGCAGGGGAAGTGTGTCCCAGAATAACCTCTGAATGGCAAATTCTTGTTCTGACTCTTAGATGAGAAGATGTGTTTGTTTCCAAGTGTGTGCCCTTTTAAAGCCCAAGTGCTTAAAAAAATAGTCATTTAAAAGTGCTTTAAGTGGAAAGGGCCAAGCCTTAGCTCATTATTTAAAAATTACCAATAAATTTTGTTTTAACAAACAAAAGTAGTCCTTTAAAAGAGTTATGAAGAAATCCAATTGATTCTTTCTGTAGTTTTGGGAATTTGGGGAATGGACCTATAATTTCTTTCCTATAGGGAATTTTAATGTGGAATTCCCTTTGTCAAAACCAATTATCTCCTGTTCTGCAGGTTACAGTCTCAGAGAACTATCTAGGACCCTGAGAAATTAAGAGACTTGCTTTTTAAGATAACATAGTCAGTATGGATTAGAAGTGGTACTTTGAATACAAGTTTTCCTGGCTAGCTTTCTGTCCATATTATATTGTGTTTCTACAAGTAGTTTTTCTTATTCCTCAAATAGATCCACATTCCAAAGCAGTATTTCTTTAGAGTAGTTTTCAGATTTTAAATTCCTGTTTATATCTGGTAGGTTCATTTCGTATTAGTGATAGGAGTAGACAGAGTAGAATATATAGAGAGTCTCAAGGTGGATATTTTTTGGTTGGGGTGGTTGGAATCAGAGTTGGCATGTTCTCGGTATCTGTTCTTGTCTCTGTATCTCCCCTTCCATTAGCACCCTCAAGAGTGGAAGTTCTGAAAGTTGGGTCTTTTCTTGTCTTTTCCTCTTGTGTTCAGAGCGATGAAATCGATGTATTTCGTGATGTCACGTTCTACATTTACTTTGTCCTGCTACTGATTCAGCTGATACTGTCCTGCTTCTCAGACCAGTTGCCCCTCTTCTCAGAAACCACTGCTGACCATGTAAGTAGGAAGAAAGAGACCATTGTGAATGTGTGTATGTATGTCCATATATGTGTATAGGGTTGGGGGCTTGTCCTTACTCTCAGCCTGAAGATGATCATATCAATATGGTTAGGATATCACAATTTCTAAGAAAATAGTATGGATTGGAGCAGAAGGGAGAGAGCCCTGTCATCTCTCCTATATAGGTTCAAAGGGAACTGCATTCTTTTGTGTGTGTGAAGCATTATTTGTAGCCTGCCATCTGTGACTTGGAGATTTTTATAGTGAGAACAGTTTTCTGGCTGTTGAAATACACTTGACTTGGCCTGGGTTGACCTGGACCTGGGCCATTGGCTTTATGTAGGATTGATCATTTGATGTCTGGCCAATTTAAATGGAACGGGGGGAAGGTCCTCTGGCAATGAGATTTAAAAAAAAAATAAAAGAAAGGAATCTTTCAGCTCAGGTATCAAGGGGGTAAGGAGGAAGGAGAGACCTGAAATTTCTGCCTGGAGACCTGGCTCTGCTGAGAAAATGAGCCCTTGGAGAGTTTAGTTTGTCTGTGTGTGTGTGTGTGTGTGTGTGTGTGTGTGTGTGTGTGTGTATGTGTATGTGTATGTGTATGTGTGTGTTCTTTCCTTGCAACATCACTTCTTTAGGGAGCTCATATTAAATGGATATGCCTGTGGTATTGGACTGGGAAATGAAGACAATATATTTGATAGAATGGTTAATTAAAAGTCTATAACATGGGTCAAATACATAGATAAAACCAAAAATATGTTTCTACAAGTACTGAGTTTCTGATTAATGAAGTGGTAGGTGGGGCGAAGAGAAGAGGCACCTTAAATTTCATTCACTGACTGGAAAGCTTTAGGATAAATCATTATCTTTCTGCCTAAAAATTCAGGAAAACTGAAGAGAAGATGAAGAGATTCTGCATGCCGACTCCATTGGGGATTAAGATAAGAGTTTTCATGTCCTTCCTGAGTGCACTAACAGGATGTATAATAGAATTAATGTTGCTTTTTTCATTTCTTTCTCTTCTCTCTTCCCTCTACTCCCCTTTGCCTGCATCAGGCTGTGGTATTCTTTTGAAAGAATGCCATTTTCAGTACCCAGCCTTGGTAGGCAAAGGCTGGAGTGTACAGGACCAGGGAATGTTCCCATGTACTCTCTGTTTTTAGAGAGACTTTTGGAAACTCTCAGCTAGACCATGGTAGTTACCCTTAAATCTGAGATGAATGATAGGTTGCAGAGAAAAATGGGTGGGGAAGCAGGTCTTTGGAGGGGGGAAAGTTACATTATTTCTAGGAATAAAAGAACAATCCCCAAATGCAAGTGTGGCAGCAACCTCTGCTGGTGCGAGTCTTGTCTCCACAGAAAATTTTGCTAAAGATAGTGTTGAAATTGGCTGTTGACAGCATCTAGTGAGCTTTACAGTTTTCATAGAGCAGGTAAAAATTAATTGCTTTAGTTGCTTCACTTACATCAGCCAAGTTGGCAAATATTTGTGTGGGCTGGTAAATTTTTTGGCATTTAACTACATGGCTGGCTAAGCATATGTTGTTTAGATTACAGGATCTATTCAGTTGGCTAACTTTTTTCTTTCCTTTTAAATAATAGTTTTGGGGCAGCTAGGTGGTGTAGTGGATAGAACACCAACCCTGGAGTCAGGAGGACCTGAGTTCAAATGCAGCCTCAGATACTTAATATTTACCTAGCCCTACCATGAGCAGTCACTTAATCCCATTGTCTTAAATAAAAATAAAACAGTTTAGATAGTAATTTTGCTATTAGGACCATTTTCAGTTGGTTAAAAAAAATGTATTAAGTACCTGATACATAGAAAGATACAAGAAAGAAAGACACATACATAAAGATAGATACAAAGAAAGTACACACAGCTCATTTGCCATCTTTTAAAAGCATTGCCTTGAATTGTTAATTTTCCTTTCATGTTAATTTGTTTCATTTCCTACCTAGGCCCGTGGATCTATTGAGGGCTGGGACAGGATACCTCCATTTGCCTTATTTATTAATTATTATCATCATCATCATAAATAATAATAGAAATAGTTGACTTGTGTAGTGATTTTTGGTTTGTAATATAATTGGTACACATTATCTCATTTGATCTTCACAATAGTCCTATGAAGCAAGTATTGCTGGAATTGTTATCTCCATTTTACAAGTGGGGAAACTAAGACTTAATAGTGGTTAAATGATTTGCTCTACTTTGTATCACTTGTGAGGGACAAAGGCAAGATTTGAGTACATATCCTCCTGGTTCTCCCCGTAACATCACCTTGCCTTTCATAGAATAGGTAATCAGTAAATTCCCATTAAAAACTAAAAAAAAATTATTAAAAACTGTTGCTTAATATGAGTATGTACACATGACTCATTTTATCTCTCCATGTCCTTGATAGAATTTTGTTTGTCTTGAAACAACATGGACCCAAGATTTTTCAATATCTGTAATTTGTAAACATTTTTTTTTTGTTCTCACACCTTTTAGGTACAAATACTATATAGACAGGGAAGTAACAAGTAAAGATTCATTCCGGTCCAGAGCAAACATGTTCTAATGATTTAATGAAGAAGGATCCTCCCATTTGTACTCCACTCCTCTCTTACGACAACAGACTATTTGTGCAGATTCAGTATCCAGGCTATAGCAAAGACACTTGAACTGTGAACGAGAATATTAGGTTCTAGTCCTGGCTGTTATATATTGTGATAAATAATTTAAACCTATCTGGACCTCAGGACCTCAGTTTCTTCCTTGGTAATGTGAAGGGATTGTACTAGATATTTTTATTGAATTTCTGCTTCTGTTCTCTGCTAGGTTCTGGGAAGTTCAAATAAGACATGTATACTGGAACAAAGGGTTAAGACATGATTGACCTCTTTGACTTAGGTCCATCTCTCATCTTATCCATTCTTCATTTAACTGCTAAAATGATTTTGCTAAAGTGCAAATCTGACCATGTCAATTTTCTACTAACAAACTACAGTGACTCCCTGTTACCACCAGGATCAAATATATTATCTTTTGTTTAACTTTTGAAGCTCTTTGCACACTTATTCTGTTCCATCTTTCTGGTGTCTTATACTTTACTTCTCTGAAAATTCATTGTTCTGGTATCATTGACCCATTTGCTCATTCTCAAAGAGGCATTTCATCTCCTGACTTGACCTATTCCCTGGATTTCCCACCTCATCTCTGCATTGTGGGGATTTCTCTGGCTTCTTTTAAGACAAAACCCGAATCTCACTTATGGCAAGGGGCCTTTTCCTTGTCTCTCCTAGAACCTAGTACCTTCCCTCTGAGATTACCCTTTCATTACTGTAAATATCTTAAATCTACCTAATTGTTTGCATGTGGTATCCTCTATTAGTTTGTGAACTTCCTATTGGTACAGATGGTAATTTTGTTTGTCTTTGTAGCCTCAGTGCATACCACTGAGGCTTAATGAATGCTTGTTGACTATCATTGATGTGTAATGTTATATGATAAACACATTGGAAAATTGCAAACTTAAGTGTTTTCTGAGGTCTTGAGTGAAAAAAGGTTTTTCTTGATCAAGAACCAAGAAATACTTCATTAAAAACAATTTAATTGTGCTTTTAAGGATGGACAAGTTTGACAAAAATAGAGAAAAATAATAGGTATAAGAAACAGCATGGAAAAAAGATTTATTTCTGGGAGAACTGAATAGTCCTATATGAATCAATTAAAATCTGTGAAGGAGTACAATGAAATTAGAGTCTAGAATAAAAAATACCAGTTGATTGTGGAGTTTTGAAAAGGGAGATTTGAATGTTATTTTATAGGCTATTTTATAGATTTTTGAGCTTAGGAGAAAAATCTATGTATAAGGGAAGATCATTTTGACTATGATATGAAGGAAAATTTGAAGTTGTACAAAGGGAAGATAGGAAGACCTTTTCAATATTACTGTAATAATTAAGGTGGATAGTAATGAAAGTTGATACTAGTATAGTGACTGAGGGAGTAAGATGAAAGGGACAGGATATTTGTACAAGAGAAATTGTGAAAGTAAAATTAACAGACCTTGACAACTGAACTTGTTTGGGAGGTAAAAGTGAGGGAAGTTAAAAGACTCAAATTTGGGAGACTAGGAGTATCATTGACAGAAATATTTAATTCTCTCATCAAAATCCTTTTCTTAACACTAGATCCAGAGAATGTGAATCTACCTACTTTGCCTCTTTGATGTATCTCACACCCTCATTTTTTCTGGTATTATTTTCTTCAAGCTTCCTCTTTGGTCAGCCAAGAACTTTACTTGGTCTGTTTTTTTCCATAATTTGGGGCCCTTTTGGATTAGACGGATTTTGAATATAGTCCAAACAGAAAGTAGAAACCCTAGAACCCTGAGAAACTTTCGTTTTTGTTGACAGTTTGTAAGTTTTCCAGTTCCCCTGAGTTTAAGAGGAAAGAGGAAGAGAAATTTGTTGAATGTTTTTTAGTCATATTTTAACATTGATAATCTGCTGAAAATGACATATGAGATTTTGTAATGAGGCTTCACTCAGATTTTTCTTTGAACTTAGTTCACTTTGGGGTAAGAGATAGTGGTAACAGCAGAAATTTACATTAACTTGAGTATTCAAAGCCTGTGGAGGGTGTTAGGATATATTTTTGTGTAAAGACTACTCATCTATTATATTTGTCTTGCCACATATTTCTGACGCCATTGAGCCACTCCTGTCTTGGACTTTTTTTGTGGTGATATTGAGGTTCTCTTGAGAATTGGCTTGCTTTGATCCCCAGGAGCAGGAGTTTAGCATACAGCAGGAGTTTAATAAATAAATGCTTGTTGATTGATTGAATCTCCATACCATGCTACTCTTGCTTTCCTAAAAGTAAATTTCAAACAGTCCCCTCAGATCTCATCTAAAGGACATAAAGTAATATTTAGCCAAAAAGAACCTCAAATGGTGCCAGGGCTAGAAAGAGAGGGAATTGTTTATTGGCTTATATTTGTAGAATTAGAAAGAATCTCAAATTGATTAAATGACTTGCTAAACTCACTAGTTAGCTAGTAATTGAACATACTTAGAGTTGACCCAGGTCTTTTACCTCTTGGTTTAACAGTCTTTCCCCAGCACAGTATAAATACATTTTAGATAGTAAGGCACCTAACTTGCTTTAACATTCTCTGATTTTAAATCTTTTATTTCTAATATGGTTGACCTCTTAGAACCAGTAATATACCTGATTTTGAAGCCAGAAAGACCCTTCAAGTATTGTGTCTGACACATACTGATAATATAACCCTAGATTAGTTCCTTTAACCTCTCAGTGCTCTAAAGGTTCCAACTATATAGGCAGAAGATGCTGCCTCCCCAAGAGTTCCGTAGAACAGTGAAAGCATGCTTCTAGTTCTTATCGCATCCTCTGCAGCTCATCTGGAGGTTAAAAGACCTGTAACACCAGTAGTGTAGAAGATTCCTATTTCATGTGAAAGGCTGATGATGTTGGAAAGCAGTCACGAAAAGGGGTAGGCAGAGAGGATTAATTAAGTTCATTCGGGTCCTATAGAGAAACAGGAAGAGAATGTAACCTTTCCTGAATGAGTCCCGGAATTATCCCCTGAAACAATGAGTTTGGATTTTTTAAATTTATTTTTATTAAAGATATTATTTGAGTTTTACAATTTTCCCCCAAATCTTGCTTCCCTCCCTCCACCCCCCCACGGAAAGCACTCTGTCAGTCTTTACTTTGTTTCCATGTTGTACCTTGATCCAAATTGGGTGTGATGAGAGAGAAATCATATCCTTAAAGAAGAGCAGAGAAGTCTAAGAGGTAACAAGATCAGACAATAAGATATCTGTTTTTTTCTAAATTAAAGGGAATAGTCCTTGCACTTTGTTCAGACTCTACAGCTCCTTATCTGGATACAGATGGCACTCTCCTTTGCAGACAGCAATTGTTCCCAATTGTTGCACTGATGGAATGAGCAAGTCCCTCAAGGTTGAACATCACTCCCATGTTGCTGTTAGGGTGTACAGTGTTTTTCTGGTTCTGCTCATCTCACTCAGCATCAGTCCATGCAAATCCCTCCAGGCTTCCCTGAAACCCCATCCCTCTTGGTTTCTAATAGAACAATAGTGTTCCATGACATACATATACCACAGTTTGCTAAGCCATTCCCCAATTGAAGGACATTTACTTGATTTCCAATTCTTTGCCACCACAAACAGGGCTGCTATAAATATTTTTGTACAAGTAATGTTTTTACCCTTTTTCATCATCTCTTCAGGGTATAGATCCAGTAGTGGTGTTGCTGGGTCAAAGGGTATGCACATCTTTGTTGCCCTTTGGGCATAGTTCCAACTTTCTCTCCAGAAAGGTGGATGAGTTCACAGTTCACCAACAATGTAACAGTGTCCCAGATTTCCCACAACCCTTCCAACAATGATCATTCTCCTTTCTGGTCATATTGGCCAATCTAAGAGGTGTGAGGTGGTACCTCAGAGAAGCTTTAATTTGCATTTCTCTAATAATTAATGATTTAGAGCATTTTTTCATATGGCTATGGATTGCTTTGATCTCCTCATCTGTAAATTGCCTTTGCATGTCCTTTGACCATTTGTCAATTGGGGAATGGCTTTTTGTTTTAAAAATATCACCCAGTTCTCTGTATATTTTAGAAATGGGTCCTTTGTCAGAATCATTAGTTGTAATTGTAAAGATTGTTTCCCAATTTACTACATTTCTTTTGATCTTGGTTACATTGGTTTTATCTGTGCAAAAGCTTTTTAATTTAATGTAATCGAAATCATCTTATTGGTTTTTGGTGATGTTCTCCAACTCTTCCTTAGTCATAAACTGCTCCCCTTTCCATAGATCTGACAGGTAGACTAGTCCTTGATCTTCTAATTTGCTTATACTATTGTTTTTTATGTCTATGTCCTGTAACCATTTGGATCTTATCTTGGTAAAGGGTGTGAGGTGTTGGTCTAATCTAAGTTTCTTCCATACTAACTTCCAATTATCCCGCAGTTTTTATCAAAGAGGGAGTTTTTATCCCAATGGCCTGACTCTTTGGGCTTATCAAACAGCAGATTACTATAATCCTCTCCTGCTTTTACACCTAGTCTATTCCACTGGTCCACCATTCTATTTCTTAGCCAATACCAAACAGTTTTGATGACTGATGATTTATAATATAATTTTAGATCAGGTAGGGCTAAGCCACCTTCTTTTGCACTTTTTTTCATTAAGCTCCTGGCAATTCCTGACTTTTTATTTCTCCATATGAATTTACTTACAATTTTTTCTAACTTGTTAAAGTAGTTTTTTTTTGGAATTTTAACTGGTAGGGCACTAAACAGATAGTTTAGTTTAGGTAGAATTGTCATTTTTATTATATTAGCTCTACCTATCCATGAGCAGTTGATAATTGCCCAGTTATTTAAATCTAATTTAATTTGTTTGAGAAGTGTTTTATAATTGTTTTCAAAAAGATTCTGAGTCTGTCTTGGCAAATAGACTCCCAAATATTTTATATTGTCTGAAGTTACTTTGAATGGGATTTCTCTTTCTAGCTCTTCCTGCTGTTTCTTGCTAGACATAGATAGAAAAGTTGAGGATTTATGAAGGTTTATTTTATAACCTGCAACTTTGCTAAAATTGCTAATTGTTTCCAGTAGTTTTTTTAGATGATTTCTTGGTATTCTCTAGGTAGACCATCATGTCATCTGCAAAGAGTGAAAGTTTTGTCTCTTCCTTCCCAATTCTAATTCCTTTAATTTCTTTTTCTTCTCTAATTGCTGATGCTAACATTTCTAATACAATATCGAATAGTAGTGGTGATAATGGCACCCTTGTTTCACCCCTGATCTTATTGGGAATGCCTCTAGCCTCTCCACATTGAATATAATGCTTGTTGATGTTTTCAGATAGATACTGCTAATTATTTTAAGGAACAGTCCATTTATTCCTACACTCTCTAGTGTTTTTAATAGGAATGGATGCTGTATTTTGTCAAAAGCTTTTTCAGCATCTAGGTTTGTTGTTGATATAATTGAGTATACTAACAGTTTTCCTAATATTGAACCAACCCTGTATTCCTGGAATAAATCCTACTTGATCATAATGTATTATCCTAGTGATGACTTGTAATCGTTTTGCTAAAATTTTATTTAGGATTTTTGCATCTATATTCATCAGGGAGATAGGTCTATAATTTTCTTTCTCTGTTTTAACTCTTCCTGATTTAGGTAACAGTACTATATTGGTTTCAAAGAAAGAGTTAGGCAGAGTTCCATCTTTCCCTATTTTTCCAAAGAGTTTATATAGGATTGGAACCAGTTGTTCCTTAAATGTTTGGTAGAATTCACTTGTGAATCCATCAGGCCCTGGAGATTTTTTTTTAGGGAGTTCAGTAATGGCTTGTTGAATTTCTTTTTCTGAGATAGGGCTGTTTAGGTATTTAATCTCTTCTTCATTTAACCTGGGCAACTTATATTTTTGTAAATATTCATCCATTTCACTTAGATTATCAAATTTATTGGCATAGAGTTGGGCAAAATAATTTCGAATTTTACTTTAATTTCCTCCTCATTGGTGGTGAGTTCACCTTTTTCATTTATGATACTAGCAATTTGGTTTTCTTTCTTTTTTTTAATCAAATTGACCAAAGGTTTATCAATTTTATTGGTTTTTTCATAATACCAACTTTTGGTTTTATTTATTAATTCAATAGTTTTTTTGCTTTCAATTTTATTAATTTCTCCTTTAATTTTTAGAATTTCTAATTTGGTACTTAATTGGGGATTTTTGATTTGTTTTTTCTAATTTTTTTAGTTGCATGTTTAGTTCATTGATTTCCTCTTTCTCCAATTTATTCATATAAGCATTTAGAGCTATAATATATCCCCTGAGAGTTACTTTGAAGAATGAATCCCATAGGTATTGGTATGTTCTTTCATTATTATCATTATCTAGGATAAAATGGTTAATTCTTTCTATAATTTGTTTTTTGGTCCACTCATTTTTTAAAATGAGGTTATTCAGTTTCCAATTAGTTCTGGGTCTCTATCTCCTTGGCCCAGTATTGAATATGACTTTTATTGCATTGTGATCTGAGAAAGATATATTCACTATTTCTGCCTTTCTGCAGTTGATCATTAGGTTTTTATGTCCTAGTACATGGTCAATTTTTGTTCCATGTACTGCAGAGAAAAAGGTATATTCCTTTCTATCCCCATTCAGTTTCCTCTATAAGTCTACCATATCTAATTTTTCTAACAATCTTTTTACCTCCTTAACTTCTTTCTTGTTTATTTTATGATGTGATATCTAGATCTGATAGTGGGAGGTTGAGGTTTCCCACTAGTAAAGTTTTGCTGTCTATGTCTTCCTGTAGTTCTTTCAGCTTCTCTTCTAAGAATTTGGGTGCTGTCCCACTGGGTGCATATATTTTCAATATTGAAATGACTTTATTTTCTGTGGTACCTTTTAGGAGGATAAAGTTTCCTTCCTTATCTCAAGGCTATCTATTTTTGCTGCTACTTTGTCTGAGATAAGGATTGCTACCCCTGCTTTTTTTTTTTTACTTCAGCTGAAGCAAAATATATTTTGCTCCAACCTTTTACCTTTACTCTATATGTATCTCTCTGCTTCAAATAAGTTTCTTGTAAGCAGCATATTGTAGGATTCTGGTTTTTTAATCCACTCTGCTATTTGCTTACATTTTAAGGGAGAGTTCATCCTATTCACATTCAAGGTTATGATTACTAATTCTTTATTGCCCTGTGCTATCTTCGCTCTGTTTGTATTTTCCCCCTTCCCCCCCTTATCCATATTCCCCAGTATTTTGTTTCTGAATACCACCCCCTTCAGTGTGTTTGCCCTCCTATATCACACCCTCCCCTTTCTTTCCCCTTTCCCTTTTTCCTTTTTCCCTTTTCCCTTCCCTTCCTTTTGTTATTTCCCCTTTTTCCCCCACTCCCCTTCCTTTTCTCCTTCCCCCCCTCCCCTTTTCCCCTTTTAATACTTGAAAGGTTAGATGTTTTATAAGTTAACTGAGTATGTGTAGGTTGACTTTAAGCCAAGTCTGATGAGAAGAAGATTCAGGTGTTTCTCCTCTGCTCCCTTCTTCCCCTCTATTACCATAGGTTTTTTGTACCTCTTAGTGTAATGAGATTTACCCCATTCGGTTCCCTCCCTCCTCCAGTCTCTTTCCTGTCCCTCTTTTTAAGGAGGTAGTGTTTTTTTGATCATTCTATCTAAGTCATAGAAAATTCTGAATGTCTGTCCCTTCTAGTTCAGTATATTCTATCGAATAGAGTCAAAATTCCTGAGAGTTATTAGTCTTTCTCCCAAGTGGGGTTAAAGCCAGTTATATCCCATTAGATAGCAGGTTCATGGATAGGTCATGAATTTCCACCATTTCTGACTAGGTGTATTCTCTCTGTTAGAGTTACAATTCTCAAGATTTATGAGAATCTTTTCCCCCCCCATGCTGGGATATAGCCAGTTTCAACTTACTGGATTGCATTTTTTTCCCTTTTACCCCCTCCCCCCCTTTTTTTACTTTTTTATGTGTCTCTTGAACTCCTGTTTGATGTCCAAATTTTCTATTTAGCTCTGGTGTTTTCATCAGAAATTTTTGGAATTCTTCCATTTTGTTAAATGTCCATCTTTTTCTCTGGAAGAGAAGGCTCAGCTTTGCAGGAAAGTAGATTCTTGGCTTCATTCCAAGCTCCCTTGCCCTTTGAAATATCTCGTTTCAGGCCCTTCGATCCCTTAATGTTGATGCAGCCAGGTCCTGCATGATCCTTACTTTGGCTCCTTGATATTTAAATTGTTTCTTTCTGGCTGCTTGCAGGATTTTCTCTTTTATCTGATAGTTCTGGAATTTGACCACAACATTCCTTGGTGTTTTCATTTTAGGATCTTTTTCTGGTGGGGTTGATGTACTCTTTCAATAACTACTTTGCCCTCCGATTCCATGATGTCAGGGCAGTTTTCCATCACTAAATCCTGTAATATTAAGTCCAGGCTTTTTTTCTCTTCAATGTTTTCAGGAAGTCCTATAATTTTCAGGTTGCCCCTCCTCGATCTATTCTCGAGGTCACTGGTTTTGTTGATGAGGTATTTTACATTTGCTTCTATTTTTTCTATTTTTTTGATTTTGTTTAACTGACTCTTGCTGTCTCATGGAGTCATTAGTTTCTGTAGACTCCATTCTTTTTTGGGAGGAGGAGTTTTCTTCATTAACCTTTTGCAATTGGTCAATTCTACTTTTGAGAGAGCTTTCCATTTGACCAATTGAGGTTTTGAGAGAATTAATTTCTTTTTGCATTTGCTCATTTGATGATCTGAGAGAATTATTCTCATTTTGTATTGGTCCAGTTGATGATCTGAGAGATTTATTCTCCTTTTGTATTTGTCCAATTGTACTTTGTAAGGTTTTGTTTTCTTGTTGCAAGGTATTAATTGTCTCTCCCAAATTTTTAAGTTCCTTCCTTATTTCTTCAAGGAAGTCTTTCTGCGCTGGAGACCAGATTGTATTCTCCTCAGAGGTTCCAGGTCTCTCTCAGTTAGGGTCTTTCCCTTCCAGGAATTTTTCTGTGGATCCACCATTTCGCTAACCCTTCTTCATTTTGCTAAGACCTTGAGTTGTGGGGGAGGACTGGTTCACCGGGGCTTGGTATCGCTAAAGGCTTTACTTACTGAGTGCAGTTTCTCTGGCTGGCCCATAGGAGGTGTTGGTTGCTTTCTCTGGAGTGTCTGTGACCTTGACTGAGGCCTTCTCCCTTTGCTTGATGGGAGGGGTTGGAGCTATTGAATTCTTTTGCCTTCAATCAATGGTGGGCTTTACGCTGGCCTGAGATCATTCCTCAGCTGGGCTGGTTCTTCTGCTCACACATCTGGGCCTGAGGCAGAAGTAGTTTACATTTGTTTGTTTGGGAGGAGGTCTCAGTTGTAATGGGACTAGAGGAGCCCAGGATGGTGTCCACAGCTCTCCTGCACCAGAACTCTCCCCCCAGTTGCAGTCTCCAAGCTCCAGGGGGATAGTACCAACACCAGTGCCTCTGCTCCTCCGCTGACCCAAGCCCCTTTGGTCCAGCCCCACCACTGATCCAGCAAGTCCGGCTCTCCGGCTCTCAGACTCCCTGGTTCCAATTCAGCTGTTAAATCTGGCTGATTCAGGGCTGATCCTCCCTCTGGGCCCAGACTCACCCACCTGAATTTGGCCAAAGCTGCTGCCAGAGATGAATCCTGAGGTAGTTGTTCTTTCTCCTGGCTTTTCTTTCTGGGTTTTGTGGGTTGGATTTTTTTTTCAGATTTTTTTTTCAGGTTTTTTTCTTTTTTGCAAGGCAAATGGGGTTAAGTGGCTTGCTCAAGGCCACACAGCTAGGTAATTAAGTGTCTGAGGTCGGATTTGAACTCAGGTACTCCTGACTCCAGGGCTGGTGCTCTATCCACTGTGCCACCTAGCTGCCCCGGGTTGGATTTCTTTAAGAGGTTTGTTTCATGTGATAGATGGGGAAAGAGATCGGGAGACTTTAGAACTATTCCTGTCTTCTCTCCGCCATCTTGGCTGGAAGTCCTCTTGTGGATGTTTTTACTTAAAAGGTGCTACTCCTTATTTCTTCATAAATCTCATAAACTAGTGACTTTCTTTATTCATTGAGTTCTAAAGATTGAGTCCAGAAGGATCTATTTTTTTTTGAGGGGGAGTAAACCCCACAAGAAAACAAAGTGAACAGGGAGTTGTGTCTTTTGGTTTGTCTGGATAGACAGTTTGACTTTCACTGACCCCCCCTACCATTTCCTTCTCAGAGAAGAAGGCATGCAAAAGCCTCAAGAGTACTGTTATCTCATGGCTTCTTGTACTTAGCACAGAGATCACCTTCTCTTCTGAGGCTAATTTATTGCATAGTCACAGACTTAGTCACTATCCTTAGAGGGAGTGAATCTCCTGGAGAACTCTTGAATCACAGAGGTCTTAATGTAGGAAGACCAGTATTCCCTTCTGTAACAGTTAGATCATGCCTCTTCTCTCCCTTTGCTGGCCCTTTGCTAGACTGAATAGACTTTTCTCTTGACCTCCCTCCCTCTCTTTTGTCCCACTCCCCTTAACCTTCCTTCTGTGTATATCTGCCTTACCTTGCTGTCAGTGTATCTTGGTCATGTCTAAAAAGACATACAGTTGTGGGCATAGCCTGTGGGGTGTATTTGGAGGAATGGAAGAGGTAGAGGCCAAACAGATTTATTTAGAAAAGTCCTATAAAATCTTGTTAATTTGGGGTAGGATTTCTGCCCTAATTGGTGAAGTATCCAAACTGTAGATTTTTTAGAAACAAAAATGGTATTTTTATTGCTATTATAACTGGCATTCATATGCAATAGCATTTGCAAAGAATCTTCTTTCCTTGTATTCACTTACATGAGCTTAGAACAGTCCTATGAGGTAGATCCTTTAGATATTATTCCCATTTTATGGATGAAGAAACAGATTCATAGTGATTTTAGTCAGTCAACAGACATCTATTATCATCTTTGTTTTAGTTCCTGAGGAAATTAGAAAAAATTTTAGAGGGAGAAAAATAAGTTTTTAAGCATATGCAAAATTAATTTTGTTTCAGGGGTAAGATACTAGCAGCTGATGGAGTGGAGGGGGTAGTGGACTCAGGAAATATCTCATGTAGAAGATGATTCTGGAACTGATTTTTGAAGGAAACTAGAGATCTAAGAAAGGACGGTCAGGAGGAAATGTCTTACAGTAATTGTCAAGCAGTTTACCCATGGTCTGACAATACCATCACAGAGGGAATTTGAATCAGATTTTCTGCACAGTTTTCAGCTCCTTGGACCAGCACCACTAGTAATCATTGAGATTTAAATTTAAGGTCTACGAAGTACTTTCCTTGCAACAATTCTAAGAGATAGGTAGAGCAAAATATTATTTGTCCCCATTTTTAGAGGATGAAACTGAATCTTAGAGAGTCTGTTTAATTGCCTGTGGTAGAATAACTTATAAAATGCTGAAGCCACAATTGGAATCTAGGTCTCTTCTAACTTATATACCTTCAGATATGTAAGGTATGAAAGGTCATTGAGATAAGTTAATTAAAACCTATAACTCAAATACATACATAAATATGTGTATATATGTATGTTTATATATATATTTACACACATTAATAATTAAAATTACAGTAAGACTTTTGGGACATACATACCTACATCTACCATAGGATGAACTACAGAGATAATTTAGTTCAACTTCTTCATTTTGCAGATAAGGAAACTGAGACCCAGACCCATTGTGACTTTCCCATGGTTCCTTAGCTAGATAGTGGCAAACACAGGACAGCAATCTGACCTTGCCTCCCAGTAGAGAACATTTTACATTATGTTCTTAATATTTCTCATATCTCTTTCATTTTTGTTTGTGTCCCCAACAGAGTATAGTGCTTAGCATACATTAGGCACAATATAAAAGCTTATTGCTTACTTGACTGTAAATAGAATTGTGGGTTTACTAACACTTCTTAGCCTAAAAATGTGACAATTACTGCAGGACCATGAAAGTTAATCTCTTTTCTCTTAAACATCGAAGGATACAAGCTTTTTTTCCTTTTACCCTCAGCTCCCCAGTCATGTGAAAAAGTACAGCTGTTGTAGCTGTGGTCAGATCAGATGTAGAGGGAGGTACTTTTCTTTTTGGGGAGGGAGAGAAGATTGGAAGGAGCATACTGTTCTTAGGAAGGTCAAATAATCCTGCTAAGCTGCTAGTATCTTCTTATAAAGAAAGAGGCCCCAAATCAGCATCCAGAAAACAAAACAGTCCCTTGTTAATAATGCCCCTCTTTGTAATTCTTTACTTGCTGACTCCTCCAGAGCTGAGTCTGAATTCTCATGGGTTCTAAATTACTGGAATATGAATTAATGAGTTCTGTAATAACTTTCTGGGATGATGAGATCCTCTCAGACTCTGCCCTGTTCGGCATATGAAAAATGTTTGTCCTTCAGGATGAGGGTGGTCCCTGTAGGCGACTATGGAGTTTATCAGTCCAGGGCAAGTATCTTTTCTGGGTGAAAGGAGTGGCTTTAAAAAAATCATATTTGAGTTAAGTTAGGCTGTAGACAAAATTAAAATTAATTTCAGTGACATTTTTATTTATTTATTTATTTTAGGTTTTTTTTGTTTTTTTTTTTTGCAAGGCAAATGGAGTTAAGTGGCTTGCCGAAGACCACACAGCTAGGTAATTATTAAGTGTCTGAGGCCGGATTTGAACTCAGGTACTCCTGACTCCAGGGCCGGTGCTCTATCCACTGCACCCCCTAGCCACCCTGACATTTTTATTTCTATATGGTTCTTTGCATCTTGGCTATTTTGAAACCTTTGATCTTGATTCCTTGTCCTGTTTGCACTTCTACAATCAACTTTCCAAATCTCTATTTTATCATTTCTCCATTAATCAGAAGAATCTATTACCTCAATAATATAAAATATTAGAAAATTGGGAAATCATAACTCTTCAGACTTAAATGCACATCAGCATGTATAATGTATCTTCATAAAAGCTCCAAAAGTTTAATAATCTAGGTTTAATAATTTGAGGGGATCTGAACTTGCAATTTCATTGGCATAAGTCAACTCCTTTCATCATTGCAAACCCACAAATTGTCAGTACTTATAATCTTAGAGATTTGTCTAGAGCACTGAGAGGTTTACAACTAATGTAAATCAATCAGTATTTATTATTAAATAGCTATTGTGTTTCCAGTCCCATAGTAAATATTGGAGATATAAATACAAATTTGTATTGTATTTGTGTTTATACTATATACTTGTCTCCTTCATTAGGATGTAAGTTTTGGAGAGGGAAGTTTTCTCTTACATCCCCGCCTTCTAACCCAGAGAAGGTGCCTAATGATTGATATATCTATAGGGTGTCCTGTATTCTAGTTCCTGTCCTCAGAGAGCTTCCTTTTGTCCATGGAGGAATACAATCAATTCCTTAGGTTTTCAGGAACCTGGCTGTCTATAATGATCTCCCTTTGGATATTGTATTCATTCCTTTTCCTGCCATGATTATACTTGTTTGACTAGGCTCCAGTTTGTCAACCTTTCTCTCTTCAGATAAGTTGCTTCAACCTAAATTCAGTGCTTATAGCAGGGTCAAGGGCAAGGGGACTAATACCTCTCACATTTGGAGGCTTCATGTTTAGTCAGGTATCCTTAATGCTATATGAATATGGAACAGAAGCTTAGCTTGTCCAGATCAACCTTCTCTCTGCCATATCTTGTTTTGTTGCCTTTGCAGGTTTGATAGAAACCACCTATGAAATTTAGAAAAAAGCCCAATTTCTTCTCATAACTTTTAGGGATTTCAGTGCTGCTTATCATAGAGCAATGTCTCCTGGTTTATAGAATTACCTCTAAGAGTGCATGTTACATTTTCTAGCCCTGCTCCTTTTTTTAGTCATGTATGTTCTTGACTTGGACCTACAAGCCAAAGGGCTAAAATGAAAAATGAAAAGTTTCCAAGAATTATATTGACACCCCTCCTCCATGTGTATTTGTTGTGTGTGCATGTGTGTGTGTATTCTTGATAACATGAGATTGTAGGTCTGTGAATCTTAACTTATGAAAGTCTTACTATGGTTGGAAGCTTTAATAGCTAAAATCTGCAGTAAAAGTTTTAGGACATCTGTATATGTCAATTATTCAAACAACAGGAATTTATTAAATGCTTTCTCTGTGATAGGAGGCAGGCATTCAAGTACAAAGAATGAAAAATTTCCTTACCAAAGCATACTTTTTTTTAAAAGTTTTTTCCAAGGCAATGGGGTTAAGTGGCTTGCTCAAGGCCACACAGCTAGGTAACTATTAAGTGTCTGAGGCTGGATTTGAACTCAGGTACTCCTGACTCCAGGGCCAGTGCTCTATCCACTGCGCCACCTAGCTGCCCCCCCAAAGCTTACATTCTACTGGAGGAGACTAGTACACATAAAAAAATAGAAATGGGGCAGTGGGGTGGCACAGTAGATAGAGCACTAGCCCTGAAGTTAGGAGGACTTGAGTTCAAATGTGACCTCAGACACTTGATAATTATCTGTGTGACCTTGAGCAAGTTACTTAACCCCACTGCCTTGCAAAAACAGCAATATATATATATAGTATAAATATAAAGTGAATAAATAGAAATGTATACATAGTAGTTAAATACAATGTAGTTTGGGAGGAAAACTTCAGCTGTTGGCATGATCAGGAAAGTTCATGTAGAAGATGTTGCTTGAACTGCCTATTAAAGGCAGGGAGATAGTCAGTGAGGGATTTAAGGATGGAGTATACCTCAGAAATGTGGAAGGACCAGAGTCAAAGCACAGAGATGGAAGATGGGATATCTTGTGTGAGGAGTCCAGTTTTCTTGAATTCCATGGTACTATAGGGAGAGAAATATCCAGTGAGGTTTGGGCCTGGTCATGAAGGATTTTAAATGCTAATCAAAAGTTTATCTTTTATCCTAGAGATAATTGGAAGCCACTGGAGTTGACTCAGTAATGAAGTCACGTGGTCAGGTCTTTGCTTAAGGAAAATTACTAAACTCTCATAAATCCTCAACCTTTCTAAATATGACTAGCAAGATAAAGCAGGAAGAGCTAGAAAGAGAAATCCCATTCAAAGTAACCTCAGAGAATATAAAATAAAATATAAAATATAAAATAAAATGCCAAGGCAGACTCAGGAAAATTACTTTACTAGGAGTGGTTAACATAGACTGGAGTTGGGAGAGACCTGAGTCTTGGAGATCAGTTAGACTTTTGTAGTACAGGAAAAAAAGGTGACAAGGGCTCCAAACTCATGGTAGCTGGGTGAGTGGAGAAGAGATGGATTCAAGCATCTGATCCGCCACTCCTAGTCCATGTTATGCTAGCTTATTTGGCTTTCTAATTATGTTTGTTCTGTATTGATAATTAATTTGCATTTGTCTTATCAGATACATTTCTGTTATTGAATATGGTACCCTAGGAAACAAGTAGGTGTAGTTCTCCTATGGAAGCCAAATTGTGATGAATCATTTTCCATAGATAATCAAAAGTGAACATTTAAGAATTGGTTGTATGTGCTTGTAAATAGAATATATCTTTTAGTTTCATACTTTGTTAAAGGTCTTTGACTGCATACTACTTACTATGTGGGCATATTTCCTTATCATTTTTTAAAAAAATAAATTTATTTTTTCAACTACATGTAAAGATAGTTTTCCACAGTCTCATTTTTGATAAGGTTTTTGAGTTATACTTTTTTTTTTTTGCAAGGCAAATGGGGTTAAAGTGGCTTGACCAAGGCCACACAGCTTAACTATTAAGTGTCTGAGGCCGGATTTGAACTCAGGTACTCCTGACTCCAGGGCTGGTGCTCTATCCACTGCGCCACCTAACTGCCCTGAGTTATACATTTTTTCATGCTTCCCTTGACAGAGCAGTCTAATGTAGTGTAACTATGTTAAACATATATCTATATTAATCATGTTATGAAAGAAGAATAAGAACAAAAAGGAAAAAACCATGAAAGGTACAAAAATCATAAAATATAAAACAAATTTTAGAAATTGAAAATAGTGAACTTTGGTCTGCATTTAGATGCCATAGTTCCTTCTCTGGATGTGGATGGCATTTTCCATCACAAGTCCTTTAGAATTATCTTTGATTATTGTACTACTGACATGAACAAATCCATAATAGTTGCTTATCACTTTCTTTTAAAAAATTATTTTAAAAATTTAGATTCCAGAATTCTACATTATAGTATGTGGTAGTGCTGGAGAACTCAGACAATACTTGTTAATAATATGTTTGGAATCTTTTATGGAACTGTTGTGTGCTCCTCTGAGAAAAAGTCTTTGAAGGTAGAATGTAGCTGTTTTAGAAGTCATTGTAACTTAGGAGAGGGAATATCATTTTTGGTGCCAAATTGGATGTGTAAAAGTTATCAGATTCATAAAAGCAGACAGATAAGGTATCAGTTCCTGTTTTAATAGCTCCAGTGTATGTGGGATTATCTATATATCTATAAATATCTATATGAATATAGATATAGGTATAATCTATATGTGCTTTTATTCTACTTCTTTTCTCTTTTTTCTCCCCAATAGAATCCCTGTCCGGAGTCTGGTGCTTCTTTCCTCTCCAGAATTACCTTCTGGTGGATTACTGGGTAAGGGCATCGAACTTTTTCTCCTACCTGTATTTCTGAACTGATTGACCCCACAGATTAGGCTGTTTTCTCTGCTTGTGTAGCAGTATTGTGACCAATAGAAGGTGTGTGTTAATGAACTCACTCACTTTGCCCATCTGGTGATACTGGTGGGGATGGTGATACTTCCCATACCATAAACATACAAACACACTCCTCTCTCAAGTAGAGGGTTATAAAAATTAAAAAACTTTGAATCATTTGATAGGCAAGGACTTGGCCACTTGAAGTTATTTTCTCTCCATCAGTACTGTCAAACTCAAATAAAAATAGGAGTCATTAAAATCCTCTTGGGCCACATATTGACTTAGTTTTAAAATCTAATATTTATTTCATTTTTATTTATTTTGTTAAGTATTTCCCAATTAACATTTTTTAAGTTTTATTTTTATTTTCAGTTCAAAATTTTCTCCCTCCCCTACCCATTGAGAGTGCCAAACATTTAAATCTCAATGTGCAAATAAAGTCATGCAAAATACATTTCCACATTAGACATGTACAATTACATTTTAATCTGGTTTAGGCTGCATTTAAGAGTGTTGTGGCCTGCATGTGAGCCATTGGCCTCATGTTTTATCTCTGTTTTACATGATAATTTTTCAAGGTTTATCCTGGTATTTTTTTAAGTCATTATGATGATCCAGAATGGGAGTTCTTTCTTCACCTAGATCTCCTTGCTCTCTCACACAGTTCTTCTGTGCTTCAAATATAGGTTGATGGTCCGAGGATATAAATGTCCTCTGGAGGCTGCAGATTTGTGGTCCTTGAACCCAGAAGACACCTCTGAACAGGTGGTGCCTGTTCTGGTGAAAAACTGGAAGAAAGAATGTGCCAAGTCAAAAAAGTAAGTGTGAGAACCATGAATGGGTTAATGAATAGAGAACATTCTTTCCCAGGTTGTAGTTTGAATTGTTTAGCCTGTTAGAATAAGGTAACCTTTTGACCTTAAAACCCCTTAATAATCTTAAAAATCTTTGAGGACTCTGAAGAGCTTTTGCTCGTGTCAACCATAGCATAGTTATTTACTATATTAGAAATTAAAACTGATAATTTAAAAATATTTATCAATTCATTAAAAATATTAATAATAAATCTGATTTAATATTAACATAAATAGTAGTTTTATGAAAAAAATTTATTTCCTAAAACAAGAAAAATTAGAGTGACATTGTTTTATATATTTTTTGCAAGTCTTTTTACTATCTGGCTTAATAAAAGGCAATTGTATTCTTATATCTGCTTCTACATTTAATCTATTGTGATATGTTGTTTTGGTTAAATATATGAAGAAATTCTGGCTTCACACAAATACAGTTGGAAAAGGAAGCAGTAGTTTAATAGAAAATATTTTAATAGCAGTATTTGATAGACAATAGATAATATTTTAATAGATGTCTTAGAATTATTATGAAAATAGTTTTGACTACATTTATCCCTGAATGGATCTCAGAGACTCCCCAGGAGTCCAGGAAGCACACTGATTTGGTGCATCAATATAGCCAAGATCAGGAATACCACCTCCATAAAGATATTTATGTGTAGGGGGGAACCTCTTCTTCTTAGCTATGTACTACAACTTGAATCCTTGGCAGGTTAACTCATACTTTCAGTCAAAAGGGGGACAAAGCAAAAAAGGCATCAAAGGATTTGTACAACTCTTACTGATGCTACTAGGAAAACAATCAGAAGTACAGGACCAGCTGCTGCTGCCTGTAGCATCCTCTTTGTAAGCAGAGGAAATCATATTTGGAAGAGAGAGACGCTTTTAGCCATTGATTGTTGGGAGAGTAAGCTGTGGGGTTTTTGTGCCTTCCTAGATTGGTATGAACATTCTGTTATTATGTTAGGGAAAGTGTAAATGTGGTTGTATGATTGGTTATATTTATGGGTTCCTGATCATGTTCCTTTGAGAGAGAGAAGTATGAGTTTTAGCTGTTGAAACCAGATTTTGCCTAGTTTGCCAGAAGACTTAAGGTTTCCTGAATTGTTTGTGCTTGTCCTAGGGTTTAGACAACCATAGAAAGTTAAGTACAGGAATTATGGTAAGAAATTTTCTGGTCAAAATTCCATCACTGAAGGAAATGGGCCTTTATCCTTCTTTATTACCACAGGACTAAATTAGATCTGAAAAAAGCTAAATACTCAGGATCTACAACAGAAAAATCAAAAGAACTCTGCCTGATTCTAGAAATTCTCTGTTGGAAGGAATTTCACATGGGCAGTTACTAATTTGGTATATTCTGGCTGCTCTCTATACAGTGCAATCATTCTTGTCCTATAGAGTGGAACTGATCATATAACCTTTGTTTTTCTTTTTCTTCTACTATTGGGGATTAAGAACAGAGGTCACTAAAACACTTGAAAATGAGAGATGGTCCTCAGAACTACTAAATATTTATTTGCTTATAGTAAAATCAATGTTACATAGAAAATATACAAACTTTCCTCACTTTCCTCACTTTAGCAAGTTTTAGGAAATATAACCCACCATGTAAACCATCATCTTTACCCCCACTTGACTGGTTACCTTATTTTTTGTTAATTTTATTAAGGAAGATTATTATATAGAGTAAAATTTTTTAAAAATTATATCCTAGGGGCAGCTAGGTAGCACAGTGGATAGAGCACCGGGCCTGGAATTAGGAGTACCTGAGTTCAAATTCAGCCTCAGACACTTAGCTTGTGTGGCCTTGGGCAAGCCACTTAACCCCATTTGCCTTGCAAAAATCTAAAAAAAAATATCCTATTTGATCAACATGAATGAAAACTAGAATAGAAACTGATGGGAATCAGGTCACATCTGGTAATTATAAATTTTAGGAAAAGTTTATTGTTATCTTTTGTTTTTTTACATCATCATAGTTTTTTTTTTTTTGAAATTCCCTCCTCTCCCCCAAATTCAGATAGACACACACACACACACACACACACACACACACACACACACACACACACCTACCTAAAGAGAGAACTGACCTGTTCATAACTAGTACAACCAGTACATGAAAAAGTCTACAAACATGTGCAATGTGCAACACCTTTGTACCTCTCATTCCCTTGAAGAAACGGGTTGGGTTCTTTTGAGTAATGTTTGATCCTTATAATTTTGCAATAGACTTCTTACCTTAATTTACATTATAGTTTTCAAAGGCAATTGCGAGTTTTCCTGTTTCCTCACAAATTACTAAACTTAGAAGGTCTCATTAATCAGTTAGCTCTGAATCCTCACCCTAGTTTATTAAAGATTCTTTATTCAATAGAGAAACCTATACTGCCATACTCTTTACCTTTATACTCTAACAGTATTTACTTTTATTCATTTCTAAATAACCTCTCTCTTCTTTCTTCTAATCTCTTAAACTTAACTAAGCCTCAAGGCTTTACAATTTAGCAACTGAGCAGTGACTGATGAAAAAAAGACAAATGATTATTTACACTGTACTAATTGTGAGAAAAGTCACAACCATTTACTTCTAATGATTAACTCTAGAAATGCTTACTAGTCAACTCTTACAGGTGCTACTTTAAATCTTTTCTCAAGAATTCTCTTCATAATGTTCCCCCCCCCAAATGGAGTATTAAACTCAATTTTTTTCTCAAAATATTTCTTCAGTTTTTCTCCTTAACCAATAAATCATCAAATTTCTCAGTAAAGAAGTTTTCTTTAGCCCTGACAACTTAAATATATTCAAGAATAATAGTTAAATTGTACATTTCCAGAGTCCATTCCCTCTTAGAGGGCTGTTGAAGCCAGTGTCAGACTGCTATGTAGGATTAGGGACTCTTATCTTGCCTGATGGTTTTCTGTCCTCATATTCTCTGGGCCTGCACAACCTAGTCTACTTTCTGTCCTTTTATATTCTGCTTTGCTCTGGTCCAAATCCAGTTACCTGGCACCTTCAAATATCTTCTTTTCCTCTATGTAAGATCTTTTGTAATTTTTTTCTTGCTGTAAATTCTCATTTATCTGGCATCTTCTCCTTGATCCGGTCTTTTTTTTTTCCATCTCATTTTCTAATTTAATTAATTAATTTACTTTGAATTTTGCAATTTCCCCCCTAATCTCGCTTCCCTCCCCCCCACACCCACAGAAGACAGTCTGTTAGTCTTTACATTGTTTCCATGGTATACATTGATCTAAGTTGAATGTGATGAGAGAGAAATCATATGCTTAAGGAAAAAAAATTAAGTATAAGAGATAGCAAAATTACACAATAAGATAACAGTTTTTTAAAAATTAAAGGTAATTGTCTTTGGTCTTTGTTCAAATTCCACAATTCTTTCTCTGGATACAGATGTTATTCTCCATTGCAGATATCCCCAAATTGTGTCTGATTGTTGTATTGATGGAATGAGCAAGTCCATTAAGGTTGATCATCACTGCTGTTAGGGTGTACAGTGTTCTTCTGGTTCTGTTCATCTCGCTCTACATCAGTTCATGCAAATCCGTCCAGGATTCCCTGAATTCCCATCCCTCCTGGTTTCTTTTCACTTTTAATTTATTTTTTATTCTCATTTTGTACAAATGTTTTTTTACATTAATAAAATATTCTTGTTTACAAGTAAACAAAATACCCCTCCTCCCCCATGAATATAGATAGACTTGTTTGGGCAAAAAAAGTAAAGGGGAGAGAAAAAAATTAAAATAAAAAAAATAATAATTGTAGGTATGGCCAGGTGGCACAATGGACGAAGCAACAGCCCTGGAGCCACGAGCACCCGAGTCCACATCCAGCCCCGTAAACCCAACAATCACCCAGCCGTGTGACATGCAAGCCACCCGATCCCCACTGCCCTGCAAAAACCAAAAAAAAAAAAGAAAGAAAAGACCCAGAATAAAATAAAATAGTAATAATAGTAGGGGTGGCTGGGTGGCAGACAGAGCATTGGCCCTTGAGCCAGGAGCACCCGGGTCCAAATCCAGCCCCAGACACCCAAAGATCACCCTGCTATGTGGCCCCAGGCAGGCCATCCAGCCCTACTTGCCCTGCACCCTCCCCCAAATAATCATAACAAAAAATGTGCTTGAGTCTTTGTTCCAACACCAACACCTCTCTCATGGGTGGATCTCATTCTTTATGATAAGTCCATCACAAAAGTTATTTCCATATTTTTCCACCCTTGCCATTGCTGATCACAACTCCCTCCTTTCTTATTTCTCCACTACCATGTACTCTATTTTCTCTCTCCTTTCACTCTGACTCTGATGTAGGGTCTCTGAGTGGCACAGCAGACAGATCCCTGGTCCTGGGGCCAAGAAGCCCTGAGCCGCCATACCACTCCTTAGGCCCAGAATCCACCTGGCCCTGTGGTCCTGGGCAGGCCTTCCATTCCCAGCCCCTTGCAAGAAGTAAGAAAGAAAATGTGTTATATCTGGCCACTCTCCCCCCATGGTCCATCCTCTCCTCCTTTATTCACACCCCCACCCCTTCCCCCTGCTCCCCCCTCCTTCTTACTCCAGTTGTCTGTACCCCATTGAGTATATTTGCTGTTTCCTCTCCTAGCCATCTCTGATGAGAGCAAAGTTTCCCTCATTCCCCCTTGCCTCCCCCCCTTCCATATCATTGCAATAGCTCATTGTAATAAAAAAAATCTTATTATGTGAAATATCTTGGCCTATTCCCCCCTCTCCTTTTTCTTTCTCCCATTCCATTTCCCTTTTTTTCTATTGACTCCATTTTTACACCATATTTTATCTTTGAATTCAGCTTTCTCCTGTGCTTCAACTATAAAAGCGCTCTCTACCTCCTCTATTAACTGAGAAGGTTCATATGAGTATTATTAGTGTCATTTTTCTATGCAGGAATACATGCAGTTCATCCTCATTAAGTCCCTCATATTTCCCCCCTCTCCTCCAATCTCCATGCTTCACCTGAGTCCTGTATCTGAAGATCAAACCTTCTGTTCAGCTCTGGCCATTCCAAAAGGAACCTTTGAAATTCCCCTGGTTCATTGAAAGTCCATCTTTTTCCCTGGAAGAGGACATTCAGCCTTGCTGGGTAGTTCATTCTTGGCTGCATTCTAAGCTCTCTTGCCTTCCAGTATATTGTATTCCAAGCCCTACGAGCTTCCATTGTAGCTGCTGCTAAGTCCTGTGTGATCCTGACTGCAGCTCCACGATATTTGAACTGCGTCCTTCTGGCTGCTTGTAATATTTTCTCTTGGACTTGGGAGTTCTGGAACTTGGCTATAATATTCCTAGGGATTGGTTTTTTGGGATCTCTTTCTCTGGGGGATCGGTGGATTCTCTCCATTTCTATTTTGCCCTCTGCTTCTAGAATATCAGGGCAATTTTCCTGTAGTAATTCTTTGAAAATGATGTCAAGGCTCTTTTCCTGATCATGACTTTCAGGTATTCCAATAATTTTTAAATTATCTTTCCTAAGTCTGTTTTCCATATCAGTTGTTTTTTCAATGAGATATTTCACATTTTCTTCTAATTTTTCATTTTTTTGGTTTTGAAGTATTGATTCCTGATTTCTGTTAAATTCATCAGTCTCCCTGAATTCTATTCTTTCTCTGAAGGATTTGTTCTCCTCAGAGAGTTTTCTTATCTCTTTTTCCATCTGGCCAATTTTGCTTTTTAAAGCATTCTTCTCAATAACTTTTTGAACTGTTCTATCCATTTGACCTAAGCTGGTTTTTAGCATGCTATTTTCTTCAGCATTTTTTTGGACTTCCTTGCCCAAGCTGCTGACTTCATTTTTATGTGTTTCCTGCATCTCTCTCCTTTCTTTTCCCAGTTTTTCTTCCAACTCCCTCATTTGATTTTCAAAGTCTTTTTTGAGCTCTATCATAGCCTGAGCCCAGTTTCTGTTTTTTCTTGTAGTCTTTAGATGCAGGAGCTGGTGCTTCCTCATCTTCAGACTGAGTATTTTGGTCCTTTTTGGGCTCATTTGCAAAATACTTCTCAATAGTCTTCTTTTTGTTTCTCTGCTTGCTCATTTTCCCAGCCCGGGCCTGGTTTGGGGTGTTTCTTGAGCTTTTGGGACACTCCCACAAGGGTCTCAGTGTATGAGGCTCTGTCCTCCCTCCTGGTCTGTGAATGACCATAAGCGCCCCCCTCTGCCAAGGGGCTGATGTGGGTGGGGCTGCTGTTCTATTGGGGGGGCCTAGACTGTGATCAGGATCTGAATGTGGTCAGAGCCCCAGAGTCCTGTTTCAGGGGCAGAGGACAGAGCTCTGCAGTCTCTCTTCACTCCCCTCCCTCAGCTCAATGGGCTCATGCCCTGGGGGCTCCTGCTTACTGGCTCCACCTGCTTCTGTTTCCTGGATCAGGGCTGGGGAAAGACCATGCTGCTTGCTGTGTGCCCTGAGGGCTGGGCTCCACATGCTCGCTCTGGCAGAGGTCCCCTGCTGTTCACCCACTTTGTGCCCGGTGCTCCTCGGGGTGCAGCTCAGGAGACTACCCCGCTGCTGTGAGCTGTGACTCCTAGCACCCTGGGCCTGCCTCCGGGAGGCTAAAGTTCTTTGGCTCTGGCAGGCCACCCCTCTGGAGGGCAGCCTCTCCAATCCCGGGGAGCAGAGCCTTTCTGCTCTTTTCCTGGTTACCTTGAGCAGGAGAACTGCCTCTCTGGTTCCCTTTGTGGGTTCTGTCTCTGGAAAGTTTAGTTAGAGTCCTTAGCTGATGAATTTTATCAGAGAGCTCCTAAGACTCGATCCCTTCTTGTCGCCATCTTGGCTCCACCCCCAACGTATTCTTTCAATACCTACTTTGCCCTCTGGTTCCATGATATTAGGGCAATTTTCCATCACTAGATCCTGTAATATTAAGTACTGCTCTTCAATGTTTTCAGGAAGTCCAATAATTCTCAGGTTGCCCCGCCTGGACCCATTCTCGAGGTCAGTGGTTTTGCTGATGATGTATTTTACATTTTCTTCTATTTTTCATATTTTTAAATTTTATTTAATGGGCTCTTGCTGTCTCATGAAGTCATTAGTTTCTGCAGACTCCATTGTTTTTTTTAGGGAGGAGTTTTCTTCTTTAATCTTTTGCAACTCCTTTTCCAATTGGTCAATTCTACTTTTGAAAGAGCTTTCCATTTGACCAGTTGAGGTTTTGAGAGAATTATATTCTTTTTGCATTTGCCCAGTTGAGGATATGAGAGAATTATTATCACTTTTTATTTGTCCAATTGATGATCTGAGAGATCTATTCTCATTTTGTATTTGTTCAACTGAGGATTTGAGAGATTTAATCTCATTTTCTATTTGACCAATTGTATTTTCTAAGGATTTGTTTTCTCATTGCAAGGTATTAATTGTCTCTCCCAAATTTTCCAGTTGATTTTTAAACCCCTTCCTTATTTCTTCAAGGAAGTCTTTCTGTGCTGGAGATCAGATCATATTCTCCTCAGATGTTTTAGGTCTCTCTGAATTAGGGTCTTTTCCTTCCAAGAATTTTTCTATGGATCCACCTTTCCGCTGACCCTTCTTCATTTTGCTAAGACCTTGAGTTGGGGAGGGGCTGGTTCACAGGGGTTTGGTTTTGGGATGCTAGAGGCTTTACTCACTGAGTTCAATTTCTCTGGATGGCCAGTAGGAGGTGCTGGTTTCTTTCTCTGGATTGTCTGTGACTTTGATTGAGGCCTTCTCCCTTAGCTTGAAGGGAGGGGTTGAAGCTATTTAAATCCTTTTGCCTTCAATCAATGGTGGGCTTTACCCTGGGGTGAGATCTTCCCTCTCCCTATTGTCAGCTGGGCTGGTTCTTCTCCTCACACATCTGTGCCTTGAGGCAGAAGTAGTCTGCTATTGTTTGTTCTGGGAAGAGGCCTCAGCCACAGTGGAGGTGTGGACTCAGAATTCCTTGGGCCAGAGCAGCCCAGGGAAGGTTTCCACAGCTCTCCTGCAGCAGAACTCTCCCCCCAGCCCTGTTGGCAAGCTCCAGAGAGTGAGCGCCAACACCTGTGCCACTGCTCCCTAGTTAACTCAAGCCCCCACAGTGTAGCCCCACCACTGATCCAGCAGGTTCATCTCTTGGGCCCTCAGACTCCCCGGTTCCAATTCAGCCACTAATTTGGTTGATGGGGCTGATCTGCCCTCTGCCCGGGGAGCAGAGCCTTTCTGCTCTTTTCCTGGTTACCTTGAGCAGGAGAACTGCCTCACTGGGTCCCTTTGTGGGTTCTGTCTCTCGAAAGTTTAGTTAGAGTCCTTAGCTGATGAATTTTATCAGAGAGCTCCTAAGACTTGATCCCTTCTTATTGCCATCTTGGCTCCGCCCCCCCATGATCCAGTCTTAACAGATTCCTTTGACTATCTTGTCTTCTCTAGTGTCTCTTTCTTCTGGTATCCTGTCCTTCTAGCTTCATATTGTCCCATGTCCCATAAGTGAAAAAGGCCAAGAAGAGATTTCTTGGTAGTAGTGTCTTTGAGTGAGCAATATAAAGTCCTGAAAAAAACGAATTGAGAGACCACCTCTTTTGTCCATGTATTTTACTTCTTCCTCTCTTCAAACAGTAAAAAAACTTTAAAAAACTTAAACATTTAATTATATTGGTAGATATAATATGTATAGCTGTATAGGCATATTGTCGTATATGCGCACATGCATGCATACATGTGCACACATGTGTGTACATGTGTGTATTTATGAGGTTTGTACATATATACTCACATATATCTGTTCGGCTAAATACATATAATGAAAAATTGAAATAACCACATAAAATGATGTAGCAGTTTATTAAAACAAATAGTACCAAAAAATTTTTTTTAAAGTTTAGATTAAAAAGAAATATTAGTGGGATGTGATTTATGGAGGAGAAGAGATGAGATTCCTTGGGCCTTGAAGGATATGTGGAATTTGGCTAGATAGAGAAAGTGGGGGAAAGGAATTCAAGGTAACAAGTGATAAAAAGGAAATTTGAGGTTAAGAAAGAGCATGTTATATTTCTGTGCATTGAGTAGTAAGAGAGAAGTCTGGATAGAGAGGCTGCAATTGGACTGTGTAAAATAGTTGTTGAACTTGATTGTATGTAAAATAGTTTGAATGTAAAATAGGTGTCAAACTCCCAGTTGCAAAACTCAGATTAAAATGTAATTGGTGGGGGCGGGGCGGCTAGGTGGTGTAGTGGATAAAGCACCAGCCTTGGAGTCAGGAGTACCTGGGGTCAAATCTGGTCTCAGACACTTAATAATTACCTAGCTGTGTGGCCTTGGACAAGCCACTTAACCCCATTTGCCTTGCAAAAACCTAAAAAAAAATGTAATTGGGGCAGGGGGCAGCTAGGTGATTCAGTGTATAAAGCACTGGACTGGCCCTGGCATCAAGAAGACTTGAGTTGAAATCCAACCTTAGACACTTAATAATTACCTAACTGTGTGACCTTGAGCAAGTTCACTTAACCCCATTGCCTTGCAAAAACAAAAACAGAAAGAAAATGTAATTAGGTAACATTTAGCAAAATATATAAAAACAAATTACAAATAATGTTAGGTTATTTAGGAGGTTCAGTGGATGGAACACCAGAATTGGTGAGATTTATCTTCATGAGTTCAGTTCTCGTTTCAGACACTAACTTGCCATGTGACTTCAGTTCATCTGTAAAAATGAACCAGAGAAGGAAATTAGAAATCACTTCATTATGTTTGCCATGAAAACCCCTAATGGGGTCATGAAGAATTAGACATGACTGAAAGGACAATAGATATTGTTAATTTGTGGTCTTCTAAGTCAGCATGCCTTACAGAGATCTACTGCTTTTAAAGTTTGATGCCATGATATAAAACAATGAATAGTAGATATGGTGTGAGGGATTTTATCTTGTAGACATAATGGGAGCTATTGAAGATTTTGTGTAGAGTAGTGATATGAACAAGTTAGATAATTTTTAGATGATTAACTTCATGCAAGATAGATTGGAAAGAGGCAAAGAACCAGAAGGCAGGAACTCAAAAGCTATTGAAGTAATCCAAGTATGGGAGAGTTGACTGTGAGGGTCTAATAGGCAGGTTTCTTTGCAGGGTATTTTGTCATGACAAGAGAAGAAACTACTCAGTGAGCATTGGGGTGTGTTACTTAATTACATTTCTTTCCTTTTCTCTTTTAGGCGTCCTGTAAAGCTTGTGTATCCCCCCAGGGATACACAACCACAAGAGAGTTCCAGAGGAGATGCGAGCGAGGAGGTCGAAGCCCTCATTCTAAAGCCCAGTCAGAAGAGGGAACCTTCCTTGTTTAAGGTTTTATATAAAACCTTTGGGCCTTACTTCCTCATGAGCTTCTTTTTTAAAGCACTCCATGACCTGATGATGTTTGCAGGCCCTGAGATCCTAAAGTAAGACCCCTTCTCTTGAGTTTTTTCCCATTTTTATGGTCTATCCCTTCCATTTGGTTATCAGTCAAGCTTCTTAAGGGGGGGGCATAATTTGTACCATTGTGTCTTTGACCCCACAGGTGCTCCCCAAGTATCCACTTGTGTTAGACACTGTCCTATCACAGGCAAAGCATTCTCTAGTGGGGCTGCTAGGCAGTGTTCTGTTTTACTCTTGTTCCTGGCCCCAGGGCCATTCCATTTTATCTCTCCTTGGGCCTCAACTTCTTCACCTCTGAAATGGGAATAATAATGCCTGGCCTTCCTACTTAATGATAATCATCTTCCCCATCTGATTCTAGTCTTTATTCTCCAAACTTTGTTCTTGTTCAATCCAAACTGGCTTACTTGCTGTTTTCCTGACCCTAGCACTTCTAAACCTTGGTACAGTTTCCTGGGTCTGAAAAACATGCTCTCTTCACTTGCTTCAAGGCTTAGTTCCTGTGCCACCTCCTCCCACAGGCAACCTTTCCAAATTCCCCTTAGCTGTTTGAGCTCGTTCCTTCATTTCAAAAGATCATGTCTGATTGTCAAAGTCTATATAGAGAAGGCTTGATTTCACATCTTGCTTCCAATTCCTAGCTGTGTGATCCTGAACAAGCTGCTTAATGTTTCTAAGTCTGAGTTTCCTCATCTCTAAAATGTGCACAATAATATATAGGGGATTATTGTGAGGATAATATGAGATAAGATTATAAAAATGCTATTAGTAGCAATTTAATAAAAGATTTTATCTTAATATTAGTTGTAACAGCAGTTAAAACAGCAGTAGTAAGGGGTGGCTAGGTGGTGCAGTGGATAGAGCACCGACCCTGCAGTCAGGAGTACCTGGGTTCAAATCTGGCCTCAGACACTTAATAATTACCTAGCTGTGTGGTCTTGGGCAAGCCACTTAACCCCATTTGCCTTGCAAAAAAAAAAAAACTACCCCCCCCAAAAAAAACAGCAATAGTAGTGGCTGTTTACACTTATTGCCTCCCAGTGGAGTATAAGCTCTTTGGGGAATAGTTTTGCCTTTGTATCCCTAGAGCCTAGAACAGTGCATTGTACAAAGTAGGCACTTGATAAATTTATATTTTGTTGTTGTTCAATCATCTCCAACTCTTTGTGATGCCATTTGGAGAGTCTGGAGTGGTTTGCCGTTAACCTTCTTCAGTTCATTTTACAGACAAGGAAACTTAGGTGAATAGGACAAACTATTTCTAAGATCACACAACTAGTAAATGCCTGAGGTCAAATTTGAACTCAAATCTTCCTGACTGTAGACCCAGCACTCTATCCATTATGCTACCTTGCTGCCCAGTAAATATATTGTATTAGATTGTGAAGGTAGTGATAATGAATAACTCATGTAAATAACACTATAATGTAAGGTCATATTTATTTTTAAAAACTGCAATGAGTCTAACATACATTTATAACCCATGTAACTCTTATTAGTCACATATGTTATTGTTGAGAAAGAAATCTCCTGTTTATATTAGTGTTCAGAAGCATTATAAAACCCTTGGACAAGCTGAATTTATCATTGTTGTTGTCCTTCCTGGACTTTAGATTTGGCATCTTGGGTTACTCAGGTATCAATCACTAAATATTTATTAAGTGCCTATTATGTGCCAGCTACTGTCCTAAGCATTGTAGGATGGTAGAAAGAACAGTGTCATTTAGAGGTAGAGAACCTGTGTTTAAATATTGGCTCTTCTAATTTGCTATATTACTTGGCAAAGTTCAACTAGAGAATCTCTTTGATCTCCTCCTTTGTACCTCTGTGGTTCCAAGTCCTTTGTTTCTATGTTCTTGGAGGTTAGAAACTGGGCTAAGTGGGTAGGCTATGAGGCAGAACTTTTATGAATTATTCCCTGAATTTACCCAAGACTTTGAAACTCAAGACTACATAGTCCATAACTTCCCCAGCTCTCTACCTTCCCTTCCCTCAAGTATTATTCTCTCTCATCTTCAAAGAGGTTAGACATATGTGTGTGTGTGTGTGTGTGTAAATTGATTAATAATACTTTCTACATTTTTTTAAAGAAAGATTTTATTTGAGATTTACAATTTTTCCCCTATCTTGCTTTCCTCCCTGCCTCCCCCACAATTTCTACATTTTTTATAGAGGGCATGAGTTTTGTTTCCTCTTTAGCCTGAGTTAATGGGCTTTCCTTGTTCCTGTACAGATTGCTCATCAATTTTGTGAATGACAAGGAGGCCCCTGATTGGCAGGGATACCTGTATACAGCACTTCTCTTTGTTAGTGCTTGCCTACAAACTCTAGTTCTGCATCAGTACTTCCATATCTGCTTTGTAAGTGGAATGAGAATCAAAACTGCTGTCATTGGAGCCATCTATCGCAAGGTAAGAAATTAAAAATTTCCTAGCACAGATGGGCAGGTTATCTTTGAGATCTTCAGTTACTTGTCCCCTTAACCCTAAGTGACAAAATCTACAATGATGTATCAGTGAGCTCTTGTATGGGAACTTTTTTTGGTTCATATTTTTAATAGATTTTCATTAATATCTTGTTTTATATCACATGTATTGTTTCCTTTACATCTTCTCCTCCTTCCCAGAGGATTCATCCCACATAACAATTTTTTTAAATAAAAAAAAGGGAAAAAATTATAGAAAGGTAATGCATACCAATAAACTGGAGATAGGGTCATGGACTGTTACAGGTATTCTGGAAAGCAATTTGGAATTAGACAAGTAAAGGGACTAAAATGTCCATAGAGTTTCCCCTGCTAGGCATATACTCCAGTATGGTTTTTAAGGAAAAGAAAACCATACCAAAATATTTATAACACCATTTTTCATGGTAGAAAAAGAATTGGCAACACAGTAGATGCCCTTTGACTAGGGTATAGTGGTATATTATTGTAATGGGATATTTCTGCTGTAAGAAACAATTACTATGATGAATAGAAAGAAATAATATGGAGTTACTATTCCAATGTAAATGGGAAGAATAGATTGAAGTCCATGGTTGAGGAATATTATATATAATGTTAAGATTTTTTAGATTTAATTTTTAAAAAAATAATATGGATATGTTTAGCTTTTATATGACTTTTCCTTTTAGATATATTCCTTCCTCTCCTTTATCTAGAGAGAAAAAAGAGCAGTTCAGAAAAACTATCCAACAAATTAGTCAAGTTCAATAATTTATACTATGTTGTAGACTCCAGTACCTTTATCCTGAAAAGAAAGGAGAAAGGTGCCTCCTCTGTTCTCTTCTTTAAGACCAGTCTTAATCATTGCAATTACACTGTGTTCAGTTTGTGGGATTTTTTTGTTCTTCCATTTACATTTTTGTAGTATAATTGTTTTGCACAATTCTTTTGTCAATTCTGCTTCTTTTTACATTGTGCTACTTTGATGTCTCCCCAATCTTCTTTACATTCATCCTTTAATTATATTCAGCAAAATTCCATTACAACTATGGACTACACTTTGTTTAGCCATCTCCCAGTTGAAGGATAACATGTATTTTGTACGGGTGATAGATTTTAAATTCAATTTCTAGAGAACTATTAAGATGAGGATGAGTTAATGTTAAGTTATGGTGAAAAGCGGTGCTATTAGGTACCTTTCCATACTAGGGAGGGTGATTTCCTAGGTTGGCATGTAAAATGTATGAGCCATTAATATATAGTCTTTATTAATAGATAGTAGTCTTTCTTGAAAGGAAGTCTTTATTAATAGATAGTAGTCTTTCTTGAAAGGAACAGTAAACTGATTTGTGGAGGTCTGATTTAGATAATAATTTTTCTCATTACTTTATTGTATATGACATTAGAAATGTCACTGGTTTGGAACATCAGGTGTCATTATGTGGATTATATGTTCTTTGAGTTATTTAGTAACTGATATGTTGTGGGTGCTGTCTCTATACCTTCTTGATTCCTTCTTTTCTCCACTTCAATGAAATCTGAATAAAATTACCTTCTTCAAAATGTAAAAGGGCTTCTTACATTGGGAGGTGGGGGGTGATGGGGTAGAGTCTGAAGTCAAAGATCCATTTCAAAGACTCTGTGAGCTACCTGCTGGGGTCTTAGAAATATTGGAAGCTGTGCAAGCCTTCAGGGGAGGAGAGACAGACACCTAATAAGTTCAGGTAATAATTTAGTAAAATGATCTTTTTTTTTTAAATGCCAAATGGATCTTTCCTTAGAGAAGCCACAGCTCCTGCAAACTGTACAAGATGTGGCCTTGGTCTAGTATACCCAGTCATCTTACATTCTGCTTTTTCTCTTAGGCCCTGGTGATTACAAATTCTGCCCGGAAGTCTTCCACTGTTGGGGAAATAGTGAACCTCATGTCTGTAGATGCTCAGAGATTCATGGACTTGGCCACCTACATTAACATGATCTGGTCAGCCCCTCTTCAGGTCATCCTAGCTCTCTACATGCTATGGCTGGTATGTACTTTTCTTTTTTGTTCAGTTCATGAAGGTGGTCAATATGAACAATAACTTGAGCTTGGGAATATTGTAAGGTTTCTTTGCCCTCCCTCTCAGATGTCAGAATGATGTTTCCCTTCTTTGTGTTTCCATCCTTCTTTATTTGGTCAAGTAAGATAACTGGCATTTGTGTTACAAAAATCTCAATGTACATGGTCTCCTTTGAGCCTAGGTGGTAGGTACTGTGAATATTAGTATCGTCCCTAGTGATTGTCGTCAGTGGGATCTGAATTCAAGTCTGGACCTTAACTCTAGTGCTCTTTCCATTAGGCCACACTTTCTCTTGCAGAGCACAGTGGGGTGTTGAAATAGGCGTTTCCCCAGTTTTTTGATTGTCAATACTTAAAATGTTTTTTTAAAAAAGCATTTACTGGGGCAGCTAGGTGGCGCAGTAGGGTCAGCTAGGTGGCTCAGTGGATAAAGCACTGGCCTGGAGTCAGGAGTACCTGGGTTCAAATCCGGCCTCAGACACTTAACAATTACCTAGCTGTGTGGCCTTTGGCAAGCCACTTAACCCCATTTGCCTTGCAAAAAAAAATCTAAAAAAAAAAGCATTTACCTCTTTTTTATATTACCTACATTTCTTCGTATGCCTCTTCTCTTTGCAACAAGAGAACTTTTCTTATAAGCAAGAAGAAAAAAGAAAATAAATTCAGTGTATGAGTCTCTGCACTTATTTCATAACATTCAGTTTCCATTGTTTTACTCTTCTTTCTCTTTCCATTTTTGTTGTAGTCATTGTTTATATTGTTTTCTGGGCTTTTCTGTGCATTGTTACTAGGTTAATTTTTTTAAAATTGAATTTATTTATTTTTAAATTTTGTTTTTTTTATTATGGACTTAATTAGCACAAACAACTTCATTGTGTAATGAAAAACAGAAAAGGAATTTTATATGAAACTGAACTTTTGTCATGTCCCACTTGATTATTTTCCCCTGCTGTGTACAGTTTGAGGACTTTTTTGGGGGGTGGGGAGTATGATTCAAATTTAATATGGTAATTCTAACACTATCCTACTTTTTTGTATTTCCCTTTGAACTTCCTTTTGCTTTTTTTCTGTTTAATTTTTTTCTAATGATTCATTAATACTTTTGTCTTCCTTTTTTTAGTAGCACTCTCATTTTCCCTTCTATCCCCTTCTTCCCTGCTAAAAAAAGAAAAGACAAGCCCTCTTGTGTAACAAATAATTATAATAAATAGTCACCTTTCTAATCTTTTTTCTTTGCTGTTCTCTGAACTTTTTTGGAGAAAGGTGAGTTCTTGTGCTTGAATGCCAGTTTCTGTTGTTTTAGTTCTCCTTCCTGATGATCTGATTTTTACTCTGTTTTTGGGCATGTTCTTTTGCTAAGTTTATCTTTAAGTCCTTGTATGATGTATCTTGTATAAGCATTCTGACCCTTAATGTATCCATTAGAAGGAGGGAAAGATGACAAGAGATGAGGTGTGATCACAGGAGATAGAGACTGAAACTGAATGTTTAGCAAACAAATCAGACCTTAGAAATTCAAGTGAGTGTAGTCAGTCACCTTCTTGACTTGTTCCATTGTAGCTGCCACTGCTCAATCCACTTTTGAAGCTGATGCCCAAGCCCACAAGCCATATGAAGAAAATTGATTTTTTACTTTGATATATCAAAGTTTTTCCTCTTATTTTTACTGGCAGCTCTATAATTTGGAGTTTGTTAATAATTTGACTTGATCCCATGCCTTCCTCACTTCATTTATCCCTCTGAGCACTGGACGATTTATCTGTTTGGTTGTTTTTTGCTATTTCTCCAAAATCAATCTGCCCTCAAAACATCAGTACTAGTCTTCCAAGACTTTCAGAAAAAAGGACACAGTGGATAGATCACTGGTCCTGGAGTCAGGAGGACCTGAGTTCAAATTCAGCCTCAGACACTCAATAATTTCCTAGCTATGTGACCTTGGGCAAGTCACTTACCCCTACTGCCTTGCCAAAAAAAAAGGAAAGAAAGAGGCCTCCAGCCTTAGGTCCAGAGCAGTGGATTCTCTACATGTCAAAGACTTTCAAAAAAAAGGACATAGCTTAATCTTAAAAGATAGTGCCTAGAGGGGTTAAAGAGAAAATTTTGAGTTATGAGTGACTGCTTTGCTCTGGTGTATGTTTTGTAGCAGATAATATATTTGGAAATGTTAATTCTTCATGTTTAATTATTTTAGATGACTGGATTTTGTTGCTCAGTTGCCATTTCAAAGCACTTTCCTCTTATAGCTTGAGATTTTTTCAGGATAATTTTTCCTTCTTAAATCTCCTTTCCTTTTTTTATTCCCTTTAGAATTTAGGTCCTTCTGTGTTAGCTGGGGTGGCTGTCATGATCCTCATGGTTCCCCTCAATGCAGTGATGGCCATGAAGACAAAAACCTATCAGGTAATGTCTCTGCTGATGAAGAGCCCCAGGCTGGGTTTGGTAATGTTCTCCTCCTCTGCCAAGTTTCCTAAGGTATAAACCCTATTATTGAATTAGGCTTGAAGTAGTGCAGAATAGAATCTAGGTTGTTTATGGAATTTAGAATGTGAGAACTTGGCTGTACTTTTTGGAAATCATGATCTTGGAATTCCATAGATGAGTTCCAGGGCCCAGTCTTGATGGAACATAATGGAGAGACTTTGTTTTCCAATTAGGGGGTGAGTCTTGGAACTGCCTTTCTGCTCAGCCTATCCTTAATGAGCAGGTTTCCTTAAATTTGTCATTTTCTTATACTTTCTTCCTCCCAATCACTTGGCTTGACTGCTTAAAAGAAAGGGCACATATATCCCCCCCCCCCCCAGAAGCTCTAAGTGAACTGTTACTGCCTTTGCCTTTTTTGTCTGTAATTCATGTTTCCCCTTTTTGGCCTCTAGAGAGACAAATAAGCAGCCTATTAATGGAGCATAAGGCCTGTCTGTGATAAGTGGGATCTCATTAAGGAGAAAAGTATGGCCTTTGGCTCCTCTATATGAATCTTATGCTTTCGAAGTCTTACAACTTAGGTTCAAAATACCAATCTTGTTGATCGTTATTTATTTTAGCTTATCATACCAGTAGCCCCTTGCAAAGATTAACTAGATGTCAGTAGAATTAAATCTTCTTTTTAAGATCAATAAAAGTAAAAAACTGAGATGAAGGGTTTGAGAGTAGCTTTGGGTTCTTCTAGGTGTCCCTAGTAGAGGATTTTCCCTTTAATTTGTCAGACTTTAAAAAAAAAATTTTTTTTTCTTAATTTATTTAGGGTCATGGTCACAGCTAGGCAATCTGAAGTCAGGTTCTCCTGACTCCAGGGCCAGTGCTCTATTCACTTTGCCACCCAGCTGCCCAATTTGTCAGACTTTCCTAGATAAATCTCAGTGTTAATTTGAAGTTCTTAGAAGACCAATAAATCACCTTCTCAATTATAAGTTAAAGATTATCTCTGAATTCTGGAGAATACATCAGTGAATGAGCCTTGGAAGAAAAAAAGATGATCTCTCACTCTTCCCCACTCCTTTCCATGGTCAACTAACCCTTATTCTCCTAATTAACCCCAATGATAATAGGGAGAGAAGAAAAGAGAGGGAACAGACAGGGGAAAACAGATGTAAATAGAGAGATGGAGGAAATGAAAGGAAGAGTGGGGAGATTAAGAAATGTGAATGATGACTCATTCCCTCAGAAGTTGCTCCACAGTTACCTCTCCTTGGACAAATCTAGCATGTTTTCTCCCCCTCTCCCCATTTTTCTTTTCCTTTTTTTGGGGGGGTCCAGTCTGTATTTGGTGACAAAATCTATTGAGTGAGCTTTTCAGGACACTGCATTCTAGGCAGTGAAAAAATTAGTAGGGTGACATAAAAATTAGAACTTAAGTTCTCTGTTCCTTTTGTAAAAATTTAGTAGCTACATGGAAGTGGACTTGTATAACAAATTTTAAATGATTTAGGTGGTTTTTGAGACTGAGTTTTTTCTTGGGGGGGAAGATGGAATCAACAGATAACTATTCTTGGGAGAAATGAACATTTTAAAATAGGAAATGAAGGTCCTTTGGTAATAAGTGATGGGAACACTTATATAGTTGATATGTCTAGTATACTTCTGAGTGCTTACATAGAAGACTCTCAATTTTTAATTGACTTTCTCTCAAAGGTAGCTCATATGGAGAGCAAAGACAATCGGATTAAGTTGATGAATGAAATTCTCAGTGGGATCAAAGTCCTGAAGTTGTATGCATGGGAGTTGGCCTTCAAGGATAAAGTGTTGAAGATCAGACAGGAGGAGCTGAAGGTGCTTAAGAAATCTGCTTATTTGGCAGCTATAGGGACCTTTACTTGGGTCTGCACACCTTTCCTGGTAAGTGAGGTCATTTGGAAACTTGTCTTTAGCTCATTTTAAGAGTTAGAACTCCCTTTCAATTTTTTAGATCTTCCTGGTGAGATGTGGTCATCAGTTAAAGGAAGTTCTTAATAAGGTCAGTTTAAAACTGACAAGAGGTGGTATCAAAAAGAATATTAAGTATGTCAAACTTATTAAAGCAGAACTTGATAACTGTTGAAATTATTAATCAGAGTATACCATATTGTTCCTAGGTTTCTGCATTTATTTAAATCTTTCTCTTTGCTATTCATAGCTCCAGAGTATAATAATGGAAGTTATCTAGTCTAACCACATTATTTTATAGGTGAGAAAACTGGGGTCCAGAGAATTTAAATGGTTTGTACAGAATTGCACAGTAAGAGTCAGAGCTTGGATTTGAAACCAGATTATCTAAATACAAATGCAACTTTTTCTTTTTCAATAAGTTTTTGCTTATTTTAGTAAAGAACGATAGTTATTATAGTCTAGGCCATATGATGTAGTTATTCTTTTTCTATATAAATAAAGCTTTATAAATATAACAAAGTATCAGTAGATTTTTCTATTCAGGAAAACTGTAGTTTTAACTATCTAAATCTACTTGAAGAGAACATAGCTGAATTGCAGCACCTTTCAATGATTTTTACCAGAGTTTATAACTGACCATTTCATTACCTTGTTCAATTTATTCCTGTGACTTCCTGTTGTTCCTAGCATTAAGCATCGACTTCTTTGTTTGGTGTTTAGAATTCCTTCACCAATCTATCTTTCCAAATATATACAGTACCCTATGTGATCTAGCTAAACTGGTCTTCTTGCTGCTTCTCACATATACTATGGTATTCCCATTCCCAGGGCTTTGTTTTCAAACCTGGAACACATTCCCACTTAATTCCTAATTCTTAGAATCCCTATTCCCTTCAATGCAAAAACTCAAAGTTTACCTCCTATGTGAAACCATTCCTGCTCTCTTCAGTTGTTAGTGCCTCTATCTCTAATTTATCTCGTATTTATTTCATGAATGTTTTGTATATGTTCGTGCATGTACATATTGTCTCTCCTAATAGAGTATAGGGTTTGTGCGGATTTATACTCAGGTCTTTCTGACTGCACAACTTCAGATGCCCCATACTTTTACTATTTTTTTTTTAGGTTTTTGCATGGCAACGGGGTTAAGTGGCTTGCCCAAGGCCACACAGCTAGGTAATTATTAAATGTCTGAGGCCGGAATTGAACTCAGGTCCTCCTGACTCCAGGGCCAGTGCTCTATCCACTGCACCACCTAGCCACCCCACTATTTTTTAAAAATTTATTTATTTTCACATTACTACAATAATCTTGTTGTAAAAGTATAGAGAAACCTCAAAAAAATTAAGAGAAATAAGTTACAACCTATTTTACAAGGTTTGGAGGAACGAACTTTACAGATCTTAAGTTACTATTAGTTTGTTATATTGTAATCTTTTTATGCATACATCTCTGCTCAAAAATGTCCAAGGGTTCTCTGTTATCTCAGTAAAGATCAAGCTTTTGTCTGACATTCAAGACTTTCTAAATTCTTCCTAAAGAGACTTATGATCCTCCAGTCTAACAGGACTACTTTTTGGTAACTGCTTTTCTAACTGGTCCTTTGCTCATACTATCCTGAGATGTCCTTCTTCCCTATATTACTCTCTTAAATTCTTCTGCATCCTTTAAAGCCCAATTCAGATACTACCTTCCCATGAAATTTTCCCAGTTTTCCACTGGATCTTCCTAATCAGCTCTTACGTAATTATGGACTTATGCTGGTCCACAGAAAAATCATTGACTCTAGAGACTTAGAATTTGAGTTATGTAAAGGCCTATCTCTTCCACTTTACTCTCTGTATGACCTTGGGCAAGTCACTTAACCCTTCTGAGATTCAAATTCCTGTTTTGTAAAATGTAAAGGTTGGGCTAGATAACAACCTTCCAATTTCCTTTTCCCAGATCTAAATCTCTGATTTACTTTTAACAGTTTTGTGATAGCAAATGTGCTGTCTTATCTAAACTTTTGTTATCTCTTTCTATGCCTTGTACAATGTTCTACATACACACAGGAACTGCTTGATAAGTTCTCAGTGATTGAATAAATAAATGAATAAATTAAAATGTGTAGTAAAGCATGGTATTGGAAGTCAGGAGACATGTATTCTAATCCTGGCTTTGCAACTCATTGATAGTGTGACTGTTAGCAAATTATTTTACCTCTCTTTAATAGCAGCAACAACATTACATTGTATAATGATGTGTATTATATTATTATTGTATTGCAAATTAATTAAATTATTAATTTGTATATCTCTTTAAGTTTTGCAAAGCATTTTACAATATTATCTCATTTGCTCCTTATATGAATTTTCTTATCTTCTGATCTTAATAGTGGTAGGACCTGGGACTGTGATGGTGGAAGAGTAAATGATCTCAGTACTTTTCTGACTCTTCTTCTATCAGAGGACCTAGCTTCAAATGCCAATTCTTCCACTTTCCTAAGTCATTCTGTTAGAATATTGAGTGGTAACATCCTTTTATTTTGTCCCACCAGCACTTGAAGAATGCCTGACCTAAAGTAAGCTGACTCATCTCATACTGAGGGAAAAGGATGATGCAAGGGGGAAAAATGCCTCATGATTTCTTTTTTAGAACTGGGAAAGGAAGTTCTCCCAGAAACCCCTGTTTTGCATTTTGCTTTCTTCAATGAAGCCAGTGGTTATGGGTGTGTCAGCTCAACTTTTTGGTCTTAGTCATCTTTTCCTATCATGCTTTCTGGTTGTGAAAACAAGGAGAAGTTTTTGAGGGAGATGGAGGGAAGGCAGTACATTCCTTCTTGGCTTTTAAATTTGTAGCTTAATTTTTTTTGGATGAAGTGAAGACTGCTGGTTGTATGACTGCACTTAGAAGATGCAATCCATTCCAAATAGATCTTTTGCATAGAACAGCCTGAAGCAGGGAAAGGGCTAAAAAGAACAATAAATCTTGACCACTGATTTAAAAACCTTGAGGTCTCTGAGGTCTCTGACTACATTAGGATAAAATATGCTCCTTTCTGTTTGGAGACATCTTAATGGTCTTTTCATTGGAAGATTCTTTCCCTTCAGTGCTGGGAAAATGTTTATACAAATGAAGGTATGATGAAAGACAGGAGACTAAGATGGTAAGTGCTGGCAATGACAATATCACTAATTCATTTTTTTTTCAATATACTATTTTCCCCTTGAAAGTATAGCTTGCTGTGTTTAAAGTCAGTTTACAATAAAGTAAATGGAAAGAACAAAAAAGCCCCACCTGAATGCTTGGTATTTAATAGTAACCTTGCTTGACCCCAAAGAGAAGATTTCTCCAGTTCATTCTTGAGTTTTCAAAATGATCTTCCTGAATTTCAGATATGATCATATTATTCAGTGAATTCCAGTGGTTTACCTCCAATATCAAATATAAAAACTCTGTTAAACTTTTAAAATTCTTAATAACTTGATTTATTCCTACTTCTTCAGTTTATTTCCCCTTGTACTCTGCAATCCTGTGACACTGGTTTCTGTGCAGTTCTTTACATATGATGTCTCAGCTCCTGATTCCTAACATTTTCGCTGCTTCTCCCCCTTGCCTGGAACATTCTTCCTTCTTCTCTCCATCTCCAGGTTTCCTTCAAGTCTCAACCAAAGTCTTCAACAAACTTTTCCCAGTCTTCCTTAACCTTAAGAGCCTTTCTTCTGAGATAATACTCTATAATAATATCCTGTCTGTATCTTATTTGTATGCATTTATTTGCTACCCTGAGAGACTGTGAGCTTCTTAAGATTTGAGACTCTGTTTGCTCCTCTTTGTGTCCTCAATACTTTAATAGAGTGCCTGACACACAGTAGGTATTTCTTTTTTTGCTTGTTTGTTTTTGATTTTCGTAAGACAATGTGGCTAAGCGATTTGTCCAAGGTCACACAAGTGTCTGAGGTGGGATTTGAACTCAGGTCCTCCTGACTCCAGGGCTGGTTCTCTATCCACTGTGCCACCTAGCTGCCCCGACATAGTAGGTATTTCATAAATGCTTGTTGACTGACATTTCCTTCCCTTTGCAGAAATAGAGAAATTTACTATCAGACTTAACTGATGTATGGGTTAATTTTCCCTGCCCTCCCTTTAGAAAATTCTTTCTAGATATATTTTTATTTATAAGGATATATTTACAAACAAAAGTGATATAAAATAAAATATCAATAAAAATGTTTGAATTCTATTGAATGGCCTTAATAATAATCAACATAACTAGACTTTTTTTTTTAGGTATTTATTAACTTCTCTTTTCATATCACCTTTATTTATAAATACAACCTTCCTCTTCTCCCTACAATGGATGGCACAGGGCAAACCCATAATCCCTATAGGACAAACAGCTCTTAAAATCATACTTTGGTATAGTAGTGGGTTGGTACATTTTACTTGAATTATAAAAGATGACATATTCCTCTTAATGGGTATATGATAAGGAGTTTGTATGGGTGTCTAGGACTTGGAAATGCAAACTGTGAATAAAAATGAAATATTTATGGTGAGAAGGGTGGCTAGCCTAGAGCAGATAAATCATTTAGAAAAAAGTCCATCCAATTTAGTAGCATATTTTTTTGACCCTGTGCTTTCTTTATGTAAATACAATGCTGTTTCTTTTTTTAACTTTCTAATTAAAAGGCATTTATTTTCTCATTCTCTGACCTTCTTCCTCAGTTGATAAAGAGAAAAACAAAACCCTTGTAACAAATATTCAGTCATTCAAAACAAATTCCCACATTTAAAAATGTGTGTCTCATTCTCTCCCCTGATTAATTTGCAGGGAAAAGATTCATAGGCCACAGTAGTGGATAAGTCCATTAATTAAAAAACATTTATTAAGCATCTTTCCCATTCCAGGCACTATACTAGGGTCTGGGGATACAAATTTAAAAAAAGAAACAATCCCTACTCTTTTTGATCCCAGATCCAATGTTCTCACAACAACAAATATACACAAATACAAGTCTTAAAGACTTGGGACATCCTATATAAGGAAGGAAGAAAACAGGGATTTATTTGACATTTACTGTGTGCCAGACATCAGTACTACTATTACAGGGAAAACAAAAAGTAATTCCTGCCCTCAATATTACATTCTAACAGAGGAAAACATTCATAAAAGAGGTACAAGACCTGATGGAGAATGAACCAGGCTGGCTTGAACCTTTACACAAGAAAAAAAAAAAGACTTGTGATGGAGCTCACTAGTGGGGACAAGGGAGATGGACCTTGTGGAGGAATATTCTAGGGGAAGTTAGCCCCTTGGATGGCAGGCTGTTCATTAGCAAGGAGGTTCTGTTGGTAAGGAATAGCAATAGAGAAGGCATGCTTTGGAAGTCCAGAAAGTCAGGGTCAGGAGGAAAATGAAGGTATAAGTATGTTTTGAATATATACAAAAAGAACAGGTAATTTAAGAGGAGAAGGAGATTTGGCAATTAGGGGAATCAGAAAAGGCTTCATGTAGGAGGTAATGTTTAAGAGGTCTCTTGGAGGAAGATAAGAGATTCTATGAAGTAGTAATAAGAAGGGACAGGATAAACATGAAAGCTAAGATCCAGAAGGAGGAGTAAACAATATGAGCAAGAGAAAAGGCCAGTTTGATTGCATCCTCCAGGGAAGTAATGAGCAATGGGATTTGGAACACATAGATTGGGATCAGGATATGAAGGACTCTATAAGCTAACAAGTGGAATTTATGTTGTATTCTAAAGGCAATGAGGAATCACTGAAATTTATCAGTTAATAGGGGAGGGACATGGTGAGATTTGCACTCAAGAAAAATAACTAAGAAAGCCATTTGGCTACTGGTATGGAGGATGAACTGGGGTAGAGAGATACTAGAGGCAAACAGATCAATTAGGAAGCCATTGCATATAGGAAAGTCAGTAAGGATCTAAGGTAAAATGATGGCTCTATGAGTAGATGAAAGAAATAATTTACTAGATGTAGAGGTAAAAATGGCAAGATTTTGCAACTGATTGTATAGGTAAAATAAGGGAGAGTGAGGTGAGCAGTCAAGGATTATACTGAAGTTTTAAACTTTGGAGGCTTGGAAGATTCATGGTACTTTTGGGAGAAATAAGTTCAGTAAAGGGGAAGGTTTAGGGAGAAAGAACAAGTTCTGTTTTAGACATTTTGAATTTGAGATAACCATTTTTTAATGTCCATTAGACAGTTGATGATTTGAGATTGAAGGGAAAAATCTAGAACTGGATATCTAGACCTGTGACTCATTGGCTTAGAGAAGATAATTAAATTCACAGAATGGTAGAAAAAGTCTATTGGAGAGCCTTGAAGAATGTCTAAAGTTAGGGAATGTGATAGAATAATGAGCCAGTAAAGAAGATTTGGCTATTTAGAAGATCATTGGTAACTTGGGGAATTTTTTTTTTTTAGGTTTTTGTAAGGCAAATGGGGTTAAGTGGCTTGCCCAAGGCCACACAGCTAGGTAATTATTAAGTGTCTGGGACCGGATTTGAACCCAGGTACTCCTGACTCCAGGGCCAGTGCTTTATCTACTGTGCCACCTAGCTGCCCCAGATCATTGGTAACTTTGAAAAAAGTAGTTTGTGATGAAGTCTGAAGCTAGATGGCAAAGGGTTGAGGAGTAAGGAGGGGGAAAAAAGCAAAGACAAGAGATGATGATTTTTTTGAAATAGCTTTTTATTATGAATTTGATAAAAGCAGAAGAGATAAAGGCAGAAATAAAAGCTAGCAATAGAATAGTTAAGCAGTCTAACTCAGCAATGGATCAAAAACCCATGAGTCATGAATTGGGGTGCTCTTGAAATTAATAGGAGAAAAAATAATGAATTCTCTTTTGCCATGATGAATTTGAGATACTTCTGGATTTTATAAATTGACATGTCCAAGAAACAGTTGGTGATGAAAGATTGAAACTCAGGAGAGAGATAAAGACTGTATATTTAAGTCAGTGAATCATCTGTTTAGAGATGATCGCAACCCCCTACTAGCTACTATTGAGATTCACTAATCAAAATAAAAAAGAGAGAAAAGGAAAGGAGGTCCAGAACAGAACCTCAGAGGATACTTAATATTAGTGGATTGATGGCTTGTATGAAGATTGTGCAAAAGAGTCTATGATTATAGATGGGGAGGAGGAGAACCTGGAGAGAGCAAGGTCATGAAAACTCAGAGAGGAGAGAATATCCAGGAAGAGAGGCAACAAAGAGGTCAAGAAGGAAACATTTGTCTTTGTCGTCTGTCTTTGAACTCTTCTACTTGTTTGACTTTTTATTTTTTGGAATGGTTTTGCTTGAATAATGTTGTAATTTATTGTCATGGCAGAATAGACTTAATAGCCAAAAGATCCATGTTCAAATCCCAACTCCATTCCTCAATAGCACCCTGTCCTAATTATTCAGTCTCTAAACCTTAATAAAAAGTATATTGCCTATACTTACAATAATTTATCCCACAGGATTGTTGTGAAGATTGAATGACATGATTATATTGGTCCTCTAAGATTGTGAATTTCAAGGAAAAAGATTTACATTTTGTCTTTTGTTTTCAGGTGGCATTGTCTACTTTTACAGTCTATGTGTTGGTGGATAAGGACAACATCCTGGATGCCCAGAAAGCTTTTGTTTCTCTGGCCTTATTCAACATCCTCCGGTTTCCCCTAAATATTCTTCCAATGGTCATTAGCAGCATTGTACAGGTACAATTCTAAACTGGATACATGATTTCAAAGATAGGAAATTCTTAGAAAAACATTGTTTAAAAAAGTGTTTTTTTACAGCCCCAATTCCCTCCTTTTTCCTATATGTTATGAAGGGTCCATGCTTCATATCTGCATGTTAGCTCTAGATGGAGGTTGGCATGTGGGGATTTTGGATGTGACTATAAGGAGAAAGCTCTGAATTTTGATTTTATGTGTTTTGGTCCTTCACACAGGGCCTTAGAGCCAATTCTGGGATCTCGGAATCTAAGCCAGCAAAATAAAGCAGATGAGAAGAGCCTGGGCCCGATAATGGACCATATATGCATATGCTTGTCTTCTGTGAACCAGTTTTAGTTGCATATCTTTGCTGGGTGGTCATGGTCCACTATCAGGTCTTGAATTTTCTCACCCACATAAGAAATTTGTGAAACTATGTTACCAAGGAGGGCCTCTGAATTGTTGCAAGAGAGAGCCTACATAGATGGAAGTCCCAGATCCTTGAAGTAGAGTTTCAGAAGCATCTCCACACTTTTGAACTAAGAGTTCATCATCCTCCCTTATAAATCTGCTTGCAAATTTCAATTTCAGAAAAATTCAGTGAATGTGACCCAGGGCTCTGACTTTGTGTATTGGATTCCTTAAGAACTGAAACATAGACTCAAAACCATTGGAATTGAATACTTCTTAAATAGAGACACAAGTCAGAGTGAATTGCCCAAATTCTGCTGTGGCTGAACAGACTGACTTATGAAAAATTTTGAGGGGTGGAGAGGTTGCTCCCAAAATTTTGGGTCATCAAGGTAATTAATTCATGCCCCCCAGACTGAAAACTGGGGTTGTTGACAGCCCTACTTATTTTTTGTTAGGGGTGTGACTGATATGTGAGAAAAAGATTATGTGAAAAAGTTATTTTTTTAAGTTACTTATAAATCTTATGCTATCTTTAAAAAAGAGCAACAATCACCACCTATAATTTGCTTTCTGTTTAGGCAAGTGTTTCCCTGAAACGCCTCAGGATATTCCTTTCCCATGAAGAGCTGGAGCCAGACAGCATAGTGAGAAATAGTGTTAAAGATGGTGAGTATTTGTTTTCTCTCACTGTGTCAGGACGCCCTCACTTTCACTCCCTTCCACTTTCACTCCACACCCTTTCTTTTTCTTGGCTTTCTTTGTAATTTAGCTCTACTCTGAAATTTGCTTAGCACAGAGGAATATGGGAGGGAGGAAGCTGGCAGAATGGGCTTGTGGAGAATGTTGTTTCTCGTACCTTGTTGAATTTCTGTCCTCTCCCCAGTCCTGCAGGGTTGCCTGCAGTGTGAACATTCTAACAGGGAGAGATAGAGCTGCCCACTTCGTCTTCCTGTAGGGAAGGTACCTCAGGGTAGATATCCTCAGATTTCAGTCTTCTTTACCCTTGAGGCTGTACTTATTTTCTGTCAGGCTAGCATCAAATCCAACAGAGCACAGGAAGAATGCCATCTTCTCTTCTCAGATGTCTATGAAATTATATGGGTTGAAGCTTTAGGAGGATGGGCAGGTTTCTCCTGCTGAAGATCATCACCTTCAGGGGTCTAAGAATCTCAGACTACAGAGTCTCTCAAGCAATTTATAGGCATCCTTCACTCCTCAGAGTAATGTTTTTAAATGCTTTGAATGCTTAAAATAAAATCCATTAGATAAATTATTGAAATAAAGATATAAATATTTTTTCACATGAATTCATTGAACCCCTAAAATCTTATCCATTAATCCCTGTAACATTATCTTTCCTCCCTGTGGAGGCATTCTGTGAACCTCAGGTTCTAAGAACCATTTCTTTTAAAATGTCTGTTAGGCACCTAATTGCCCTATTATTTTGACTTTCTGAAATGAATCTACTCTCCTTCTTAACATCTTTCTTTTTAAGTTTAAAAAAATTTTGATATTTTGTTTTCCCCAATTATATATGTATGAACAGTTTTTTAAACTTTAAAATTTTGAATTCCAAATTCTCTTCCATCTTTTCTTCTGTCTCCCATCATTGAGAAGGCAATTTAATTAAAGTTATATGTGTGCAGTCATGCAAAACCCATTTCCTTATTAAGTATGTTATAAAACACAGACAAAAGAAATCTAAGAAACATAAAGCAAAATAACACTTCAATCTGCATTTAGACTCCATTAGTTCTTTCTCTGGAGATGGATAGCATTTTTCATCAGAGGTCCTTCAGAAGCGTCATTGAATTGTTGAGAAAGTCATTCACAGTTAATCATTGATTGTATACAATATTGCTGTTACTCCTGGTTCTACTCACTTCACTTTGTATCAGTTCATGTAAGTCTTCCCAGGTTTTTCTGAAATCTTCTTGCTCATCATTTCTTAGAGTACAGTAGTATTCTATCACAAGCAAAAAATATAACTTGTTCATTCTCCTGTTGATAGTATGCCCCTTTTTAATTGTGAACTTGATAAGGCAGCTAGATGATAAGGCATCTAAAATGCTGGATTCAGAGTCAGGAAGATGCAAGTTCAAATCCTGCCTTAGACTCTTAGTATCTAACAGTGACCCTGGGCAAGTCAGGCAGAAAATTCGTTTCCTCATCAGCGAAATGGGGACAATAAGAACATCTGTCTTCTAGAGTTATTCTGAGACTCAAAAGAGATATTTTTCTATAAACTGCCTTTTGTAAGCCTTGCTGTCATAAAAATGCCAGTTGTCATCATCATAGTTATCATGGTCATCGTCGTCATCATCATCATCATCATCATCATCATCATCATTGACATTTTCAACTAGGATAGAAGTTGTCAACCAAGGTTTGCATCCCTCCCTGTTTTACAGGAGATGCAGCCCTTCTTAACTTTCTCAAAAGTTAGAAAAAAAAAGTTAAATTAAGAAAAATAGCAATTTATTGACAGAAGTTTAGTTTACATTGTGGGTTCTTCAGTTAGTTTTTAGTTATCAAATGGCATTCATATCTTGCCTAGAATATTACTTCCTTCATTGCACACATGTCTTAGTGTCCAGGATACACTTTTTTATTTTCTTGCTTTTGCAAGGCAATAAGGTTAATCGACTTGCTCAAGGTCACACAGCTAGGTAATTATTAAGTGTCTGAGGTCGGATGGGACCAGTTCTCTATCCACTGTGCCACCCTAGCTGCCCTACAGGATACATGTCACTTTACTGAGTCTGTAAGAAATGAGTACAAAGCATAATTTCTGACCTCAAACTTCCTGTCATCTAGTTCACAGCTTCATAGATTTAAAGCTGGAAGGGTCTTCAGAGTTCATCTAGTTTGTTATTTTACAAATGAGGAAACTGAGATGCAAAGAGGTTAAGTTAGCAAAGGATGACAGTCCTTTAACTCCAGATTCATCACTCTTTTCAATCTTGGTTATTGAGATAAGATTTACTTTAGGACACAGAAATGTTGATATAATAGAGTGTGGTTAAATTCTAAAATTAGTGTCAAAAGCAGTCCTAGCCATAGAAGGTTAGGTGAAGGACATAGAAGGTGAAAATGCACCGCATTAATTAGGGAAAGATGAGCTGATTTGGGACCCCAGAGCTGGGGGCTTGATTGGGGTTGGGGAACCATAGTATTGGCCTGAAGTATGGCAGTAGGAATATTTAATGGGGCAGGAGGGTGATGGGTATGTGTGGTGGTGGGGGAGGGGGAAGATTGATTTTGTAGATTAGAAAGTTCATAAAGGGTCATAGAAATAAATTTGGAAATGTATGTTGGCACTGGATGGTGGAAAGCCTTGAATGCCAGTTTGAGGAGCCGTATTTCATGATGTAGGTAAAAGGGCAAACCCTTGATGGTTTTTGATTAGGAGATCATAATGAAATATATGCTTCATGAAGATTGTTCTAACAATGGGGAACAGGTTAGACTAGATTGGAGATTAGTATTATCAGATTATACTAAATAAAGGCTTATATTAAGTTGGGCATGGAAATAAATAGGTGGCTGTGAGGAATACATCTAGTATTCTTCAGTGGATAAAGTGCTGGATGTGGAGTTCAGATCTGGCTTCAGACACCCACTACTTGTGGGACCCTGGGAAAGTCTGGTTTGCCTCAGTTTCCTCATCTGTAAAATGAGCTAGAGAGAAATGGCAAACCACTCCAGTATCTTGGCCAAGAAAATTACAAATGGGATCGTGGAGGGTCAGATGCAACTGAAAAAGACGAAGCAACAGCAAAGTAAGGGGGATGAACTAATGACTTTTGTAGCCCCTTCCTCCCACAAATCTTTAACCTTACTGTGGTTAAATGATATACAAATGTGAGCTGCTATTATTCTTGTTGATATCATCTAATTGGGGTAGGGACTGCATTTTCAGCTGATCTCTACATATATAGAAAACATCTCTAATCAGCATTCTCCCTCAGCATTCTCCCTTGATTTATGCTTAATGAGTGAATTCATTTATTATTGACTAATTTGCCCTATGTAGATTTTTTTTTTCTCTAGAGTATCCCATACCTCTGTTATATTATTTCCTTTCCAGTACCCAGATGTGGTTTGTGCTAAGCTATCTTTATCCATACTTTTTTTGGTTCATCATTGGGTTGTTACCACCCCGCTTGTTGGAGAAGACTGGAAGTCAAGTTCTGTGTTACCTGACCCAACCTCAGTATGTCTTTTGCTTTGTCAACTTGTGCCTGGTCCTTACTGATGTGTTACCGTTGCTTTTCAGGTAGTGGTGCCAGCGTCATTGTGAAAAATGCCACCTTCACCTGGTCAAGAAGTGATCCTCCAACTCTGAATGGGTAAGTCAGGGCAAACATTCCAAACTGACCCAGAGACTCTGCTGTCAACTTCAGCTGGCTGTTTTACAGATATGTGTCATGGGTCACTGCAAACACCTTGTGCTACTGGGTGGGTGGGTGGTAGTAGTAGTAGTAGTAGTAGTAGTAGTAGTAGTAGTAGTAGTAGTAGTAGTAGTAGTAGTAGTGGGATGTTATTCTGCCTCTCCCCTTCCCTTCCACCTTCCAACTAGCAAGCCTGAACCATACAAATTAGAAGGCATCTATTTATATATCTGCTGTTGACCAACACATGGGCTATTTTGATTGTCTGCAAAGTAGAATGGGCTCTTTGAAGAACGTCCCCATTGCTGTACCAAATAGTGCTTTCTCCTTGCAGCCACCCCTTTGTCCTCCGATTCTCCTTTCTTTCAGTTGCTTATCTTTAGGAGGCAGCACATTGTTAAAGGGAAGTGACCTCTGTTCTCTTGGCAAGTCCGTCTGTGGGTACCTTGTCAAGTGCATCATATTTCTTTCAAAGTCAGTGCATTTCTTAACTGTTTTCCTATTGTAGCTCTGACGTTCAGAGTTAAAGCTTGTTGATCGGGTTCTAAAAAAATGAAAAATTTAGAAAGGACTCTAAAGGATCTTGTTCATCTTGTCCATCTTGTCTCCTAAAACAATAATTTTAGTTTTACATGATTGCACTTGGATAAACTATATCAGATTGCTTATCATCTCAGGGAGCAGAGAAAGGAGAGGAGGGAAAGAAGGATAGAATTTGGAATGCAAAACTTTAAAAAAATGTTTAAAAAGTTGTTTTAATATGTAATTGAGTAAATAGAAAATATATATTTTAAAAATATACTTGACCGGGGCAGCTAGGTGGCACAGTGGATAAAGCACTGACCCTGGAGTCAGGAGTACCTGAGTTCAAATGTGACCTCAGACACTTAATAATTACCTAGCTGTGTGGCCTTGGGCAAGCTACTTAACCCTATTTCCCTTGCAAAAAACCTAAAAAAAAAATACACTTGATTTGATTTGACAAGTGGTTGGTTAGGTATTTCTGAAAAATTCCCAAAGGAGATCTCTTTTTGATCATACATTCTGTGTTATCATTTGATATCTGACTCTTTAGCATTAGGAAGGCCTCCCTTGTGTCTGTTGCTCATCTTTCCTGTTAAAGAATAAACCCCTTGCCCTTTATTATTATTGGAGAGAGAAAAGGAATCTCTCACTTAAGATAGAAGGATTTCTCTCAAAGTTATTTGATCCTGTTTCTCCACCTTTCTCTTCTTTAGTTCTACAGTTCCTTCTGGTCAGGGATAACTAAGCCAGTCCCTTGCCCTTTTTGTTTGCTAAAGATACTCATTTTTCTTCTTATTTCCTTTTAGCATCACTTTCACTGTGCCAGAAGGTGCCTTGGTTGCTGTATTGGGCCAAGTGGGCTGTGGGAAGTCATCCCTGCTGTCTGCACTCTTGGCTGAGATGGACAAAATAGAGGGACATGTGTCTATTAAGGTATAGTTGGGAATTATTAGGAGTTAGAATAGAAGGGACAAAGGGATCACTTCACAAAAGGAAACTGGGAAAAGATGCCTTGTGGCTCTTTACCAGGAATATGTGAAGGGCATACCAATGGGGATAATAATAATAATGATAATAGTAATAATATAAATGATGATTACAATAATAATGCTAAAGCGATAATAATAGCTAGCATTTATATATTACTTTAATGTTTGCAAAGCACTTTACAAATATTACATTATTTAGTCCTTAACAACTAATTAAATATAAAAGGTATAAATAAATAACATATATATAATGCTTGCTATGTGCCAGATCCTTTACTAAGCACTTTACAATTATTTTCTCATTTGATCCTCACACCAAATCTGGCAGATAGGTGCTATTATTATTATATACTTCATTTTACAGATAAGGAAACCGAGGCAGATAGAGGCAAAAGTGACTTCCCCAGGGTCACACAACTTGTGTCTGAGATAAAATTTGAACTCAGTCCTTCTGGCTCCAGGACTGGTGCTTTATCCATTTCACCATCTTGCTGCCCTTCCATAACTGTCCAATACCTGCTGTGATGAATATTTGAGACTCATTTGCATTGTGATATAATAGAAATTTCAATTACCTAGGTTTGAATCTGATCTCTACTTATTGTCACCTATTTCCCTTTGGTCTTTGGTTTCCTCGTCTGTAAAATGAGTGGATTTACCTAGATGATCTCTAAGCTTTAAATCCTAGCTGCCTATGACTTATATACTTTGACAGTGTTCCTCTTTAAGTAGGTTAAGCATTACCCTTATAGACTTATTTTCCTGCTTTATTGCTTTCTACAAACCCTTCTTACTTCACTGAATCCATGGTCTCATCTATATGAGTATTACTTCTCTATTATAAATTAAAATGTATCTTTCCCTCCTCCTTTTGTATCATTCTGGAACATGTCAAGATATTTGGCCCACTTTATTATTATTATCAATTATTATTATGACCTTGGACAAGTTGCACAACTTCTCTGGGACTTGTTTTCTTCACCTTTAAAATAAGTAACTTGGACTCACTACCCTCTTAAGGTCCCATCCAACTCCATATCTTTGAGTCTCTGATGAAATTTCCATAGAGAATCAAACCTTTCTTTGGTTATGAAATACAAAATTAACTTTGGTCCAACCAAAAGAGAATACTCACAGATTTAAAATTCCAGGAGTAGAATCTGAATAAGACTTTACTGTATTTTTTCAAAAAGAAATGCTGCATAATTTCTATCGAGTCAGATAAAGACTCAAAACTAAGACAATTAGGCAAAAGGTAATGTGAAGTAATGTGGAAAATGCTAGTTCACCTTTTGCCATTTTGCATAATAAATCATTAACATAAAAGCCATAAGAATGAAATGCTGGAATTTCAACTATATCCTGCCCTGGACTTGAAAAAGATGCTAATGTTTGACTTGGGTTTTTTCCTTGCACATACGCACTAGGCAATTTGTGAAAGAAGTTATTATTTCTGATGTTTTATTTGGCAAGACTTATTTATTATGCCAAAGTTATCCTAAATTCTGAATGAATAAAAACTGCAATAATGAGATTTTAACTCTGTTATCGCCTTAATGGAGATTTCATTTCATATTAGAGGCAACTATGTGGAAGGCAGTACTCTATTGGAGGTAACATTGGGCTAAGAATCAATAAGCAGAGGTCATTTACAAAGAACCTTGGTGGGGCAGCTAGGTGGTGCAGTGGATAAAGCACTGGCCCTGGAGTCAGGAGTACCTGGGTTCAAATCTGGTCTCAGACACTTAATAATTAGGCAAGCCACTTAACCCCATTGCCTAGCAAAAACCTGAAAAAAAAAAGAACCTTGGGTCTGTCACTTCAAGGAGGAGGAATGGGTGGGCATCAGTTTTGTTTGAAAACCCTAGGATTTTGGGTAGACTGCAAACTCAGCATGAATGAGCAATAAGCCATGGCAGCCAAGGAAGCCAATATGATCTTGGATTACAGTAGAAGGAACACAGTTTCCAGGAATAAGGAGATGATAAACTTGGCTCTGGTCTGAATTTGAACAGAGCATTGTGTTCAGTTCTGCTTAAGAGGGGCAATTGATCACTAGACAGTATTCCACAGGTAAACAACTAAGATGGTGAATGGCCTTTTAGGAATCTATATCCTGTAAGGATGGAAAAAAAGACTGAAAGGGAACACAATCCATTGGGATTATGTATTTGAAGAACTCACTTGTGGAAAAAGGATTAGTTTTGTTCTCTTTGGCCCCAAATAAAAGAAGTAGAAACTAGGGCTAGAGGTTTTAGAGGGAGGCATATAATTTGGAACTCAAAATTTTAAAAAATTGCCCTAACACGTAATTGGGGAAAAATAGAATATATTAAATAGGGTGGAAAAAGGAAGATGCAAAAATGACGATTGTAAGCTTGATGTCAGAAAAAAATTGTTGACAATTGGTGGCAAGGCCTGGCATGGCTATTCTATTATTCTTTGACAGGCACCATGCTAAGTGCTTACTGATATAATATGCAAAAAAGAAAGACTTTGCCCTCAAGGAACTTACATTCTGTTAGGGGAAAACAGCACACAAAAAGAAGCTTAATTTGGTGTAGAGTGGAATGGTCTGAAGTATCTGGTAGGTCTTTGGAAATAATATAAAAGTTCCCAAAAGTCAGAAGCAGATCTAGAAGGGGAAGGAAAGTTGACTGATCTGGGCCCCTTCCCAAAAACGGAGGTCTCAAGAGGAACTCATCAGTGGGAAAAGGGGAGGATGGGGTAGAGAAATGATTCAGAGTGTGGAGGCCCTGGTCATTGACATGGGTAGTGGACTTTCCTTGATTGTCATCTTCAAGTAGAGACTGGCTGACAATTTTGGGGTCTGTTTCAATGAGAATTCTTCTTTTATCCTTGATTTGAATTAGATAGATGCTAAAGGTCCCTCCAACATGAAAAAATAAATTTCTTAAGATTTATCGCTGGTTTAGTGGATAGAGCACCGACCCTGGAGTCAAGAGTACCTGAGTTCAAATCCAGCCTCAGTCACTTAATAATTCTTGTGTGGCCTTGGGCAAGCCCCTTAACCCCATTTGCCTTGCAAAAACCTAAAAAAAAAAAGGTTTATCTCCATATCCATTTTCTTAGCTATAAAATGCATTTAACTATTTCACTTATCTTCTAGGGAATGCCTAGAGCAGTGGTGTCAAACTCAATAGAAATAGATCCCTGCAGGCTGCATGTTAACTTAAAAAATTGCATATTAACTTCATCTGTGTTCTACTGGATTTTTATTTAAAATATTTTATCTGATTTAGGTAATACTGGAGGTGTGGGACCTGCTGGCCTGTTTGACACCTCTACCTTTAGAGCATTCATTAAGATAATAAATGTGTAAAAGGATTTTGTAGAATACAAAACACTACACAGATGCTCACTAGGGGTGTTGTGTGTTTTGTCTCTGGTCTATTCCCTTTCAAATTCTTCCCTTTGCCTTTTATAGGGTTCTGTGGCTTACGTCCCCCAGCAGGCTTGGATCCAGAATGCTTCTCTTAGAGAGAACATTCTCTTTGGCCAACAGCCCCAGGAACGGTTCTACAAGGCTGTGATTGAAGCCTGTGCCTTACTCCCAGACTTGCAGATCTTGCCCAGTGGAGACCAGACAGAGATTGGAGAGAAGGTTGGTAGAATGTTGACTTGAGCCCTTTCGAACTGAATGTCCAGGTAGAACTGCTATGTGAAATGATAAGGCAGTGAGATGGACTTGTAGTTAGGAGACCTGACTTTGAGTCTCATCTCTGCTACTTCCTGGCCAGGTGGCCTTGAGCAAGCTATTTAAGCCCCCTGCCCCCTGATTCCCTCCTCTGTAGTGTGGGTCTGATGATAATCCTCACACTGCCAGCCTCAGAGAAGGCAAGAAACCATAGCAAGACAGTGTGATCTTAGACAAGTCACAGTCTCATTAGGCCTCAGTTTTTTTCCCTGTAAAATGAGAGAGTTGGAATAGATGACTTTGAGATTTCTTTGAGCTCTAGAGCTATGAACTAAGTCACCTAATCTTTTGGTGCCCCAATCAGCTCTTGAAGACCCTAAGTAGCAGAGGAGGTGCAGACCCACCTTGTTAGATGGAGTTTACTCATTGGAGGTTCTCTCTGCTGTATCAGGTTCAAAAAATAATATTTGTATAGCCAACCTTATAGCATTGAGTCTGCTGTCAGTGATTAATAATAACGATGATAATAGTAACCCTTACATGGTCCTTTTTAAAAGTTTGTAAAGAGGGCAGCTAGGTGGCACAGTGGATAGAGCACCGACCCTGGAGTCAGGAGTACCTGAGTTCAAATCTGGCCTCAGACACTTAATAATTACTTAGCTGTGTGGCCTTGGGCAAGCCATTTAACCCCATTTGCCTTGCAAAAATCTTGGGGGAAAAAAATACCAAGTAAAATGAACATTTTCTTATACACAGTAGAACAGAAAAAGATTGTACATGAAACTGTGAAGCTCCATTATAAGTGGCTTGTTTTTCTTTTTAGAATTAGATCCTGAGAGTCCAGGTATTGGGATAAAAACTCTCTCTTTGATAAAAATTGTTGGAAAAATTGGAAGTTAGTATGGAAGAAACTTAGATTAGACCTATACCTCACACCCTCTACCAAGATAAGATCAAAATGGATACAGGATTTAGACATAAAAAAACAATATTATAAACAAACTAGAAGATCAAGGAGAGTTTACCTGTCAGATCTATGGAAAGGGAAGCAGTTTATGACCAAGGAAGAGATGGAGAACATCATTAAAAACAAACTAGATAATTTTGACTACATTAAATTAAAAAGCTTTTTCACAGACAAAAAACATTGTAACCAAGATCAAAAGAAATGTAGTAAATTGGGAAACAATTTTTACAACTAGTAATTTCTGACAGAGGACTCATTTCTGAAATATACAGAGAACTGAGTAAAATTTTCAAAAGAAAAGCCATTCCCCAATTGACAAATGGTCAAAGGCTATGCAGAGGCAATTTACAGATGAGGAGATCGAAGCAATCCATAGTCATATGAAAAATTGCTCTAAATCACTAATTAGAGAAATGCAAGTTAAAGCATCTCTGAGATAAAACCTCGAACCTCTCAGACGGGTCAATATAACCAGAAAGGACAGTGATCAATGTTGGAAGGGATGTGGGAAATCTGGGATATTAATACATTGTTGGTGGAGCTGTGAACTCATCCAACCTTTCTGGAGAGCAATTTGATATTATGCCCAAAAGGGCAACAAAAATGTGCATACCCTTTGATCCAGCAATACCACTACTGGCTCTTTACCCTAAAGAGATTATGAAAAAGAGTAAACACATCACTTGTACAAAAATATTCATAGTAGCCCTGTTTGTGGTGACAAAGAATACGAAATTAAGTGAATGTCCTTCAATTGGGGGTTGGCTTAACTAGCTGTGGTATATGTATGTCATGGAACACTACTGTTCTATTAGAAACCAGGAGGGATGGGAACTCAGGGAATCCTAGAAGGATTTGCCTGAGCTGATGCTGAGTGAGAGGTGCAGAACCAGAAAAACATTGTACACCCTAACAGCAACATGGGAGTGATGATCAAGCTTGATGGACTTGCTCATTCTGTCAGTGCAACAACCAGGGACAATTTGGGGCTATGTGTAATGGAGAATGCCATCTGTATCTAGAGAAAGAATTGTGGAGTTTGAACAAAGACCCAAGCTATTTCCTTCAATTTAGAAAAAAAAAACCATTATCTTATTTTGTAATTTTCCTGTCTCTTATATTTTATTTTTCTTCATTTCTCTTTCATCACATTCAACTGAGATCAATTTATACCATGGAAGCAATGTAAAGACTAACAGAATGCCTTCTGTGGGGGGAGGGAAGCAGGTATGGGGGAAAAATTGTAAAACTTAAAAATAAATAAAATCTTTCTAAAAAGGAATTAGATCACAAATGTCACATGTAACTTTTGAAGTGGTCCTGCTTGTCTGTGGTTCCTTCTGTCTTCCTTTCTATTCTCTTCAAGTTCACTGTTTTTCCATGTATATATATATATATTTTAATTTTAGATATTTAAGGTCCAAAGGTCACACTGCTAGGCAATTATTAAGTGTCTGAGGCCAAATTTGACTGGAGTCATCCTGACTCCAGGGTTGGTGCTCTATCTACTGTGCCATTTAGCTGCCCCTTCACTGATCTTATTGGGGAACTCATATAGATCTTGGCTATTAATTTTTTTTAACCTATTTTCCTAGGGTGTAAATCTGTCTGGTGGTCAGAAGCAGCGAGTGAGCCTGGCACGGGCAGTTTACTGTGATTCAGATGTGTACCTCTTTGATGATCCCCTCTCTGCAGTGGATGCCCATGTGGGAAAACATATATTTGAAAACGTTATTGGCCCTCAGGGGTTGCTAAAAAACAAGGTATTCAAGGGTTGGGATTTTGAAATAAAAGAAATATAGATAGAATGATCATTGCTTTAGCATTAGATCTTAGAACCTATGCATTGTGGTACAAGGAGGTAGAAGATAAGAGTTGGAGAGAGGAAAATCCCTATCACTTTTCTTTACTTTTTTTTTCCTTTTTGAATGTGATTTTTAATCATTTTTATTTGAATCCTTTCTTTGTAAGTCTCCACAAGATAGTCTTGCCCAACTCTAGCTTGTTTAACAAAAATGTCCCCATCCCTTGTCACTATAATGTTCAATTCTTTCATTTTGGCTGGCCAAAAGGAGACTTTCTTTTCTTATTTAAGCTAAGATGGTGATGAGCCCTCAGAAAAAAATTTCTGTGCTAAGATCTCAATAAATTTTTTTAGATTGACGACTTCTACAGGGGTTGCTGTGGGCCATGGCTTTTGAGATTGGAGGTTAGAAATCAACAGTAGTTCTCTGGAAGAGTGGAAAATTGTTTTCTTTTTTGCTTAGCTTTATACTCAAAGTACCTTCAGCCAGATGCTGAACTTAATGATCCTTTTCTTGTTTGGTCTGTTAGGTTGAAGGGAGTTCATAATTGACCAATTGCATGGGGATGATTGTCTGCATCTGATGAGGTCTAGTCGAACTTTTGTGTTTGTTTTTTTTTTTTTTAGACCCGCATATTGGTAACTCACAGCATCAGCTACCTGTCTCAGGTGGATGTGATCATTGTGATGAGCAATGGTAAGATCTCTGAAATGGGCTCATACCAGGAGTTGTTGGACCGACAAGGAGCATTTGCAGAGTTTCTCCGAATTTATTCGAACACTGAACAAAACATGGAAGGTGGAGGTAAGGGCAAGGGCAAAAAGAGATGCTTCCTTCAGGTACCTACCCCCTCTCTTCCAGTTTGAAGACTGCAGGCTATAAAATCTCCTGTTTTCTGCCTTCTTAATAGGAGAAATGTCAGAGGCTGGTTCAGGTTCTGACTTTTACTAACTAGTATAACTTAGCCTTTTTTTATTGCTGAAAACAGAAATGTCTTCACCACGCTCATGGCTTTTCTTCCAGATCAGTACAGGAAAAGGATTAGATGGCCTTCTCTTCATACATGTAGCTAACAATTGAGAATCAGCTTCTTCTTTTCCAGATACCCCAATCTAGAATTAAAATTTCAGATCAGTCAGCAGAAGTAAAAGACACAATTGGAGTTTTTTGGGTTTTTGAAGAATACAAAGTAGAGGAGGCATGGATGTGTTTCTTGTTGTCTTTTTGTATTTGGTATTAGGGAAGGACAACTTAAGAGTGATTAGAGAGTCAGTCAACCCTTTCATTGTTGATACTTTCATTGTTAATTCCAAGAAGCTTAGCCTTTCTTTCTTTTCTTTCCTTGTCAGGCAAGATTAAAGTTTAGGGAGTAATTTTTTTCCATCTCTTTTTGTATTGCTCTGTGCTAACATTTACTTCTCAGAGTACCCATAATTTTAATAGCAAAACTGACATTGTGATCTTTTAAATCACATACTCTAGTTAATCCCCAGACTCTGTTTCAGTCTGAGAAGTAACTAGCTGTTTTATTTTTGCACTTTAGATAGGCCTCATGCTTTAGACTTTTGCCTCTCTGGTCTCAGAGGATAATTGTTGTTCTGTTTTTTCAGTTACATCTAACTCTTTGTGATCCCCTTTGTTTTTTTGTTTTTTAACAAAGAGACTGAAGTGTTTTGCCATTTGTTTCTCCAGCTTATTTTACATATGAGGAAAATGAGGCAAACATAGCTTAGTGACTTGCCCAGGGTCTCACAACTATTAGTGCCTGAGGCTAGATTTGAACTCAGATTTTCTTTACTCTAGACCTGGTGCTCTATCTCCTGTACCACCTAGCTGCCCCCCAGAGGATGGTAGCAAAGGCTAGCTTATCTGCTTGCTTCATAAATAGGATTTTTGTTAAGATATTACATAGAAGGAAAAAAAGATCCTACATAGAATCACATTCTTCCTTTGTGAGCACCCAGCCATTGACACCTTAGATAACTTAGATTTCTCAGCAAGTCTTCTTATAAATGACTATCCTTCTTGGAGGCCTCCTGTAAACTAGTTGAGGCTGTCTTCTGACCTCCAGGATCAATGAAAAAAAATTTCAAAACTTCCCCTTTTTAAAAAAAACTTTTTTCAAACAAGGAGCATTTTTTTCCCTTCCACCTGCATTTCCTCATTAAAAAAAAATAAAACATAACAAAACCCAAATTCTAATTGATATGCAGAACCAGATAAAACAAATTTGACATTTCCAAATATTTCATCTTCTGCGATTTGAATACATTACCTCTCTGTCAGGAGGTGAATAATGCCTTCCTCTTTGACATCTGGCTTTATGACAGGTCATCTCATGATCAGAGTTTTTAAGTCTTTAGAGTTTTCTGTCTTTACAGTATTCTGGAGACTGTCTAAATTGAGCTCTTGTACTGCTCACTTCCTTCTGTGTCAGGTTTCTCAGAAACTGCTTGTTATTACTTTGTTTATATAGTTCCAGAGTATTTCAAAACTTTCCTATACAGCTGTCCTCTTTGCAATCTGAATATGTTTCTGTGTTGTTTTTTTTTTCCCATCCCTTTTGTATTGGGCTGTGCTAACATAATGGGTATAGATTGGGTCCATTAGAATGGTATATGACAAAAATCTTGGAATCCAGAAATATATTCTGATTTATTCTTTTAGGAGCTTTGAACTTTGGCAGTTATTTACATAAAATGCCAGTTCTTTTTTTTTCTTCATATTATTTAAATTGGATTGGTCATTGGTCATCTTAGCACTCAACTATTCAGTCATTTTTTTTTCAGCCAAGTTCAACTTTTCATGACCTCATTTGGGGTTTTCTTGGCAAAGATATTGGAGAGGTTTACCATTGCTTTCTCCAGCTCATTTGATAGATGAAACTGATGTAAACAGGATTAAGTGATTTGCCCACAGTAACCTAGCTAATAAGTATTATGTGACTGGATTTGAACTAATATGCCATCCACTGTACCACTTTGCTGGCCAAAACTCAATTCTGCATCTCCTCCAACTCAGATACCAGCAGGGCCTTTCTCCTCCATTTCTGGAGGTAACATAGGGTTTTTCTAAACAGGATTGAGGAACCTACTTAGATTCAACCAATCAATAGTATTGGTTGAATTTTTTTTTTCAGTTTTTTTGCAAGGCAGTGGGTCTAAGTGGCTTGCCCAAGGCCACACAGCTAGGTAATTATTAAGAGTCTGAGGTGGAATTTGAACTCAGGTATTCCTGACTCCAGGGCCAGTGCTGTATCCACTGCATCACCTAGAAGCTCCTAATATCTGAATTCTTAATAATATTTTGCTGCCTTTCTGAAAAAGAAACTTTGTTTCCTTTTTTTTTGCATTTAATTCTTATTTTATTGTTTCTCAATTACATTTAAACAAAAATTTTTAACTTTTTTTTTGAAAAGTTGCATTTTTAGAAGTTTCTCTTTTTGAATAACACTTCCTTCAAACATTTCTAATTCTTTTGAGGATTTTTACCATCCCTCTCTCTGTAACATAACCCAGATTCTTCATCCCCACTCTAATTTCTTATCCATTCAGTTGCCAAGTTTTATCCTTTCTAACTTTCACAACATTTTTTTCACTTCTCACCCCGTACATATTCATAACCCTCATTCCCTTTCACTTGGGCAGTTGTAGCAACCTCCTAATTTTATCCACCTGATTGATTCCATCTCCCCTCTTCCTAAACCATCCTTCCCACAGTTAGCTAAGTGATGTTTCAGTCCAAACACTCCCTTCCTCATAAACTCATTGACTCTTCCTGCCTCTTAAAAATCCTTGTAGCCTTTCACTTAATCCATCCATCAGCAAGTACTTATTAAATGCCTACTATGTGTCAGTCACTATGTCAGGTGGCTGGAGATAAAAATACCAGGAATGAAATAATCCCTTATCAGTTCCTCCCATCTTAATGGGAGAAACAATGAGTGCATATATAAATATGTACAATATAAAATGCTTCAGGCTATTTGAAACTTTATTCACTTAAGCTTCTACTAAGACTTTTGGGACACTATAAGTGAATAAATACAAATATTTACATATTTGACTATTTAAATATCAAACTATTAAATATTTAAATATTAACTGTTTAAAATAGTTAAATATAAGGTAGTTTTAGAGGGAAGGCACTAATAGTTGAGAATATCAGAAAAAGTTGCATGCAGAAAATGGAATATGAAGTTTGTCTTATAACTAGAAATTTCATTCCCCTATAGGAATTCTGTATTCTAAACAAATTGGGACTACTCATTGTTTCTTAAATTTGACATTCTATCTCTCCCTCCACATTCCCTCCAGACCATGGGATTCAATCATTCTTTTTTTAGGTTTTTGCAAGGCAAATGGGGTTAAGTGGCTTGCCACAGCTAGGTAATTATTAAGTGTCTGAGACTGGATTTGAACCCAGGTACTCCTGACTTCAAGGCCAGTGCTTTATCCACTATGCCACCTAGCTGCCCCTGGATACAATCATTCTTCCCTTTTTGCTTAAGAATTTTTTTTTTTCTTTAAGGTCAGCTTATGTACCTCTTCCTCCTCCTCCTCTATGAAACATGCCCTTATCTTTCTGTCCTCCCTCTCCACCTCCATTCCCCTCTTCTCTTCATTAAGTCATTCTATATTACTTACATATTAGAGTAGAATGGAAGCTTCTTGAGGGCAAGAATTGTACATTGTTATTTCTCCAGTGCCTAGCATAGGACCTTTCATGTAGTGGCAGCTTAATAGATAGCTTTTTTCTCAAGAAGCTGGTATGTAGTGTCATTATCCCTGTTCTGCAGATGGGGACACTGAGGATGAGATTTTTCTAATGGAAAGTAGTAAAGTTAGAACTCCATCCCAGGTCCTGTAACTCAAAATCCAGTGTTCTTCCCCCCACATCAAGGTCTCATAGTTTATCTTAAATAAACATCATAAGCATAACATAAATATATGTGTTATCTAAAGTTTCTTATGGCATAGCATGGGGAAGGGGAAACTGAGGTGAATGTAGGTTGCTTCTTTCAATCACTTTTGGCTTCCCCAATTGTATTTCTTTATATGTTTTCCATATAATTTGGGGGGAGTATACAGACATTCTTTACTCCATTCCATAGAAAATGCAGAAAACAGGGATTTATAGTGTCTTTAAATAATTGATACAGTTCTCTTCCCTTTCCAAATAGTTCCAACTTTATCCAAGTTTTCTAATGTCCTCTAATATTCATAGCAATATGAGATTTCCCTTAGAAGGAAATATATTTAGCAGCCCTCTTTCTCATTAGCCCTGCACTAATCAGATAATGCACTGTAATGACAGAGGGCAAAGTTTGAGTCTTTTGTTCTTTCTTATTATGACTTAGATGCCCCGAACTTCTTCTGCCTTAGGACCCTTTGTGTGTTTCCCATTCATCTCCCTAAGTTCGGTAATGCATAGAGAATCTTCTCATTCAATTTATGTAACTTCCCCTTCTACGACTGCCAGTTCTTAGCCTGAGAGGTTATACCACTGCCTCTCTAAGACTGGGTCTGGAAATTTTTCCTTCTGGGTTGAGTGTGTGAGAACACACACAGTTCCAATTGCTTATTCTCTGAGACTGCTCTCTGGCAAGGGAGGGAAAGGGAGTGATTTTTCCCCTGCTTCCCATTGTAGATGTGCTCTGCAGTCCTGCAGTTTTTCCTCAAACACCAAACAAATACCAAAAAAACAGACAGGGGTATCTCTTTCAAGCAATTTAACAAGACTTTAAAATGACTTTTTTTTTTTAAGAAAGACTTCATTTATTTTGAATTTTACAATTTTTCCCCTAATCTTGCTTCCCTCCCCCCACCACCCACAGAAGGCAGTCTGTTAGTCTTTACATTGTTTCCATGGTATACATAAAATGACTTTTTAATTTAACTTTAACTCCTGGTTTTCCCAACTCTAGGTAAGAAGGCTAATGCAGAGGAGGAAGGTTGGTATTGCTTGACTTAGACCCAGCCTTAGTACTTTTAGGTACAAGACAGTAGATTAGCTTCTATTGTGAGTTGCATGACTGTGAGAAGTTTATCAATTAGTTTCTGCTACTGTTCTCTTCACCTTAAAATAATAATAGTAATAATAATAATAATAATGAAAAAGCTAAATGCCATACATTTACAATGACAAAGAAGTAATGATCTTTTGGTTTGAAACAGGTATTCTCTAATCATATTTTTGTTTCTATGGTCATGACTTAGTTCTGACCTTAGCTACCATATAGTAAAACTCCCACTCCAAACATTAGCTTACGCCTAAGAAGTGGAGGCCTCTTGTGCAGTAGGGGAGACATTGTAGAAGTTTTTAATTAGCTAGTTAAGAGAGGTTTTAATTATATAGTCTTCAAATAGAGATATGCACTAGATTGTCTTTGAACTTCTGCATTTGATATAAGGATAGGATGGGATTAAAGAAATTTTCTCATAAAAAATTACAATTTAAAAAAAAAAGAAAAAGAAACTACTGAAAAACTTTGTCCCTGAACCTCCTTAGGGCATTTCTTTTGAAGAGTCAAAGCAGCAGCCCAAGGATATTTGGAAAGGTCATCCTGTCCTATATACTCAGAAGTAATCTGGTTGTGAGTGTATTTCTCTGGCCCCCTGAGTAAAGCCCAGTTCTCATCATTAAGTACATATTACCTCCTTTTTGGTCCTTGCCAGGAAGGAACTGATTTCAGCCTTGAGGAGATTGTTATTTTTTACAAAAATTTTCTTGACATCTTTTGTTTCTATATTGTCTAAATTTTCCTATCTATTCCTTTCCCTCTACTTTCCCAGAAATCCATCCCATATTACAAAGAATTTTTGTATAGTTATTTATTTTTTTAATTAATTTTTATTAAAGATATTATTTGAGTTTTACAATTTCCCCCACCAATCTTACTTCCCTCCCCCCACCCCACCCCATGGAAAGCAATCTATTAGTCTTTACTTTGTTTCCATGTTGTATCTTGATCCAAATTGGGTGTGTTGAGAGAGAAATCATATCCTTAAGAGAAGTCTAAGAGGTAACAAGATCAGACAAAAAGATATGTTTTTTTCTAAATTAAAGGGAATAGTCCTTGAACTTTGTTCAAACTTCACAGCTCCTTATCTGGATACAGATGGCACTCTCCTTTGCAGTCAGCCCAAAATTGCTCCTGATTGTTGCACTGATGGAATGAGCGAGTCCTTCAAAGTTGAACATTGCCCCCATGTTGCTGTTAGGGTGTACAGTGTTTTTCTGGTTCTGCTCATCTCACTCAGCATCAGTTCATGCAAATCCCTCCAGGTTTCCCTGAAATCCCGTCCCTCCTGGTTTCTAATAGAACAATAGTGTTCCATAACATACATATACCACAGTTTGCTAAGCCATTCCCCAATTGAAGGACATTTACTTGATTTCCAATTCTTTGCCACCACAAACAGAGCTGCTATAAATATTTTTGTACAAGTAATGTTTTTACCCTTTTTCATCATCTCTTCAGGGTATAGACCCAGTATTGCTGGGTCAAAGGGTATGCACATTTTTGTTGCCCTTTGGGCATAGTTCCAAATAGCTCTCCAGAAAGGTTGGATGAGTTCACAGCTCCACCAACAGTATAATAGTGTCCCAGATTTCCCAAAACCCTTCCAACAATGATCATTATCCTTCCTGGTCATATTGGCCAATCTGAGAGGTGTGAGGTGGTACCTCAGAGAAGCTTTAATTTGCATTTCTCTAATAATTAATGATTTAGAGCATTTTTTCATATGGCTCTGGATTGCACAAAGAATTTTTTTAGTTCTTGCAAGGTAGTGGGGTTAAGTGCCTAAGATCACACAGCTAGGTAATTATTAAGTGTCTATCTACTGAGTTACCTAGTTACCCCTAAAGAATTTTTTATAAGAAAACATTAAAAGAGGAAAAAATATTTTTCAAATTCTGCAAATCTCAATCAGTACACTGCAGATAATCTGACAATATATACAGTGTTTCATACCCATGGATACTGCGGAGCTGTGAGGTGTTGTCTTCTCATATTTTTTCCTTAGGGTCACATTTGTTCTTTGTAATTTCACAACATTTATTTCTGATTATATTCTAGTTATTTTTCTTTGTATTCTAGAACCTGATTATTTGAAAAGAAAGGCTTCTAGCAGATTTGTTTTCCTCTAGCCCTTGTAAAAGATAAAATATATCTTGTTAGTAAAGTAACCAACTCCTTTAATCATAGTATTTGTATCTCCAGGGCCTCACACAATGCCCATAGATAAGATAGTAAGTGCAGTGTTTGTTGGTTGCCTGGTCACATGGAAGTGCTAAGTGGTCAGTCTTGAACTCAGGTCCTGCTTAGTTCATCCAGAGCCAATATTCTATCTTCTAAGCCACCTAGTAGCTGTGTGACCTTGGGCAAATCACTTAACCCTGATTGTCTCTTATCCAGAGCCATCTCCAGTCATCCTGATTTATATCTGATCACTGGACCCAAATGTCTGTGGAGGAGAAAGTGAAGCTGGTAACTTAGTACAGCATTCCCCTGACTCAAATTCAGTTTTTGTGCTTGTCATGGCATCTCCTTCCTTAATGTCATGGTATTTTTCAAGGATGAAGGACTCAACATCATTGCAGCTGTTGGTTGATTGACTGATGGGAGTGGGGGGGTTGGGTTTGAGAGGAAGAAGTAAAGCCAGAATGTTCTACTTGAGGAGAAATCTACTCTTTCTCTGTCTATCACACTGGATTCAAACAACATCAGGTCAGCTTTTTCCTTTATAGAGCAAGTATACCAAAGGTTGTTCACTTGACCTTCAGAGGAACGTTTCACCTATTTTAGTGTTCAAAGCCTTTTGTTTTGCTATTAGCAAAGCATTCATAAATTTCTTTCCAGAAATGGATTTAGATCTTGAGATAGTCTTTGTACCAAAGCTAGGGAAACTACATATGACTGTTCCAAGTTAACATGTCTTGTACATTTTGCATGAAGTGAGACCTTGATGGTCTCCATCAGCCAACCCTTCATCTCTAGATGTAGGCTTATCTGATCTATCTCCTCCTTACTTGAACAGGAATTTTCCAATGGGTGGAGTGAGGGAACAATTTGTTTCCTATATAGGCAGTACCCAGAATAAAGGTGTATCTTACTGTAAGCAACCCTTGTATATGATATCTGATTTTCCAGAAGGATAAAACAAATTGAATACCCTGGAACTTCTCAAACACCCTACAATGACAACTAGCCCTATGAGGCAGATGCTTTAAATATTATTGTGTGACCTTCATGTAAATCAGTAAGTAACTTCATAACTGTGAACAGAGGGGTCGTTCTCCAGGATCTTCTGGAGACCTGAACCAGATTAAAATTAATTGGTAAGGGTGGCTGGGTGGCGCAGTGGATCCCTGGATTCAGGAGGACCTGAGTTCAAATCCAGCCTCAGACACTTAATACCTGTGTGACCTTGGACAAGTCAATTAATCCCATTGCCTTGTTTTTTAAAAAAAGACAAAATGTAATTGGTAAATATTCACTAAAATAAATACAAAACATTATAGCTTAGGTAATGTTAATTTTGTGGTTTTCAGAATAAACATTGACTGACAGGGATCCATTTTCTATTTTAGTTTGAGGCTATTAATCTAAAAAAGCATTTTGCAAGGTATCCTAAAAATCTAGGTATAGTTTTAAGCTTTTATTTTTTGGTTATTGCAAAGCAGTGGGTCTAAGTGACTTGCCCAAGGTCACATAGCTAAGTAATTATAGTGTCTGAAGCTGGATTTGAACTCCAGGACTGGTGCCCTATCCACTGCACCACTTAGCTGCCCCAGTTTTAATAGCTTTATTAGCTTAAACTATCACAAAGACTTTGGGAATTTCCTTTGGAGCCCATCCCAGGGCCCTTAGCAATACTTATTAGGCTTTTTTAAACCCATGCAATGTGCCTCTGTTTCTCATTGGCTTAACAGGTACAGACGTGAAGGAAGTAAAGCAAATGGAGAATGGAATCTTGATAACTGAAACTTCAAAGATACAGCCAAAGAGGTGTGTTTCTGTGTGTGTGTGTGTTTGTGTGTGTGTGTGTGTGTGTGTGTGTGTTTTCATAAATGTCCCTGAAGTTTCTCTGCCATTTTCTGACTAATTTGAAAGAGGAACACTACACTCATGGTTTAATGTACCAAAAAAGGATATGAGTTGGAGGGGGGCTGGGTTTTTTCATCATACTTGTTTTATCTGCCTCTCACAACTTTGTAAGTTCACCCATCTGTGAGGTTCAAGCTGATCAGCCACAGTCTCTTCCTGCCAGAATTTTGTGGCTTATATGCCTCATATCTTTGCAATACATTTATCCTTCTTGACATTGAGGTTCCCTACATGGCATGGATTCTTGGGCCATTTGGCTTGAGTTGTGAAATTTGAACAGGGTCTGTTCCTTCTGTCCTCGAAGGACCTTGAGAACAAGCTCAGGATGCTTACTTTGAGCTAGCTAAGAGAGAACACCAGGTCACAGATTTATTGGAGGTTGGCATGTGATATGACCTGGGGCTACTAGAAATTTATTTTAAGGAAGCAAAAAAATAAAAAGAGAGTATGAGAAGAACATGGTTGTTTTGAACACACCTTTTAGACACTTTGCTGATAACCATGCAGCTGAGGGGGACTTGTGCTCTCACATACTTGATCATATATGGAGGAATCTTTCCTGATCATCTGTCCATTAGTCATTGACATTTTGGAGGAGGGATATGCAGGTTGCCTGTCATAACTTTAGGAGTTAAATTGCTTAATAAGGAACAGGAAGGATGGTGATGAATTAACTATCTAAACAACTGGTTATAATATGATCATATTGAACCATCTAAATAATGGGTTATTAAAGAATTAATCATATGAACAACGGGTTGGAAATAGGTACATATGATTATGAGAAGGACGGGAATAGTGAAGCTCTGAGTTCAAGTGAATGAAGTGGGCTTTGAGCTGCCACCCCAGTTGTCTTTCTGAAGCTTCCCAGGACTGATAAAATTTCCACTTTCTCAAGGAGGAAACATTGGCTTTTGCAGACCTTACTCTGTAGGAAAACTGGAAGATTCAACCTTGTTTTTCAGTCCCTTGGATTTGATAGTGAGATAGTGGGGACTATTTGTCCAAGAGAGCCAAGCTTGTTTATTCTCTCTCCAAGCAAGAATTTCTGGAAAGCAAGGGAGAGGGCGACAAGAAGGGATCGAGTCTTAGGCGCTCTCTGATAAAACTTGAAACTAAGGACTCTAACTAAACTTTCGAGAGACAAGAACCCACAAAGGGACCCATTGAGGCAGTTCTCCTACTCAAGGTAACCTGGAAAAGAGCAGAAAGGCTCTGCTCCCCTGGTTGGAGGGGTGGCCCGCCAGAGCGAAAGAACTTCAGCCTCCAGGAGGCAGCCCCAGGGTGCTGGGAGCCATGGCTCACAGCAGCAGGGGAGTCTCCTGAGTTGCACCCTGGGGAGCAGCGGGCACAAAGTGGGGGAACAGCGGGGGACCTCTGCTAGAGCAAGCACATGGAGCCCAGCCCTCAGGTCACACAGCAAGCAGTTTGGTCTTTCAGCAGCCCTGATCCAGAAACAAAAGCAGGAGGAGCCAGTAAGCAGGAGCCCCCAGGGCATGAGCCCATTGAACCTAGTGAGGGGAGTGAAGAGAGAGAGACTGCCAAGCTCTGTCCTCTGCCTCTTGAACAGGACTCTGGGGCTCTGACCACATTCAGATCCTGATCGCAGTCTAGGCCTCTCCATAGAACAGCAGCCCCCCCCCCCCCCCCATCTCAGCCCCGTGGCAGAGGGGGAGCACATATGGTCATTCACAGACCAGGAGGCAGGACAGAGCCTCACACACTGAGACCCTTGTGGGAGTGTCCCAAAAGCTCAGGAAGCACCCCAAAACCAGGCCCAGGCTGGGAAAATGAGCAAGCAGAGAAATAAGAGGAAGACCATTGAGAAATATTTTACATATGAGCCCAAGAAAGATCAAAATACTCAATCTGAAGATGAGGAAGCACAAGCTCCTGCATCTAAAGACTCCAAGAAAAACAGAAATTGGGCTCAGGCTATAACAGAGCTCAAAAAAGACTTTGAAAATCAAATGAGGGAACTGGAAGAAAAACTGGGAAAAGAAAGGAGAGAGATGCAGGAAAAACATGAAAATGAAGTCAGCAGCTTAGTCAAGGAAATCCAAAAAAATGCTGAAGAAAATAGCATGCTAAAAACCAGCTTAGGTCAAATGGATAAAACAGTTCAAAAAGTTATTGAGGAGAAGAATGCCTTGAAAAGCAAAATTGGCCAGATGGAAAAAGAGATGAGAAAACTCTCAGAGGAGAACAAATCCTTCAGACAAAGAATAGAATTCAAGGAGATTGATGAATTTACCAGAAATCAGGAATCAATACTTCAAAACCAAAAAAATGAAAAATTAGAAGAAAATGTGAAATATCTCATTGAAAAAACAACTGATATGGAAAACAGACTTAGGAAAGATAATTTAAAAATTATTGGAATACCTGAAAGTCATGACCAGGAAAAGAGCCTTGACATCATTTTCAAAGAATTAGTACAGGAAAACTGCCCTGATATTCTAGAAGCAGAGGGCAAAATAGAAATGGAGAGAATCCACCAATCTCCCCAAGAAAGAGATCCCAAAAAACCAACCCCTAGGAATATTATAGCCAAGTTCCAGAACTCCCAAGTCAAGGAGAAAATATTACAAGCAGCCAGAAGGACACAGTTCAAATATCATGGAGCTGCAGTCAGGATCACACAGGACTTAGTAGCAACTACATTGGAAACTCGTAGGGCTTGGAATATAATATACCGGAAGGCAAAAAGAGCTTAGAATGCAGCCAAGAATGAACTACCCAGCAAGGCTGGGAAAAAGATGGACTTTCAATGAACCAGGGGAATTTCAAAGGTTCCTTTTGGAATGGCCAGAGCTGAACAGAAGGTTTGATCTTCAGATACAGGACTCAGGTGAAGCATGGAGATTGGAGGAGAGGGGGGAAATATGAGGGACTTAATGATGATGAACTGCATGTATTCCTGCATAGAAAAATGACACTGATAATACTCATGAACCTTCTCAGTTAATAGAGCAGGTAGAGGGAGCTTTTATAGTTGAAGCACAGGAGAAAGCTGAATTCGAAGATAAAATATGGTGAAAAAATGGAGTCAGTAGTAAAAAAGGGAAATGTAATGGGAGAAAGAAAAAGGAGACGGGGAATAGGCCAAGATATTTCATATAATAAGTTTTTTTCTTTATTACAATGAGCTATTACAATGATATGGAAGGGGGGAGGCAAGGGGGAATGAGGGAACCTTTGCTCTCATCAGAGTTGGCTAGGAGAGGAAACAGCATGTATACTCCATGGGGTATAGACATCTGGAGTAAGAAGGAGGGGGGAGCAGGGGGAAGGGGTGGGGATGTGAATAAAGGAGGAGAGGATGGACCATGGGGGGAGAGTGGTCAGATATAACACATTTTCTTTTTTACTTCTTGCAAGGGGATGGGATTGGATGGCCTGCCCAGGACCATAGGGCCAGGTGGATTCTGGGCCTAAGGGGTGGTATGGGGGCTCAGGCCTTCTTGGCCCCAGGACCAGGGATCTGTCTGCTGTGCCACTCAGCGACCCTACAGCAGAGTCAGAGTGAAAGGAGAGAGAAAATAGAGTACACGGTAGTGGAGAAATAAGAAAGGAGGGAGTTGCGATCAGCAATGGCAAAATTGGAAAAATATGGAAGTAACTTTTGTGATGGACTTACCATAAAGAATGCGATCCACCCATGACAGAGTTGGTGGTGTTGGAACAAAGACTGAAGCACATTTATTATTATTATTATTATTATTATTATTATTATTATTATTATTATTATTATTATTATTACTACTACTACTACTATTATTATTAGGGGGAGGGTGCAGGGAAAATGGGGCTGGGTGGCCTACCTGGGGCCACATAGCAGGGTGATCTTTGGATGTCTGAGGCCGGATTTGGACCCGGGTGCTCCTGGCTCAAGGGCCAGTGCTTTGTCTGCCACCCAGCCACCCCTACTATGATTACTATTTTATTTTATTTTGGGTCTTTTCTTTTTCTTCTTTTTGGTTTTTGCAGGGCAGTGGGGATCGGATGGCTTGCATGTCACATGGCTGGATGATTGTTGAGTCTACGGGGCTGGATGTGGGCTTGGGTGCTCATTACTCCAGGGCTGGTGCCTCGTCCATTGCACCACCTGGCCATACCTACAATTATTACTATTATTTTTTTTTTAATTCTAATTTTTTTCTCTCCCCTTTACTTTATCGCCCAAGCAAGTCTATACTCATGGAGGGGAGGGGTATTTTGTTTACTCTTAAACAAGAACATTTTATTAATGTAAAAAACATTTGTACAAAATGTGAATTAAAAAAAACAAAAGAAAAAGAAAAAAAAGAATTTCTTAAACTTGCTTCCTGAACCTCCCTAGCTGCTGTTGCTTCCTCACTCCCTTGTATTTCCCAAAATACTTGTATTTGCCAATTATATGCCATATAGATAGATAGATCTATATATTATCTTGTCTCCCCTGAAGCAAAGGACAAGGAACTTGTCTTTTCACTTGTGACTTCATTTTCCCAAGACCTAGAACAATACCTGGCTATCTTGATAAAAATGTAGACATTCCTGCCCTTAAGGAGTTCATGTTTTACAGGTGCATAGATCACTATGCTCTGCAGGTTCCAACTGCCCCTTAGTCTCTCAGTAATAATATGTTATTCTCTTATTTGAGGTTTTTGAGCTCCCCCCAACAGCTCTCTGCTACCACCACCACCCCCAGAGAAATTGAAGCAATTATGATGGATCTGAGATTACCAGATCTCATTGGTGTCTTGGGAGGGAGGAAGAGGAATATCTGTTTCATGGATCAGATTATTTAAGTAGTTTCTTAGAAGCTGTTAATATTTGTGCTGGGTCCTGTGAGAAATGCAAAGATAAGTAAGGCACAGTTCCTACTTTTAAGGAATTTACCTTTCCAGATGGGGCAATTTTAATTTTGCGGTAATATTACAAAGTATTACAAATAACCATAATATATAGGACTGTGTGTGGTAAGCTTCACGATCATGCTTTCCTGGGGAAGGAAGGAGGAATAGGCAACAGTGGTAAAAGTAAGTGATCTTACACAAGCTTCAGTATCTAAACTCCCTGACAAAGGGGCTTTTGGTATAAAAGATCACAGAGAGTTGGGAAGGAACTTAGTGACCATCTAGTTCCACCTACCTGTTTGATTTGTCCCAGCACTTATTCATTGATTTTCACTAGCAAGATGTATTGGTTTAACAGGTCCCTGAGAAATAAAAGCATAGCCAGTAGATATGCTGCTTGTGTTTTCCTAAATTGAGTTTCAATATACCCTCTAAAGAACAGAGGAAAATGCATTTGGAAGAACCATGGCTGAAACTTTGGGCATGATGGCTTTGACCAGAGGGAGTTGTTCACTCCAGAAGTAATGATAATAGTAGTTAAAATTTATATATAAATGTTTGTTGTTATTGTTTGGGCAATTAAGTGGCACAAATGGATAGAGAGCTGGGCCTGAAATCAGGAAGACTCATCTACCTGAGTTCAGATCTGGCCTCAGATATTTACTTACTAGCTGTGTGACACAGGGCAAGTCATTTAACACTGATTACCTCAGTTTCTTCATCTGTGAAATGAGCTGAAGACAGAAATGGCAAACCTTGCCAGGGTGTTTACCAAGAAAATCCCACTAAGGGCACAGCTGAAACAATGGAACAACAAACATCTATATAGATGTAGGTAGGTGCCAGACACCATGTTGAAGTAGAAGTATGGGATAGTTACCAGATGACCAGGCTTATCTTACCAGAAGAATGTAAGCCCTTTGTGGACAGACACAGTTCGTTATATTGATTTTTGGTTTTGTGTATATTAAGCATTTAATAAATACTTGTTAGATTGGATTGGATTTTAAAATAAATATATACCAAAGGAGAGAAATCCAAGGCTCAGGTACAGTATCTAGCTGGATCAGAACCTAGGTCAATATGCCAAACTCTTAGATTAAGTCTCCTTGTTCACCTTTGCTCTCTGCTCAGAAATTTTGCTCTTTCGAATCCTAGAACCCTGAGGTGGGCAGTGTGACTGTTCTTGCTCTCAGTGAGCAAGTGGTGATCTAGTGTGTGATCACTTAGGTCTTTAGAGGTCAGGTCCCATCTAGGACTACAAAGATTTGACCCTATGTTTATTATGTTGTTTTCTCTAGACAGGTCAGTAACTCCTCTTCCTATAGCGCAGAGCCTGGGAAACCCAACAGCACAGTGGACAGTCAGAAATCTAAAGCAGAGAAGGCTTCCTGGAAGCTGATGGAGGCTGATAAAGCCAAGACTGGGCAGGTAAAATTCAAGTGTTCTTGCCCTGCCTGCTCTTTGCTGCTCAATCAGCTGCTAGTCTTTTAGCAACCTTTGTTACAGAATCAGCTTTTGACCTTGCATACTTAAAGGGGAGGGGGAGATAATGTTATCTCATATTTTTAAAATCTTTTGTTTTCAATTTCAAATTTCAAAAACATTTTTTTTTTTAGAGTTTTCAAGGCAATGGGGTTAAGTGGCTTGCCCAAGGCCATATGGCTAGGTAATTAATAAGTGTCTGAGGTCAGATTTGGACCCAGGTACTCCTGACTCCAAGGCCAGTGCTCTATCCACTGAGCCACCTAGCCTCCCCCTCAAAAACATTTTCAGTTGTTTCAGCATCCAACTTGTTGTGACCCTTTTAGGGGTTGGTTTTTTGGGTGGGGTTTTTTTTTTTTTGGCTTTTTGAATGGCAGTGGGGCTAAGTGACTTGCCCAAGGTCACATAAGTAGGTAATTATTAAGTATCTGAGGTCAAATTTGAATTGGGGCCCTCCTGACTCCAAGGTTAATGCTTGCGCCATCCAGCTGCTCCACCTAGAGTGGTTTGCCATTTTCTTTTCCAGGTCATTTTACAGATAAGTCAATGGGGCTTTCTTTCTACACACTGAAAAATGATTGCCAAGGATGGCTTGTATAAAAAGTGAAGAGATGGGAGATTAGAAAGGGAGAAGTTTAGAATCTATCTCACTATTGCAGCTACCTTTCTTTACCCCATGACTTTTTTGTTGGGGAGTTGATTTCCAGATTGCTGTTCCTTTCATCTCTGTCTTCTAATAACTTTGGAATGATGAGCCAATTCTCTTTCTTCTTGCTCACCACCCTTCCTCCTTTGCTTCCCTTTTGATTTCCAGCTCAAAGCCTTCCTAGGGAGTCAGGTCACCATCATCTAGCAATTACAACTCCCTCCCTGCTCCTTTTAACTTTTATGTCTGCTCAAAGGATGAGAGTAATTGAGGATTGAAGGTATACTGTTGAGTTATCTATTTTCCTTATTTTCATGCCTCATTTTCCAAAGTAGGATCATTTGGACAGGAGACATTCAGTTTAGATTATGCTAATTCTCTCCTGGGTCCCCGTATTTACTTGTTTAAACCTCATATATTGTATAATAAAGATGTGGTTGGGCAGATGGAAACTGTTTGCTGTACCATTCTTGGGAAAGGTAACACAGCAGATTATAAAGAAAAAGCAGGTTATAAGTAAATAGAAACTTTTCCTGAGGACTGAGAGTGTTATAAAACTCAATTGGTCAGTCAACCATCAAGTGTCTTTGATATCTTACTGAATGTTCACCATTGCACCAGACACTGTAGGAGTAAAATATGACTTCTATCCTCTATCTACTTGAGGAGAAAAGATTAACAGATAAGAAACAACACTTAATAATACAAGACAGTATATTCATGCTACATGCTGGGCCAAAGACTATTGTTTTAGGAATTCTTCCCAGAAGAAAACTAATGAGGACTGGTGGGGTAGTAAGGGAAGTTTTCTGGGAGAGACTCAGACATATGCCAAGCTTTGGAGGCTGGGCAAGATTGGGATAGGTAGGAGAGAGAAGAAAATGTTCTTCTTGAAGGAAACAATGACAGGGGCTGACGAGGACAATGACCTGGACCCACTCTGGGTCCTGGTTCTGGAACTTGTGGCTTGGTCCTTAGCCTCTATGGAGATAGTAGAATTTGGGGAAAAGTGAATGCTGTTTTACATGATTGCTTTGTGTTTTAATTTTGTAAAGTATTTTTTCTCCCTTGTATTTTTAGGTAAAGCTGTCAGTGTACTGGGATTATATGAAAGCTATTGGACTATTTATCTCTTTTCTGAGCATCTTCCTTTTTATATGTAACCATGTAGCCTCCGTGGCTTCCAACTACTGGCTTAGCTTATGGACTGATGATCCTGTGGTCAATGGAACACAGGAGCACACGAACATTCGGCTGAGTGTGTATGGGGCACTTGGCATTTTTCAAGGTGAGCCTGATTGGATCTCTTAACCAGGTTAGAAAGTTTTACCTTCTCTTGTTATCCTTTTGAAACAAGTATTAGAAGGGGCTGAAAAGAATAGGGGCTTTCACTTTTCAGATTTTTTTTGTTTTTTGTTTTGTTTTTCAGGTTTTAAAACTAAACCAGTTATTTTTCACCTCAACATTATGAGGTGGGTAAAAGGAGGGTTCTCTAATGTCCATTTCAGAAATTAGAAACTTAAACTTATTAATAAAGGAGTTGCTATATCTGTTAAATTACATCTCTGTAGCCATGACAATTGAAATCTCATTTTTTTCCTTATTATTTAGCTTAATTGGAAGGGGAAAAATCACTTAAAGGGATTTTAGCAAATGAGGCTGACTGTTGTTTACATGAAGATTTAAAAAAAGTTAAATTTCATCCATATGTTTTAAGTGAAGGTTAAGGGTAGAAGAACTCTTATCTCCCTAATCAATCCCTTGGAGACTCCCAAATCCCTCTTGGTCTTTATAGGTCTTCTTAGAATTAGGAAAGTTAAGGCTTCAGATGGCATCTTTCATACAAAATAATTTGTTGTTATTCAGTCATTTCAGTTATTTCTGACTCTTTGTGACCCCATTTGGTGTTTTCTTGGCAAAGATATTGGAATGGTTTGGCATTTCTTTTCCAGCTCATTTTACAGATGAGGAACTAAGGTAAAGAGGATTAAGTGACTTGCCCAGGATCACTTAGGAAGTATTTGGATTTAAACTCAGGTCTTCTGGACTCAAGTCCCACCTAATTGCCTTCAAACAAAATCTTCTCTTGCCAACTAAAACAGTGCATATAGGTTGCAAGAGTCATTATTTAAGCTCTTGGTCTCTTATAAATACATGAATATAAGAAAATAGTTTCGGTTTTATTTTTCACTTTGTTTTTTTTTATTTTTTATTTTTTTAGTATTCTTTTTTGCAAGGCAAATTGGGGTTAAGTGGCTTGCCCAAGGCCACACAGCTAGGTAATTAAGTGTCTGAGGCTGGATTTGAACTCAGGTACTCCTGACTCCATGGCCCGTGCTCTATCCACTGTGCCATCTAGCCACCCCTTTTTATTTTTTTTATAAAGATTTTATTTATTTTGAGTTTTACAATTTTCCCCCTAATCTTACTTCCCTCCCCTCACCCCCCACAGAAGGCAGTTTGTCAATATTTACATTGTTTCCATTGTATACATTGATCCAAATTGAATGTGATGAGAGACAATCATATCCTTAAGGAAGAAGCATAAAGTATAAGAGATAGCAAGACCAGACAATAAGATATTAGTTTTTTTTTTTTCTAAATTAAAGGTAATAGTCCTTGTTCTTTGTTCAAACTCCACAGTTCTTTCTCTGGATACAGATGGCACTCTCCTTTGCAGACAGCCCTAAATTGTCCCTGATTGTTGCACTGATGGAATGAGTCCATCAAGGTTGATCATCGCCCCCGTGTTGCTGTTAGGGTGTACAGTGTTTTTCTGGTTCTGCTCATCTCACTCAGCATCAGTTCATGCAAATCCCTCCAAGTTTCCCTGACACTTTGTTTTTAAATGTGAAGTCTATTCATTCTTGAGCTAATTTTCAAATCTTTTTTTTGGGGGGGGGGCTCATGTGACAGGGAAAGAAACAAGCCCACTTGATAATAACATCTGAGGGAGTCTAAGACCTAGTAATGCACACCTACTCAGCAGCAGATCTTGGTATAGTAAAGAACTCCCATTTTTTTGTTTTTTTCCCAAATCAATCAATAAACAGTCAATAAACATTTTGTTAAATGCTTACTATGCTATGCACTAGAGCACTCTTGCTAAGCACTGGAAATTCAAAGGAGCAAATGACAGACCCTCTTCTCAAGGAACTCACACTTTAACTTGAAATACAGCATATAAACTTGTAAATTATGTACATACAAGTGTAGTTGATCTCTGTCCTTTGCTAGAATGATCTCCTGAATAATGGCATGGTGTGTTCTAGGCTTCGCTGTGTTTGGTTACTCAATGGCAGTATCCATTGGGGGCATCTTTGCTTCCCGCCGCCTGCATATGGACCTGCTTCATAATGTCCTTCGGTCTCCAATGAGCTTCTTTGAACGAACACCCAGTGGGAACCTTGTGAATAGATTCTCCAAGGAGATGGATACAGTTGACTCAATGATTCCTCAGGTCATTAAGATGTTTATGGGATCCCTGTTCAATGTCATCAGTGCCTGTATAATCATATTGCTGGCCACACCCATTGCTGCCATCATCATCCCACCCCTTGGCCTTATCTATTTCTTTGTACAGGTAAGCAACAGGAAGTTTGTATCATACTACATTAGAACATTAGAGTAGACCCGGAGTTGTAGCCTAAGTATTGCAAAACCATTCCCTTAGCAATCAGGGATTTTTGTCTTGTCATGCAAACTCATGACCAATAGTGTCAAATTGAAAAGTAAACAGGTCCCTGTGTGCCCCATATTGACCTAGAAAACCACAAATTAACATTATCTATGTTTTATGGTATATTAATTTACTTTGTTGAACATTTCCCAATTGTATTTTAATCTGGTTCAGGTATCACTCAAGAGGGTTGGGAGCTGCTAGTTTGACACCTCTGCTTATGAGAAGCAGAATTACTCTTGAGGGCTTTATTATAAGGATCAGATGAAAATATACAAGAAACTTCTTTAGAAAGTATAAAGCATAAAGCCTTATCCAAAAGCAAGGTATAGCAAGGTTTAAGTTTTCCATTTTCTTTACTGTAGGACATTAATAGAGCTCCCCAACTCTAGGAAGGAAGATGATTGACAGGCAGTTGTTTGATTTGAACCCTAAAAAAAAAGACTCCTAGTCTCTGTTAATTAGAAATTTGGAGGTGAAACTTACCAGATAATCCTTTTTGTACTTACATACTCACACAAACACACACAGAGTATGTATACTCATTTCAGCAAAATCTTCTTTTAAAATCCTTGAGAAAGAGTATCTATTGGATATAGTTAATATAGTGATATAAGCATCCAATAATCTGAAGTTATTAGAGACCTTAAAAACCCTTAAAGAACTGGATTTGTGTTAAGCACCAAATTCAGCCCCAAGTCCAGAGCTAGGTAGTCAGTTTAGTGTGATAACTGCTCATTTCTAGGCTTTCCTGGATAATCTTTAGGGTTCCTTGACCCTATAAGCTTTTAGAACTCAATTGAATTGGACAGTGCATAATAAGCATAAAGATTGATGGAACCTTAGTGACACCCCTCAGCTTTCAGAGGAAGAATCTGAACAGATTCGCTTACAAGAGTTCAACTTTTTGCTTATTAACATTCTCCCCCAGAGGTTTTACGTGGCCTCTTCTCGCCAGCTGAAGCGCCTGGAGTCAGTCAGCCGATCCCCAGTGTACTCACACTTCAATGAAACTCTTCTGGGTGTCTCCGTCATCCGTGCTTTTGCAGAACAGCAACGTTTCATCCGTCAGAGTGACCTGAAGGTGGATGAGAATCAGAAAGCTTATTACCCTAGCATCGTGGCCAACAGGTGGGATGGCATTCTCTAGAACCTAGCATTTTTCTTTCTAAAGGGAATACCTTGTCTTCTATTGGAATCAGTGAGAGACAACAAATCAGTTTTTGGGAACCCTTAACAAGATAACAAAATCCCACTTATTTGCACTTAAGACATTTGAAAACCAACGTAACAACAATGAGCCCAGAAGTAAGCAAAGAAAGTATCCAAATAATCATCTCTAGTGGTTACCCAGACATTATTTCAGTATTTTCCATTAATGGACTGTGGCTTCATGCTTTTCTCCCATAGAAACTGTGCGGACTTTATGCCATCCAGAAACTTTTCATCTTTACCAGATATTTGGTATTAAATAGGTACTCTAGATGCCAGTGGCAGTAATTAAGAAGGGAAAAGACATATTCCTACAGAAAAAGACATTTTCTTTTTCTTTTTTATTGATAATTATCATTTTTTGAATTATTTTTCCAGTTACAAGTAAAATTTTTTTAACATTCATCCTTTTGTATATTAATTTTATAAGTTAATTACAGTATATATTGAAAGCATGATACAAATGGTCTTTTTAATTTTCTTATAGTAATAAGGAGGCACAGTTTGCTACAGTTAGCACTTTACATAATTCTTATCAGATTTGTAATTTGAACATTCATCTTTTTAAAATTTTGGGCTTTGAATTCTCTCTTCTTTTGTTTGCTTTCTTCCCTGGTCATTAAGAAGGCATTCAGTTTGTTACAGGCTATTTATTTAATATATTTTTTAAAAAAAATTTTGACAAGGCAATGGGGTTAAGTGATTTGCCCAAGGTCACACAGCTAAGTAAGTATTAGTGTCTGAGGCCAGATTTGAATACAAGTCCTCCTAACTCCAAGAGCAGTGCTTGTATCCACTGTGTCACCTAGCTGTCCCTATTTACTGGTTTGGGTTTTTTTAGGTTTTTGCAAGGCAAATGGGGTTAAGTGGCTTGCCCAAAGCCACACAGCTAGGTAATTATTAAGTGTCTGAGACCGGATTTGAACCCAGGTACTCCTGACTCCAGGGCCGGTGCTTTATCCACTGCGCCACCTAGCCGCCCCTATTTAATGTATATTTGAAGATTTTTAAGCTAACAGATTTTTAAAAATGAATCTTTCTCATCTAATATCTTACCCCTAATACATTTAAAAAAAAAATTCCTCAACATATATTGGCATAATATAGCAAAATAAATTCCCACATTAGGCATATCCAAAATTGTGTATCTCTTTCTGAATTTTCTGTTTATCACCTCTCTATCTGGAGTTGATTCATTCTTTTGGACTTGTGATTTATCTTTACATTGATGATATAGGAAGTTTAAAGCAAAGCATTAGACTATTTTGTACAGAGACAAATAGTATCAGTAACCCCTGAGAACATTATTAAGAAATATTACAATAATTGATGTTCATAATAATGCCTTTGAGTCATCAAGAGAAAGTAAAATTTTTACACTGATTGCTTCACTGAAAAACCAGAGAGGTGTGATACATTTTAATTAGTATTATTAACAATTTCTTGCTTTTTTTTTTTTAGTTTTTTGCAAGGCAAATGGGGTTAAGTGGCTTGCCCAAGGCCACACAGCTATGTAATTATTAAGTATCTGAGACTGGATTTGAACCCAGGTACTCCTGACTCCAAGGCCGGTGCTTCATCCACTATGCCACCTAGCTGCTCCTCTTGGCTGTTTTTTAAAATGACAATCTCTTTCTCAATGTGCCACTCGAATATGATAAGCAAAAACATCTGAAAAGTGACTTCATCTAACAAAATATCTAGCATTTCTCACCCATAGGCTTCTGCCTCTCTACCTATAGGAAATGTATTTAATTATGTCTTCTGGATCGAAGGTTAATTATTACATTTGTCTATCTTGTCATTTCTTACAGCACAATTATATTCATAACTTATAATTTGTTTAGGTATTCCCTAACAGGTGGTCATCCTTTAGTTTCTAGGTTTTTTGCTACTATAAAAAGAACTGTTACAAATATTTTGGCACATGAGTCCCTGATAAAGGTATCTGATCTGCTTCATATATATGTGTAAATATTATATGCACATATGTTATATATATGGAACTTAATACAATTTAGTAGATTTAGTAGTAAAGTAGTTTCCTATTAAATGTCAAAGGCCATGAACAAGTTTTCAGAGAAAAAGATCCAAGGCTATCAACAACCAACTGAAAAAAATATTCCAAATCACTGATGATTAGTAAAATACAAATTAAAGTAACTCTGAGGTTCCAGGTCATACTTAGCAGCTTGGCAAAGCTGTCAAAAGAGGAAAATGATAAATGGGGTGGGGGGGGACACCAGGTTACTTAATTCCGTCTTGGAGGAAGGGTGAATTGGAAAGAAAACTGGAACTATGCTCAAAAAAATCACAAAGCTGCTCATACATGCATACTGATTGATCTAGCAATACTACTACTAAGATCAAAGGAAGAGGAAAGGGACTCGTGCTAAAGTATTTGTAACAGTTCTTTTTATAGTTACAAAAAGCCTAGAAACTAAAGGATGCCCATCTGTTAGGGAATACCTAAACAAATTATAAGTTATGAATATAATTGTGCTGTAAGAAATGACAAGATAGACAAAGTTAGAGGAAGCTGCTGAGATCTTTTTGAACTGTGCAAAATAAAAAGGAACAGAACTAAGAAAACAGTTGTTACAATGACATCATTATAAAGAAAAACAACTTTAAAAGACTTTACAATACAATAACAAACCAACATTTTAGGGGATGAAAGATGAAGCCTCCTACTCATTTTTGTATGTGGCCAATAAGGACTATCATATCTGTTATGAGTATAACACGTTTTTCCTTTTTTAATTGTTCAAAAGGAGGAGAAGTGGAGAGAGAAAATAATAAATGCTTTTTAAAAATTATCACTTTTGGAGCATCTAGGTGGTGCAGTGGATAGAGCACTGGCCCTGGAGTCAGGAGTACCTAAGTTCAAATCCGGCCTCAGACACTTAATAATAATTACCTAGCTGTGTGACCTTGGGCAAGCCTCTTAACCCCATTGCCTTGCAAAAAACCTAAAAAATTAAAAAATTAGCACTTTCAGGGGACAAACTGTTATTATCTGGAAAATTCACCTCATTTCCTCATGATATTGGTCAAGTCAAAACTTTTGTCTTAGTTATTTCTTCATAAACTTTCTTGTCTTGTTTTTAAATCAATCTGTTTCAGATTAAGAAACTTGGAAGAGTCTTTCAGGAGTAAAGGATGTTTTTTGGAGTCCTCAGGATTATTCCCACCTGGTGAATTTGCCTGGTGGATCTTGGAGCCCAAAGCTCACTTGTGTGTATATTGTATGTCTCTGCAGGTGGCTGGCTGTACGACTCGAGTGTGTGGGAAATTGCATAGTACTCTTTGCAGCTTTGTTTTCTGTCATCTCCCGGCACAACCTCAGCCCTGGGTTGGTGGGCCTCTCAATCTCTTACTCCTTGCAGGTAAGAGGAAGAAAATCTTCTGATAATTGAAATTATTTTTAAAAGAGGGTGGTAGAAGGTAGAAGGGAATAAGATTGTGAATTCTTGCATGCCAGTTTTGAATCCATTATGATCTAGGAAAAGGAAAAGTCTGGGAATGAATTGTGGGACAGAATAAAGAAGAATTAAATGGATAGAGTGCCAGGCCTGGCATCAGGAACACTCACTTCCCTGAGTTCAAATCCAGGATCAGATATTTAGTATATCTGTTTGTGTGACCCCAGACAAGTCACTTAATCCTGTTTGCCTCAGTTTTCTCATCTGTAAAATAAGTTGGAGAAGGAAATTGGAAAACTATTCCAGTATCTGCCAAGAAAACCCCAAATGGGGTCACAAAGAGTCAGATATGACTGAAAAATGACTGAACAACAACAGTAATTACTTCTTTGATCCTTTAATGAGAAAATGTCTTTCCTGCCTTTGATGTTGGTGCCCAGAAGCACAGGAGATAGTTTGGAAATGTGGAAATTACCTATAATCCCGGAAGCCTAGAATCTGAGAACTGAAAGGAAATTTTTTTTTGGAGATACTTTGATCTCAAGCAAGGTGAAGGTTTGGGAGAGTTGACAGGTTGTTCCTCTTTAATAAATAGTCTGAAACCCTTGTCTTGTGTTTATCTGATATTGTTCTGAAGTTCATGGGCACCTTTTGCGCAGGTCTACTTTTGGATTCGGGCTTTGGATCTTTGCTGCTATTTCCAACATATGAGAGTCTGTTTGGAATTTGTCCATTCACCCAGTCATAGTTGCTTATTTCACTTTGTTTTTTACTCCATGATTATTTCCCAATGTATTTTCCCTTCCTTCTCCTCCCTTCCCAAGCCCTTCATTAAAAAAAAAAAAAGTTAAGCATAACTTTCACAAACAACTGAGTCATGACAATTTATGCAACATTATACCCTCTGACTCCCCAGGAAGAGTGGAGTGCAGATAAGACTTTGCTAGCAAAGTCCCTGGACATTATTTCCTCTGTTGCCATAGTACCTTATCTTCAGATGAAACTGCATCTTATTTGCCTTCTTTTCCCCAGTGAACTCACCTGGAAGTAGAAAAGGCTGGAGGTAGTATTTACATTCATTCACACTTGATCAGATTACCTGATACAATAGGATTGGGAGGTTTATGTGTTGAAAGATTAATTGCTAAGTGAGTTCTAAGCCAAATTATCCCAGATGTACTAAATCTGTAGTTAGCATAAGCAAAAGTGTGTGGCAACCTTAGATATGTAATCCAGTGCCTTTATTTTCCAAGTGAGGAAAGTGAGGTCCAGAACAGTGAATACTACCAGGTAATTAACTGCAGTAATCTGGGTATCTCCTGTCTTTGTCTAGTGATCTTCTTGCTTCTCCATAATTATTTTTGGTGGGTTGTAGGGGTAGAATTCCTTCTAAGGTAATAGAGTGGCACCAACTGCCCCTTAAAGGGAGAGAGGATTTAAAGCTTAGCCTCATTAGAATCAGAATTCAGTTGTCCTGTCTGAATGAAGTAGTGGAAAGGGACTTGGACTTGGGAGTCAAGAGAGGGATTCTAGAGCTGACTCTGCCTCAAATCCTGTGTGTGACCTTGAGCAATAATTGGTTTAAGAACAGAATTCTGCTAAGGGTAAAATGGGGATAATGAAGGACTTTTTCATCTGTTCTCAGTTGTTTTTAAAAAATATTTTGACAACTATTTCATTATAGTTGGTTTCTTTTTTAATCCTGAGTTTTCTGTGTAATGCTTTACATTACATTTACGTTACATTACATCATTCTGGACAGAGATCCTAGACTTCACCAGAATATCAAAGGGGTTTATAATACGGAATATTTGTAGAATATTTTTAAAATGTAAAGCATAATATAGCTGCACCAGATTATTGTTTTGTGGTTTTGGTTTTTTTGTTGTTGTTGTTTTTTATTTTGTAAGGCAATGGGGTTAAGTGACTTGTCCAAGGTCACAAAGCTAGGTAATTATTAAGTATCTGGTGTTGGATTTGCATTCAAGTCCTTCTGAGTCCAGGGCTGGTGCTCTATCTACTTTACCACCTAGCTGACCCCTACAGATTATTGTTGAAGACTCTCAGATATGCCTGAATTTGAGAATTTTTTGTCATTTTCCTATCACTATCTGATCTCATGTCTTAAGCCAGTAGAGCATCCCAGAGGGTTTGGCAAGACACTGAAAGTAGAAGTGCTTTGATCTCAATCTTTAAGAGGTGCCATGGGCTACATTTCATTACAATCCATGGGGATTTTTCAGAATTGCTTTTCTTAGGTATTTGGGAAGAGAAGTGTTGGTGGGCAGAGTAGATGAGGACCTTTCGCTGAGATGAATTTGAATTTGGCTTTTGTAGATCACCTCATACTTGAACTGGCTGGTACGAATGTCCTCGGAGATGGAAACAAATATCGTTGCTGTGGAGAGGCTCAAAGAATATTCAGAAACACAGAAGGAGGTAAGTATTTTTGCTTGGGAAAGGTGCTTGATTTTTATCTTGATTCATCTTGTTTAAGGTCAGATAGGAGTCTGTTCTGTTAGTAATTTATATTCCTTGACTTAAGCCCTAAGACTCTTAAGTAATGCCCAACAGACATAGAAGATGAACCAGGGTTATTGGCTGAATTAGAAGGACCACTTTCCACTTAGAACCCCAACAGTTTGCTCTTTAATTTTCTGAAATGTTTAAAAATGTTCAGCTTTTTTGAATTGAGCAAAATTCTTATTCCTAATGGATTCATCCAATAGAATGGCATGAGCATCCTCTATTGGAAATATGGGGAATTGCACCTGTAGTTTCTGCCTTATCATTGACTGACCTCTTGTTACTGGCATATTATCCATGTTTTAGGATCCTGAGATTCAAAATGTTGAATTGCCTCTAGGAAAACTTAATTCTTGGCTTTATTTTCATGAATTATTCAATTAATAAAACATAACTTCATAGGCTATCAAAAAAGATTTTGAAATGACTTCTTGGTTTAGTTGGACTCTCTCATCCCTCTTTTGAAAACTGGCTGTTTTGTTATGGTTTTCTGTCTATGGTGTTGGATTTCTTTCACTATTCTTTGCTCTGCTTTATTTCTTCTTAGACAATGCAATATTGATACCAGTCCTTACAAATAGCTCTATTTAGTTTTCTTTTGAGACCTACTCTTGGGAGCTCACTGAATATCAGTGAAGCATTTTCATGTTTCTGGGCATGTAATGAACATGAGAAACATTTGTGTCTCATGTCTGCCTCAGTGGGACATACATTATAGAAGAGCTTCTATTAAAATCACTCTAATTATTACCCACAGTTCCCTCAGTCAATTCTTAATAGGAGGCATGATCCATACCATCCTAATCACCTTCTTTGACCTATTTCCAGCTTATCAGTATCTTCAGGTACTCAGAATGGAAATTAAATATTCTAGGTGTGTTCTGACAAGTTCATAGTATGTCTAGTCTGGAACATTACAAATATAACCAAAGATTGCATTAGTTTTTGTATTGTTGGGTTTTTTTTATTACTGTATCAGACTCATATTGTAACTCATATTGACCTTTGGATTCTGCTAAAATCCCTCTATCTCCTCCTTCCTTTTTTTCCAACCAATGATTGACTAGCTGAAGCTCTACCATCTTGTGATTGATGAATTTGATTTTTGGAGCCTAAATGTAACACTTTGGACAAGACACTAAACTCTTTTAGATCTAATTTTCGTATCTGTAAAATGAGGGGGTTAAATTAATCAGCTAATAAGGTCTCTTCCAGTATTAAATTGTGATCTTTTGTAAGTTAGTCAAGAAATAATATAGAAGAAAATTTAAGAAATACAAAGATGTTAAATACTTTTCCAAATAGATTTAGTTTTTGTTGGCTATCATTTTACCAAATTCTGGTACAATAACTGTAGGCAGCTAGGTGGTGTAATGAGCAATTGTGCTGAATCTGGAGTCATGAAGTCATGAGGTCAAATCCAGCCTCAGACACTAGCTATATGTTCCTGGGCCAGTCACTTAATCTATTTGCCTTAATCCCCTGGGAAAAAAATAGCCACTCTAGGACCTTTGTCAAGAAAACCCCATTATTAGTCCAGAGGTTCACAAAGAGTTGAACACAACTAAGCAACTAAATAGCAACAAATACCTGAGAGGTTCTCTCCTATGAGAAAAAAAGCCTACTTGTTTTTAATTTAGATATTGTTCTAAAACTCAGTTATTTGGTTTTCCAGCTCATAGCACATTTATTGTTGTTCAGTCATTTTAGTCCTGTCTGACTCTTTTATGACCCCATTAGGTTGCTTAGCAAAGATACTTGGAGTGGTTTGCCATTTCCTTCTCCAGCTCATTTTACAGGCAAGGAAACTGAGGCAGGCAATCTATCCACTGTCACACCTAGCTGCCAATGTAATGCTATAAGAAAAACTCTTAAGGAGGAATAAGGACTTTGAAAGTATAGAAACCTGGGGGTGGTGGTGAAGGGAGGCTTTATTGAAAGGATTGAACAGTCCTAAATCCTTCAAGAGTCCCTGAAGATAACCTTATATTCCAGTTCAGCAAAATACAGTAATTGATGTTCAGAGCTATTGATTATCCAAATTATCCAGAATGGATAAGTTCTCTATATGTGCCTTTAAAGGACAAGAAAACCTATAATATGACAGAAAAATCTCCAGTAATCAAAACAAAAAACAAACATAGAGTTTAAATGGCAATATTTTATTGCCTTGAAAATTCATTTACAAGGATTTTAAATATATGAGGTCTTACTTATAAGTGCCAAGTTGAGTTGTCCCTGATTTTTTCTTTTCTTAGGACCCAGAAATTTCCTGGGCTGCTTTTGTTTAGTAGCAACATCATGTTGTGCTTGCCCTTGTTCAGTGTAATTCAAGGAGGATTAATTGAGTGTCTACTGTGGTCAAGACAGAGTAAAAGCATCAATTTCCCACTCCCCCCCCCCCCAGCTCTATTAATGAGCCTTTAATAGAGAGGCTTCTTTCACCATTAGAGCAAAAACATCTTTTGTTTTCCTTTCCTACTTTCTCAAAGTGTCCACCCCCCCCCAAAAAAAAGCACCTAACAATCCAGCATTTTAGAGTTGTATGATATAATGATAACAGTGCTAAACTTGGAGTCATGTGATCTGACATCAGCTACCAGCTCTGCCACTTGCTGCTTGCATGGCTGAGGATGTTATGACCTTTGAGGTCTCTTCTACTTCCAGATCCTATGACTTTAATACTGTGATTGTATCTTTAAGGGCTCTTCCATATCTGAGTTTTTATGAATAGAAGCTTTATCCATGGTATCCTCCAGGGCAGAGGTATCCCTCTTGCTGTCAGTCAGTAAAAAAGTAATTGAGGGGGCAGCTGGGTGGTGCAATGGATAGAGCACTAGCCCTGGAGTCAGGAGTACCTGAGTTCAAATCCAACCTCAGATACTTCATAATTAACCTAACTGTGTGACCTTGGGCAAGCCACTTAACCCCATTTGCCTTGCAAAAACTTTTAAAAAAAAGTAATTGAGAAATATCTAACAAAACAAAAATAGCTTACAACATAGATAATGTTAATTTGTGATTTTTTTAAGTCAGTATGTGACCTGCAGAAATCCTTTCTACTTGTGTTTGATAGCCCTGTTCTAGAAAGTGGTGTTGGTGTCACTCCATGGGAAAGAAGCAGGTTGAATGGAATATTTTAAAGTAATCCATTGATTTGAAAGCTTCTCTTGTAGAGATGGGAATGTGAAACTTTTGGGTGACTTTGGGCAGCAGCCTTCATATTCTCAAAAAGTTTCTTGGAAATGTATGCTACCTAGGTCCAGGAAAGGGATATGGCTCACCATGGATATCCAAGGAATCTAGCTTCATTCAGGTTTCAACTTAAGTCATCTCTTATATAAGACCTTTGTTGATGCTTCCAAATTGTTAGTGCTCTTCCCTCAACCCCTTAAAATTACCTTGCATTTACTTTATACACCTTTGTATCTACCTATCTGTGTATGTGTTACGTTCCTCTAGTGGATTGTAAGTTCCTCAAGGGCAGGGATTGTTTCTCTCTTAACCCCTTAGTCCCTAGCAGGATTTCAAGAACAGAGTAAGCACTTAATAAATACCTGTTGAATTAGATTAATTTCTGTCCTAATCATCTTCCCTGATTGTGATTTCAGGCTCCATGGTGTATTGAAGAAACAGCCCCTCCCAGCAACTGGCCACAGGAGGGCCAAGTGGAATTCCGAGACTTCAGTCTACGTTATCGGGAGGACTTAGACTTAGTTCTGAAACACATCAATGTTACTATTGAAGGTGGGGAGAAGGTAGGTTCCTGACTCCACTTGAACCTTGAGCTTCCTCTTTCTGACCTGTGTGAACAGTTTTTCTCTAGCCTTTAAGCTGTCTCTTCAACACACATATGGGTGAAATCCTAAAAATGACAGCTAAAAGGCCACCAGACTGGGCAAATAGAACCAGCTAAAAATCACTATTCTCTCAGACAAGTTCAGCTCTTCCAGGGACTCAGCTTTAACCTAGGAAAATAAAGATAGTACCATTCTTATTCTAGATAGTGTTTTAAAAATCAGGTTACAAAATGTTAAACATTTCTGGAAGAAGAGAGTGAATACCTTGAAGCTGTCTCTGGAAAGCTTTGAAAGGGAAAGGGGACACTATTGTTGGGAATGTAATATTAGACTGATCACTGAAATGGTTGTCAGTGAATACATTGGGAACAGTAGTAGGGGAGAATATATAGAGTTATTCATGAATGGCACCAGTAAAATTGACATTCAGGCAACTCCATTTGGTTTTAACAGGTTGGGATTGTAGGTCGGACTGGAGCAGGCAAGTCATCACTCACCCTCGGCTTATTTCGTATCAATGAGTCTGAGGAAGGAGAGATCATCATTGATGGTATTAATATTGCCAAGATTGGACTGCATCATCTTAGATTCAAGATCACCATTATCCCTCAGGTACAGGGGAGGGAAGAATACAATTCCTGAGTAGTTTATGTTGCTGAAGGTTGACTTTTAAAATTATTATTTTTTTTACTTTAATACCTAAGCTGAGTTGATCATACAGAGTTCAAAATTGTAGTGGTCATTCATTCTGTATCATCCTTGTCATGTTTTTAGACAGTAATGTTGGATTTTTCATTGTTTACATGTATTTATATAAAATTTTTCTCAGATAAATTTTATTTTTGCATATTTAATTAGATGTTCTAAGAATGAAGTCTTTATAATCATCTGTTTTCAAGTTAGAAGTCTCCACTCTATTTCATATAGCACTTCATAAATTGTTGTTTGCATTGTCTTAAGATTATAAATATAATTTCATTTCTATAATTTAAATTTCATCTAAAACTCATTATGCCACTGAAGTTCCCATTGGCCAAAGATAGCACAGTCTGTCTTGATTAAGACAATTTGTCTGGAATTGGAGGGGGTTATGTAGGAGAGTAGTGACAACTCCTCTCAAATTCAAGGCCAAATTGCAGAGGATCTTAAAAGTCATCTTTAAAAATATTTATTTCTTCTTATATGAACTACAAACCTCTTTTGAGGTATTGGGTACTTCCTCTATCTAAGGAAGGGTTTATTTTTTAAAGGAGCTGTATTATATCATTGGCTGGGTGATCCTGAGCCCCAGCCAGGTCAAAATTCAGAAACAGTTGTCAGCTTTGGTCTCAAAGTAAATTCTTAAGTTTATTGTTTATCTTAGCACCATAGGTTAACCTCCTGCAGATATAAGAGTGGGTGGGGCCTCAGTTGTAGCCAGTGATACCTAAGAAAGAAAGAAATTATTTGATCCCTTTTGGGTAGGAAGTCAAGTGGCACATTTAAACATTGTTTGAGGGCAGGAAGAAAGATGAATGTTAGGGATAGGTGGCATTTTCTGCCCTGGCATTCCTTAGCAGGAACCATAGAGGAAATTTATTTGCTCTTTGACTTTCTGTTTAAATATTTGCCATGGTATAATAATAGAAAGAGCCCCCAGGCTTAGAAGCATAGTCTCTGGGTTTGAGTTGTGACTCTGCCACTTGCACTTTGTGGGACCCTGGCATGCCTCTTCCCTCAGCAATAGGAACTTGTAGAAAAATCACTGCATGGGTTATAAAACTTGTTTCTTATTTCTATTTGCCTCAGTTTCTTTGTTTCTAAAATGGGGTAATAGTACTTGCTCTACTTACCTCCCCAGATTGTTGTGAGGAAAGTATTTTGTAAACTGTGAAGTGCTTGAGAGATGAGAACTATTATTACTCTCCATGGCATTATTCCTGAGTACCATAAATGGGCTGGTTCAGATGTGGAATGTGAATTTGTGCAATTTTTTGTGACCTACATCACTCCTTCCTTATACATCCAGTTCAGACTTTGAAAATTCTGGAACTCTTAGTACTCTGATGGTAAAGAACAGTTTCTGATCTGTCCTTTCACTATATGTTATTAATTTGGAAGCTAAGACAAGTTATTTTTGGATGTATATCATTTTGGTTTTCCTCATGAGTAGGGCTAATTTTTACATAGATGGTAAGAAATGTAAAAAGTTTCTTGTTCTCTAGACCCTTGAGTTCAAATTCCACCTCTGACAATTACTACATGAGTACATCTAGGAAATTATTTAAACATCATGGACCTCAGTTTCCTTACATGGAAAATTAAATCTGCCATGTCTAAAATGGACATGAAGCCCCAAAGGAATAATAAAGGCCCTTCCCTGGGCCTATCGTTCAGCTACTCTAGCTTCTTTTTTACCTTAAATCATGGTACATTCCAAACTTTCCTCTGAATAGGATCCAGTCTTGTTTTCCGGCTCCCTGCGCATGAACCTGGATCCATTTGACCAGTATTCAGATGAGGAAATCTGGAAGTCTTTGGAACTGGCTCACTTGAAGAACTTTGTGTTAGCTCTTCCTGCTAAGCTGAATCATGAGTGTACAGAAGGAGGAGAGAACCTGAGGTAGGGTCAAACTAAAAACAAACAAAAATACCAAACCAACCAACCCATCACCACATTTTAAAAATTCTTAATTTCAAAATTATTAACAAAAAAGAAAATATAAGCATACAAAATAATCTTACATAAAATGTTATAGTAATATAGTAATCATATGTAAAGCATTTATTAGTTAACAAAGTAGAACCAAATAAATTAACCACGTAAAAAATTATGCTTGTTTGGAAAGGGGGATGGACAAGTTTGATAAAGAGGGATCTTCTTTACTTCTGAGTTCTGATGTACTTTGGCTTGATTTAGATTAATGATCAGAGCAATTTGACTATCTAGAGATTGAATCCTGGCATTGGTTTTAGGATATGATTGTGTTAGACTCATTGCAGGAAGACTGGTATCAATCAAAGGAAATATGGAACTAAAGTCATCTTAGCATTGTAAAGAGATTGTGTTAGCTCAGGGTAGAGGAAGTGGGCTTTTCCTGTGTACTGTCATTGCCACTCTTGCTCATGTGTTTCAGGACAGAAACAAAATGGTGACTATGCACAGAAACCCAGAATACCTGGACCCATTGTTCTTCCACTTTGACAAAAAAAAATAAGCTCTGAATAACTTGTTTTGCATGAAAGGGTTTTTTTTTTAATTGTATTATGACTTTGGAGGTTTTTTTAATACCAGTTATTACCTAATTTACTGCCCTTTCTCCTCCCTTGATCCTCCCTTGTTCCAAAGAAAAATATTTCAGCAGACACATTGGTAACCTTCTTCACCTGTGGTTTCTATTTCTTCTGAGAAGAGGGAAGTGTATTTTATCATCTATTCTTCAGGGCCAAGATTGGTCATTCTAGCATAGAACATCAGAAAACAGATTGATACCAAGAATCCCAGAAAGGATGGAATACTTACTTTATAATGTTGCTAATAAAAACCCATAAGTAGAAATACAATTCTAGTCCTTGTAAGTTTGCTAGACAAATTGTTCAGAGAAGGACAAGCCCAGAGGCACTATGAAAAGAAAGAAAGTCATCTTGGCATTTTAATCTTTGCTGATTGTTTCTCACAGCCTCATTTAACTTCTCCAAGCTTGCTCTATTCTTCCTTTCTGTTGGTTAGTTAGTTGGTTGGTTGGTTCTAGTTCTTCATTATTGAAGAAGACCAAAATGAGAAGACTATGTCAAAGTCAAGTTACAATGTGTCTGACTGTGACTAATCAGACCACTATGAACTTGGAATGCTCTATCACAGATCAGGTACCAAGTTAGTGCATTTGAACACCTGGGGTAGGTTCTCTAAACCTGTGCATCACGAGTTTCTTTTGAGCCGCTTCAATTTTGCCTTGCTCATAGAGCATAGCACCATCTTTGATGAAGACAGGCCATTCTAGGCACTTCTGTACCAGTGTCTCCCATGCTGTACAATCAATACCAAAGTTCTTAAGAGAACTTTCAGAATGTTCCTATATTACTTCTTTTGACCTTCCTGTGAGAGCTTGCCCTTTGTGAGTTCTCTATCATATAGTCTTTTTGGCAAGTACATTTGGCATTTGAACAACATGGACAGCCTGTTGTAGTTGTGCTCTCTATAGTAATGTTTGAATGCTTTGAAAGACTTTGAAAGCCCTTGTAGGATTCCACCAGTAGGCATTCATCCCAGAGGGTCAAAAGTATGTATGGCAGTACTTTTTTATGATAACAAAGAATTGTAAACAGAGTAAGTTTCTGACAGTTGGGGAATAGTTGAACATGTTGTGTATATGAACATAAAAGAATGGCATTGTGTTGTAATAAACAATGAGGAATTAAGACTTGAAAAGACTTTTATGAATTATTGTAAAATAAGCAGAATTAGAACAATTATTATAGTAAAGGAGTGGATTAATAGTATTGAAAGAACTTAGGTTGATAAAGTGAGCAATTATGAGTGCTGATGGGGAACCATGTCTGCCTCCTCTTAGCAGAAGCGCAATGTACTGAACTCTAAGTGCAAAAGGAAGCATTTTTTGTCAGGTTTGGCCAACAATGTTGTTGATTTATATCAAAGATCAGGATTCTGTTGGAATGGAGGTAAAGAAAAATTGAGAAAATATAAAGTATCAATAAAACATGGAATGCAGAAGTTTTTAGGATCACACAAATGCAGCCTAGATGAGGAGATATCTCTCTTTTTATTACTAGTTCTATCATGTCAAAGGACATATACTATATTTCTACATTAATTGCTAAAATTGAAACATCTTTTTCGTTAATTAAGCAATTAGTAATAAGCCCCCACTTTAGTCTGTTAAATAAAAGAAATTATGTACTAACACACGTGTGTGTGTGTGTGTGTGTGTGTGTGTGTGTGTGATCAAAGCTAATCTTCTAGGCTTAAGTAAACATTTTCTACACTAAGGGTAGCTAGGTCAGTGGTAGACCACTGGACCTGGAGTCTAGAGGCACCTAAGTTATAATAGTATTGAAACTGGAGTCAGAAAGATGCAGCTCCCTAAGTTTAAATTTGACCTCAGACACATACTAGTTGTAAGGCTCTGAGCAAGTCTCTTTAAACCCTGTTTACCTCAGCTTCCTCATCTGTAAAATGAGCTGGAAAAGGAAATGGTCTACTCCATTATCTCTACCAAGAAAACCCCAAATGGGGTCATGAAGAATCAGATATAACTGAAAAATGACTGAACAATAATATTGACTATACTATTTTTTAAAATTAGTTTTATAATAAGCAAAAAGTGCCACTTCTCATCTCTTTAACTGCTGGCCTTTTCTCTGTTCTGAAAACAGTCCCTGAAAACAGTTCGGCTCTCTTAAAGAAAAAGCTTTTCCCGGGTCTTTTTAAGAATTTTCTTTTTACTGTGTCCTCACAAGATAAGATACTAAGTTTTTCAGAAAGTTCTTTTCATTCTTTTTTTCCTCTATCTCTTTCTTTCTCCAATCAAGGTATGTTATACAATTGATTTGCAGCTTCTGAAAATTCTCTTTTCTCTCAGAAACACAGTGTAATGTACCAGAACTGATCAGTTCAGAATGTTCCCTCAGGTTTGAGATTGGAATGAAATGAGACACCCAATATAGTTAACCAATTAGCAGAAGGAGGTTATCATTGTAGGGGAAAGGACCCTCAGAGTAGGGAAATGATATTTGTTGGAAAGACAATCAATTCTGTACAGTTTTCCTAATTTGGTCATCTTGTGTTGGTTCTGCTATAAGTCTGTCAGAGCAAAACCTCAAAGGCTAGTTGAATTAGCTCCTCATGACTTTTTGTACTCAGGCCACCAGGAAGGCTTGTCAGTAGATTGAGCATAAGTACTCCTGAGTTTAAATCTTGAAGACAGTTTCAAGCCTTTTAAGGAAAAGCACTAGCCCATCCCATATGTGTGGTGGCTCTGGTAGATGAATACTCCTAACACCATATATACATAATACTTTACAGTAAAGTATCTGTATTCTCTGTTGGAAAGGTTATTGAAGCTTTACATTATATTAAAGTGTACCTGGCCTATAATGAGTTTTTAGTAATTGTATATTGATTAAAAGAAAATGTTATAAAAATCTCATTGAAGGTGAGTTAAGCATAAGGAAATACCAGGGTTCATTCTCTCAGAAGATTCCCTTTGCTGGAATAAATGAGAAAGGGTATATTTTTGTTTTCTCAATGCATAAAAGTCTATCTTAGTTAGTATGTATGTTGGGGGGTTGTTGTTTTCTAATTTCACCTTCCCTTTTCTTTTCTTTCTCCTTCCCTGTGGGGTATAGTGTCGGGCAGCGACAGCTTGTGTGTTTGGCACGGGCTTTGCTGAGGAAAACCAAGATCTTGGTATTGGATGAAGCTACCGCTGCAGTAGACTTGGAAACAGATAACCTCATTCAGTCCACAATCCGAACAGAGTTTGAGGAATGTACTGTCCTTACCATAGCTCACCGGCTCAACACAATCCTGGACTACACAAGGTAAAGTCTATTTTTTTTTTTCCTCTAGGCATCTGTTCTGTTGTGGGGTTGGTTTTTCCCTCTGGGCTTCTAAAGAATGACCAGGAGAAGTTAATGACTTCGTTTGAATGTTGGTTTTCAGGAGCTAGTGACCATATCAGAAAGTCTGCCTCAGATCTCTTCAATATCTGAAATCCTAAGTTTTTGACTCTTCTGGGAAGATTCTTTGCTTTTTTTATCTTTGCTTGGTCATTATAGTCTTTCCTCTCAGTTGGTGGCTTGTGACTAGAGTGGGCCTGGAGTTAGGAAGACCTGAGTCCAGTTCTGGCTTCAGACATACTAGCTCTGTGACCCTGAGCAAGACATTTAATCTCTGATTGCCTTATTTTTTTTTCAGCTGTAAAATGGGGATCATAAAGCACCTCTCAGGGTTGTTGTGAGATATATTTTTAAACATCCTGTATATTTTTGTCTTTTTGTTTTCTTTTTTATTTCTTGTGTTTTTGTAAGGCAGTCAAAGTTCAGTAACTTGCCCAAGTTCACACAGCTAGGAGGTGTGAAGTATCTGAAACTGGAATTGAATCCAGGTCCTTCTGACTCCAGGGTGGTGCCTTATCCACTGAGCCACATAGCTACCCCCATGAGATGATATTTGTACTAGAGGCATGATGCTTGGGACATCATAGGTGTTTTATAAATGCTTATTTACTTTCAGATGACACCATCATGAGGTAGACATCTCCCAAATCCATAGATCTGATGGATCTCTTTTTTTTTTTTTTACCTCCAACTCAGGGTGATTGTCCTGGATAAAGGAGAAATGGTGGAGTGTGATTCACCTTCCGCCCTTTTGCAGAAGAAAGGCATTTTCTACAACATGGCTAAAGACGCAGGGTTGGTGTAAGGGCTGAGATTTTCTTCTCCGGGCAGAAACAAACTAAATTGGTGTGCATTAGACACCAAGAAGATCCAGCAAGCCTACTATAATTCCTTCTCCTCAAACCAAAAGCAACAACAGCCACCTCACTCTATCTCTACCTGACATCTGTGATCAACGAGAGGCTGCATCTTCCTTCTTGCTTCCCTCCGTTCAGACTTAGCTACATCCTGACATACATAAATGCTTCACCCCCTGGTCTCCGGCTTCCAGCATTCCCCCATTCATCCCTATGCATACATAGGCCCCATGGAGTGCAATCTCCCACATTTTTCACCACTCTTCAGAAGACTTCTTCCGTACGCTGGTCTTCAGAAGTTGGTTGCACATAGTTAGCTAGCTCGTGACCAAATGCAATAGACTGCCTCAAATATTTTCAAAATCTGAAGTCCTAAGTTTCTGACTTTTTCAAGAAGATTACTTGCTTCTCTATCCTCACCTATATTATTGATTTTATTTCCTCCATGCTAAATTTTTCTGGTTTGCAGTTTTTGTGAGGCTTTTAATTACTGTATTTGATTATACTGTACTAACCATGTTGCAGTGCCCTACAGAATAGCTGACAGTTTCCCCGGAATTGAGTTTCTTTCTTAACCTTCCTTGTCCCTAGGACTTGCTTCACTGTCTACTCTCATGCAATTATACTTCAGAAATTGTACTCATGAAAACACCTTCTGAAGTGCACTGGACTTCTTCCAGAGCTAGAGGCATCCAAAGTGACCCAATCATCTTACTGTCCATCCAAGAAACTTGGCAGAAATTTTTTGACTTTTCAGTGCTAAAAGAGTGCAAACCTATCCAGAGCTCTGAAATTTTTATTGCTGACTTTTCTGCCTCGAGGAACTCGTTTTTTTTCCTTTCCCTACCTCTTTTGTTTTTAAAATAGGTATAATACTCTAAAATAGTCATAATAATACTTGCTCAAAAATGTGCAAGGACAAGTTTATGGTTTTGAAATACACAGGGAGAAGACTGTGGATATCCCAAAGATTCTTACTTCTTAAGAATAAGAACCCAGGTGATACTTGTAAAGCTTTGTTTTAAATTCTGAATTCCTGACTCTCAATTCTGGATTCTTGTCCAGACCCACCTACAACTTCTTCAGGGAGAACAACCATCTCAGACTTGTGCCCTCTTGCTAAGAAATATTTGACAGTGCTTAATTCCCAGGAGGCAGCTGCATTTGGCCATCCTGTTTGTTCCTGGGAGGAATGGGGGGAAACTTGGCTCTTCAGTGTAAATTTTCTCAGAAAGAGATTACTATAATATCCAAAAGCAAAGAGAGCTTCCTTCCACACAGAGATGGAGACTTTGAATTATGTTGCTGACCCCCAAACCAGAGAAATGTCTTCTCTAAGATGGGGAAAAAAAATATTTATTTTTTGTAAGTTATATAATTCCTTAAAGTTAAATAAGCCAAGTTTTTTCTTGGGAATCTTTTTGTAATGAATACACTGGAAACTTGAAAAGTTGTAAATAATTTTCAGTAAAAAATTTTCTGTTTTTTTTGTTTGGAAATGTTTCCATATTTTAAAAGCACCAGCAATAATCATATACCTATGCATAAATCATGTTAAGGTGCTATACACCTTAAATCGATTCACCTAAAACAGGAACTGTCAAGAGTAGGATACTGGGAGAAAGTAGGGAATGGGCAAAGTATTTGGAAGATAAGGAAAAGGCAGCAGATGGTCTGGCCTTTGGGGTGTGAAACTTTGATGATTTGAATAGTCATTGTGGACTCTCCCTGGCCTTGAGCCAGGAGAAATCTCAGGATCTAGGTGAGAGTTGAATCAGCATCATGATGATGAGACAGTGTATCAATAACTTCTAGTTCCCAATGGAAATAGGCAGAAGGAAAGTTATACGTGTTCACTTGTCTAGATAAATTTAGTTCCTAGCACATAGTAGGTGCTCAATGTTTGTTAACTAACTACAAGAGCTCTTAAATGCTACAGCAGCTAGATGGCATAGTAGATAGAATGTTGGACTTGGAATCAGGAAGACCTGAGTTCAAATACTGTCTCATATACCAATTATATGACCCTGGGCAAGTCATTTAACTTCTGTCTGCCAATGCTAACCTTAAAATCAGAGAAGTGTTTTTAAGATGGGAAAAACATTTTATTTTTGAGACATGAAGTTGGAGCAAGGGATGCCCAAGGTGTGCAAGAGAAAGACTAGGTGCCATGGTAACATTTTGAGCTTTCTGGGTTTTACATGTTCATTTTTTTAGTAAGCAAGTATTCTTTTACTGAAACTGCTATGTATCCAACTATATTGGACACTGTGGAGGAAATGTTAAATATCACAACCTGTTACCGAACAACTAACAATGTGAGGACAAACTTTATACATATGAAGAGTAAAATGATACAAGTTGACAATAAGGAATAAATCACTAGGTAGCATACAGCAAGCTCCAAGCAAGTGAGACAAACTACTTTTCTCAATTTTAACTTAGGTTTTCTTTATGCTGACAGGAGGAAAACCACTAATCCTGCAGGAAATTCTGTTCTGTTCATAGAGTTCCATTGACTTCTTTCCCTTAGTTTGAATTCGTTAGCACTACTGTGCTGAGTTGCCCAAATCTGGAGCCTGACCCTACACATGTCTGGCCTGATGCTGCTTCTTAGCAGCTTCAGTCAAAAATTTTGTCTGAGAAAACTCTTGGCATCTTCTAAGTGACTACTGAGAAGTTAATTGCTTTCTTTTTATCTCCCTATTCTTAGCAAACAGTTTGTATGTATCTCAAGGAATGATAAGGCTATATTGGTTTTTTTGGGTTGTTTTTTTTTTTGCAAGGCAAATGGGGTTAAGTGGCTTGCCCAAGGCCACAGAGCTAGGTAATTATTAAGTGTCTGAGACCAGATTTGAACCCAGGTGCTCCTGACTCCAGGGCCGGTGCTTTATCCACTGCGCCACCTAGCTGTCCCCATAAAGGGTATATTGTTAAACTCCAATACCTATTTTTCAAAATGACAGTAGTCACTTGAATGGGTAGGAGTGAGAGGTATCAGCGTCTTGTAATTCTCACAAACTCTAGGCAGAGTAAACAAAATGACCTGGGAGGCCTAGAACACAGATCCTTCTTCTCCTCTGCCATCTCCCCCTTACCCCAGGGAAACCCATTTCTTTTTTTAATTTTTTTCTTTTTTTTGTTTCATATTTATTTTTGCACAAATGATGTTTTTTATACATTAATAAAATATTCTTGTTTAAGAGTAAACATAATACCTCCTCCCCAAAAAAATATAGACCTTCATGAGCAATAAAGGAAAGAAAAAAATTAAAATTAAAAAATAATAACAATAGGAGCAGCCAGGTGGCACAGTGGACGGAGCACCAGCCTTGGAGCCAGGAGCACCCAAGCTCAAATCTGGCCCCAGATCCCAACAATCACCCAGCTGTGTGACCCTGGGCAAGCTACCCCAACCCTTTTTCCCTGCAAAAACCAAAAAAACCTAAAATAAAATAATAATAATAGTAGGGGCGGCTAGGTGGTACAGCAGACAGAGCACTGGCCCTGGAGCCAGGAGCACCCAGGTCCAAATCCAGCCAGACACCCAACAATCACCTAGCTGTGCAGCCCCAGACAAGCTACCCAACCCCATTTGCCCTGCAACCCCCCCCCCCCCAAATAATAATAATAATAAATGTGCTTTGGTCTGTGTTCGAACACCTCCAGCTCTGTCGCGGGTGGATCACATTCTTTATAAGTCCAACATAAAAGCTACTTGCATATTTTTCAACTGTTGCCATTGCTGATCGCAACTTCCTCCATTCGTACTTCCCCGCTACCATACCCTATATTTTCTCTCCTCTCCTTTCACTCTGTCCCTCTTCTTGGATGTGCTGTACAGTGGCTCAGTAGACAGATCACCATCTGTCCAAGAGGCCCCATGCCCACATACCACCCCTAAGGCCCAGCAATCACTTGGTCCTGTGGTCCTGGACAGGCCATCCATTCCCAGCCCCTTGCAAGAAGTAAAAAAGAAAATGTGTCATATCTGACCACTCTCCCTCATGGTCCACCCTCTCCTCCATCACTCACATCCACTCACATCCCCTCACTTCCCTCTCCCCTTTCTCTCCTTCTTACTCTAGATGTCTATACCCCATTGAGTATATATGCTGTTTCCTCTCTGAGCCACCTCTGATGACAGCAAAGGTTCCCTCATTCCCCTCACCTCCCCACCTTCCATATCATTGCAATAACTCATTGTAATAAAAAAAATCTTATTATATGAAATATCTTAGCCTATTCCACTTCTCCTTTCTCTTACTCCCATTACATTTCCCTTTTAGCCACTGATTCCATTTTTACAATATATTATATCTTCAAATTCGGCTCTTTCATGTGCTTCAACCATAAAAGCCCCTTCTACCTGTTATATTAAATGAGAAGTTTCTCATGAGTATTATCAGTACATTTTTTTTATGCAGGAATAGATGTAGTTCATCATCATTAAGTCCCTCATATTTTAACCCTTCTCCATTCTCTATGCTTCACCTAAGTCCTGTATCTGAAGATCAAACTTTCTGTTCAGCTCTGGCCATTTCAACAGGAACAGTTGAAATTCCCCTGGTTCATTGAAAGTCCATCTTTTTCCCCCTGGAAGAGGACATTCAGTTTTGCTGGGTAGTTGATTCTCAGTTTCATTCTAAGTTCTTTTGCCTTCTGGTATATTATATTCCAAGCCCTGTGAGCTTTTAATGTAGTTACTGCTAAGTCCTGTGTGATCCTGACTGCAGCTCCACAGTATTTGAATTGTGTCCTGGCTGCTTGTAATATTTTCCTCTTTGACTTGGGAGTTCTGGAACTTGGCTATAATATTCCTGGGGGGTTGGTTTTTTGGGATCTCTTTCTTGGGGGGATCTCTTTCTCTGCTTCTAGGATATCAGGGCAATTTTCCTGTAGTAATTCTTTGAAAATGATGTCAAGGCTCTTTTCCTGATCATGACTTTCAGATATTCCAATAATTTTTAAACTATCTTTCCTGAATCTGTTTTCCAGATCAGTTGTTTTTTCAGTGAGATTTTTCACATTTTCTTCTAATTTTTCATTCTTTTGGTTCTGAAGTATTATGTCTTGATTTCTCGTAAAGTCAGCAGCTTCCCTCACTTCCATTCTACATCTGAAGGATTTGTTTTTCCTCAGAGAGCTTTCTTATTTCTTTTTCCACCTGGCCAATTCTGCTTTTTAAAAGCATACTTCTCAATAACTTTTTGAACTGTTTTATCCATTTGACCTATGCCTAGTTTTTAACATGTTATTTTCTTCAGCATTTTTTTGGATCTCCTTGACTAAGCTGCTGACTTCTTTTTCATGTTTTTCCTGCATCTCTCTCATCTCTTTTCCCAATTTGTCTTCTATCTCCAGCACTTGATTTTCAAAATCTTTTTTGAGCTCTGTCATAGCCTGAAACCAATTTCTGTTTTTCTTGGAGTCTTTAGATGCAGGAGCTTGTGCTTCCTTATCTTCAGATTGAGTATTTTGATCTTTCTTGGGATCATAGACAATATATTTCTCTTTTTTCTCTGTTTACTCATTTCCCCAGCCTGTGCCTGGTCTTGAGCTTTTGAGTATTATTGAGACACCCCCGCCCCCCAACAGGGATCTCGGTGTGTTAAGCTCTGTCTTCCCTCCTAGTCTGTGTATGACCACAAGTGTACCCCTCTGCCATGGGGCTGATATGGGGGGCCCTGCTGTTCAATGGGGGGCTCTAGACTGCGATCAGGATCTGAATGTGGTCAGAGTCCTGTTCCAGGTACAGAGGACAGACCTCAGAAGACACTCTCCACTTGCCCATGTAGACTGAGAACTCAAGGCTCAGTTGCCTGCTTATGACCTGCTTCTGTTTCCTGGATCTGGGCTGCCTCAACTACATTGCTTGCTGAGTGCCCTGAGGGCTGGGCTTCACAGGCTCGCTCTGGCAGAGGCCCCCTGCTGATCTTCCAAGTTGTGCCCAGTGCTCCTCGGGGTGTAGGTCAGGAAACTGCCCCCACTGCTGTGAGGTGCCCTTCCTTCACTCTGGCAGGTTGTCCCTCTAACCCTGTGGAGCCCAGCCTTTCTGCTATTTTCCAGTTTACCTTTGGGCTGGAGAATTGCCTCACTGGATCCCTCTATGTGTTCTGTCTCTCGAAAATTTAGAGTCCTTATTTTATAAGTTTTGAAATATTAGAGAGAGAGAGAGCACCTACGAGAGGCTCTTCCCTTGTTGCCATCTTGGCTCCTTCAGAAAACCCATTTCTTAAAGGAAAGAAAGTTTCAGTGTGAATTTATTATAAATGCTAAGAAGTTAGGAAAAAAGGCCCGAGAAATACAAATGACAGTCAATTCCCATTTCATTTTAGTGAAATGAGATATTGAGTTGAGATTGAAGAGAATCTGAAGATTATTCGTATGAGAAAACAGCAAGGAGTTCAGTGTTGCTGGATTCTGTTAAGGGAAGTGTAAGAAAGCTGGAAAGGACGTTATGAAGACCTTTAAAAGTCATTTAAAAGTGGCACAATGGATAGAATACCGGCCCTGGAGTTAGGAGTACCTAAGTTCAAATCTGGTCTCAGACACTTTATAATTGCTTAGCTGTGTGACCTTGGGCAAGTCACTTAACCCAGCCTTAAAAAGAAGAAAAAGTCATTTAAAAAAGTTACATATTTGATATCAAAAGTAATAGGAAACCACTACATTTATTAAGTAGGGGAGATGACATGACCAGATCTATACTTTAGGAAGATCTATTTGAGAACTGAATGGAAGATGGACTAAAGTAGGGAGAGACATGAGACAGGGAGACCAACTGTAAAGTTATTGTTCAAGAATGAGGTGATGAAGGCCTTTGTCAAATTGTTGGCAGTGTCAGAGGAGAGAAGGAGACACAGATGAGGGTTATTGAGAAGATAAAATTGAAAGGACTTGAAACAGATTGGATATTATGAGAAATGTGAGGAAATAAGTTCAGTCTTGGGCATAGTGAGTTTGCCTATGTCCATCTGATCTGAGATATCTAATAGATTTGAGACTGAAGGTCAGAAGAAAGGTAGAAGTCAGATTCAGCAGATCTGGGAATCATCAGCATAGAAATAATATTTGAATCCATGGAAGCTGACAGTATTACCAAGGAAAATAATATTAAGTAGAAAAGAGTCCAGAAAATTAAAGAGATTGTTGGAATTAGAGAATAGTTGAATGATGAGGTCAGAGATTGTAGAGAGGAGAATGAGAGAAAAGGAAGGCACCTATTATTTAGATATAATATCTATATCTCTATATAAATATATAGATAGATAAATCTACTATATACATATGTATGTGTGTATATATATATATATATATATATATATATATATATATATTTCTAAGAATTTTAACCATGAAGTAAGGAAAGATGATAGCAAGGTTGTACATATCAATTGAGGGGTTTTTGAGTGAGGGATTATAAGTATAGGCAGTAGGGACAAAACCAGTAGATAAGGAGGGACTATTAAGAGTAGATATGATAGAAGGGGAAAGGGGAAATCTTCTCCAAGATGGAATGGAAAGAGATTTTCCTCCCTTCCTTCAGTATTTTGACACTTTTTATTTAAAGATTTGAGTTTCAAATTCTGTCCCTTCTGACATGGTAAGCAATCAGATACAGGTTATACATATGCACTAATGTGAAACATTTCCATATTAGTCATTCTAATGAAGAAGACAAAAAAGTGCAAGTGCTTCATTCTAATCAATATCAGTTCTTTCTCTGGAAACTATACTTTATCTTTAGGCCTTTGGGATTGTTTTATATTGTATTACTGGGAATTAGTCATTCACAGTTCTTCATTGAATGATATTGCTGTTACTATGCGCAATGTTCTGGATTTGTTTACTTCAGAATGAGATAACTTTTGCTTGTTGAGGATTAGGTTTGGTAAGGAGAAGGGCCACCTCTTTCTAATGAGACAAGGTTAAAAGAGGGGATGATGGCAGAGGAAATCTGAATGAAGTTAGATGAGAATGAGCTCCAAAGAGGGAGCTCTTGGCAAATAAACTCATTTACTTTAATGAAATATGAGGCAGAGTTCTTGTCTTAAGAGAGCTACTGGAGGGGAAGTCATTGGAGATCTTGAGAATAGATGGAAAGGTTTGGAGGAGGCATTGTGTGAGACAATCAGGGATATGGAAAATGATTGTTTTGCTGCAGTTAAAGCCTATTTAAGCCTGTGTAACAAATTTGTAGTAGATTCAGCATGGTTTTTTGATTTTTTTTTTCTCTTTCTTGTAGCAGCACATAAAGAGGAGCAAAGGTATTGGATGATAGGAGTAATCTAAGGCTGGGATTTTGCAGGACAAGATTAATGATAGTATTTAGGGACAAAGAAATGAAGAGAAGAGGATTATGTGAAGTCAATATGCTGCCTACAGGGATCCTTAAATATAGATAAGAGACCCCCTTTTCAATTTGAATTTGACACTCCTGTCCTCAGGAGATGACAGCTACCAGAATATCTATTGGGTGATATATGTGGGATGAATGAATCTCAGAGGAAGAGAGGTTTTTGAGTGATGGTGGTAGTGGGAGAATCTGGAAGTGGCAAGAAGTATTTTAATTTCTCCACTGTGATCAAGAAGTTGGAGGTTATGAGGAAAAATGCAACCAGTACTGGAAAGGTTGATCAGGGCTGCTGTATCATCAGGAGGGAGCCAAGTTTTTGTGAGTACAAGAAGCTGGAGTGAGAAAGAAAGGTTTAAAATGAAAGCAAGTTTGTAGATCTTCCAAAGAGCACCCCCTTGAGTGAAGGGGACTTGACTTAAGGAGCATGGCAATGAGAGAGGGCAGTAAGGGGCAAGGAATGAGACATGTAGTGGCATCCAGGATTTTAGTATCATTGGAATGGCAAGGGTAAGATGGCATAGGAGAAAGTTAAAGTTAATCATTGAGAAATGAACTCAGGGAGATGCATTTGGGCCAATGAAAGAGCAGATCTGGGGAAGGACCCTCTTTTTAGGGGATAGGAAGAGGGTCATATTTTAGAGCTTAGAAGTTGTAAGGGGCGGCTAGGTGGTGCAGTGGATAAAGCACCGGCCCTGGAGTCAGGAGTACCTGCGTTCAAATCCGGTCTCAGACACTTAATAATTACCTAGCTGTGTGGCCTTGGGCAAGCCACTTAACCCCATTGCCTTGCAAAAAAAAAAAAAGTTATAAGCAAGTCTCTTGGTTAGTACTACTTGAGGTTGAGAGTCCTACTTTGTGGAACTAAGGTCTTCTCTTAGGGGTGAGAGAACACCTTTAATGTAGTAGATTGTAATGTAATTTTAGATAAATTTGGTTAAGGTGTCAGTACTTGGCTTCAAATATCTGCTTCTTACTACTGTGTCCTTTTGTCCAATTCTGGGTTAATAATATTAAACAATAATAAAATAGTTAATATTTCTGTGGGGCAGCTGGATGGCTCATTGGATAGAGTGACAGATGAAGACTCATCTTCCTGAATTCGAATTCTGCTTCAGATACTTACTAGCTGTGTGACCTGGGCAAGTCACTTTGTAGCATCTGGCTACTTGAATTTGGTTCTGCCTAGGAGGAATCATTATTCAGATTGGAGAAAGCAAGGGTGGAAATAAGACAAAAATTTATTAAAAGAAGTTACAACACGTAGGAAGGGATAGGTAGAGAGAAAGGGAGAGAGAGAGAGAAAAGAACAGCCAAGCAGTGTTGGCTAGACCACAGATCAGAGAAGACTGTGGTCTTGAGCCAGGGTTCAACCCTGGTTTTTATGTCTGGCCCCTCATCCAGAGGGCAAAAGGTGAACTCCCTTCCCCATACTGGATCTGGAATTAGGTAGAAAGTGAAGCCTAAGGAGATCAGGGTACAAATTTTACATTAAACAGTGAATCAGTGGGGGAGGGAAGCAAGATTGGGGGAAAATTGTAAAACTCAATATCTTTAATAAAAAAATAAATTTAAAAAAATAAAATGAAGAGGTTGAACTGGCAAAAAAAAAAAACAATGAATCAATGGTAATGGGGATCTCCACCCAATTTGAGCAGATTACAAATTGTTTCTCTTACAATTATAATTCTCTGCTTCTAGTCATTTTACATCTCCACCCAATTTCTACATTCACAATTCTCTTCATCTTTCCCCTGCATCAACTTCACCGTTTGCCTCAGTTTCTTTATCTATAAATTGATCTGGAGGAGTAAAGGGCAAACTGTCCCAGTATCTTTACCAAGAAAATCCTAAATGAGGTTGTGAAGAGTTAGACATGACTAAAAAATAAAACATTTATATAGTTCTTAATATGTGCCAAGCATTTGATCCTCACAAAACCCTGACAGTAAGGGGAGGGGGACAGAATATAGATAAGAGAGTAAACAAAACCTTAAATTTTTCTTGGATACCAGTCTATTATCTGTTTTTTTTTTTTTACGTTTTTCAAGGCAATGGGGTTAAGTGGCTTGCCCAAGGCCACACGGCTAGGTAATTATTAAGTGTCTGAAGTTGGATTTGAGCCCAGGTACTCCTGACTCCAAGGCCAGTGCTCTATCCACTATGCCACCTAGCCGCCCCTACTATTATCTAATGTAAAAGAGAACCATCCTTCTAAAAATGCCATCTTGCCTGATTTAATGCATTTAAGTACCAGGAAGGCAAGGCAAGTACTCCTTTCTAAGTCTAAATAATAATAATAATAATAATAATAATAATAATAATAATAATAATAATAATAATAATAACTAGTATTTCGATAGTGCTTTGCAAATTTTACAAAATGCTTCAATATGTTACTTGATTTGATTCTCACAACAACCTTGAGAGGTGGTTACTATTATTATCTTCATTTTTTCAAATTAGGAAGCTAAGGCAGACATGTTAAGTACTTGCTCAGAGTATCTGAAACAGTATTTGAACTCAAACTTTGCTGAGTCCCTCTCTATTCTCTGTGCTACCTAGTTGCCCCTAAAAGGGGCACTAGTAGATAGAGCACTGACCTTTGAATCAGGAGAATGGTTGATGAAATCCTGCCTCAGACACTTGACTCTTACTAGCCATGTGACCCTGGGCTAATCATTTAACCCTGATTGCCACACATCCAGGACTATATCCAGTCATCTTGATTCATATCTGGCCACTGGACCCTGATGGCTCTGGAGGAGAAAGTGAGGCTGATAACTTAGCACAGCACCCCCTCACTAAAATCCAGTTCACATGCTTGTCAAGGCATCACCTCCCTGATATCATGGTCTTTTTTGAGAATGAAGGACAAACAATATTACCCAAGTCTGAAGAAGGACACAATTCTTTCCTGGACACAATTCTTTCCCTCCTTAAGAGAGCAGGACAAGTCTTCCTTTCAAAGTCTAAAGGAGGACACATTCCATTTCTCATATTAGCTAAGTAAATCAATCTTTCACCAAAATTATAGGTGTAAAAGCTTATAGTAATTATTAAACTTTGACAGGTGTTACACTGGTAGAATGATTCCCTCAAGATTCTTGTCTTCTGGTAATCTAAATCAAGATTTGGCTCACTTCAACTCTCACTGGTCATCTTCCCCAAGAAATGGGGAACTTTATCTCTAACTTAAGTTTTACAATGTAGTAGAAAAAAAAAGTACTTCGAGTCAGATCTGGCTTTGAATCCCACATCTTTCAGTAAATACTTATATATGTAGCCTTGATGACCTTTCTGGACCTCAGTTTCCTCATCGGTAAAAATAGATTGATTTCTCCAGTTCAAATGCTCTTTTGATGGTGGTGATCCCATCTAGTTTGTCTGTTTTGGGGCTCTAGGATTCACCAGTAACTAGTTTCTCTTCCCTCTGACCATCTAGATTTTAACTTAGAAATTTAATTCCATTTTAGAATATCCAGAAGAACATCCCAGCATGTGGGAAAGGGACTTCTTTTTATAAACTCCCCAAAATTTGGTCCAGATAAGGTCTGGTTTTTCTACCAACTTATAAAGCAGTCCTTGCTGAACCAACAGTTTGATTGGAATAGCAGACTGTCATCACCCCATTGAATCCTGGAAAAGGGGAGGAAGAAGAGCCCCCAATAATATCATATCCATGGTTCCTAGGAAGTCAAAGTTCTAAGATTCAAAAGATGGTCATAGTGGAGCCTGTAGGAGCCACAGTTTTCTTTATTACAATTAAAGCTCCCTGACTAAATCCAATAGACATTTATTAACTATGCTCCAGGGTTGGTGCTCCATCCATAGCGCCACCTGGCCATACCTACTATTATTATTTTTTAAATTTTAATTTTTTCTCTCTATCGCTCATGCGGGGTCTATATTTTGGGGGGGGGGAGGGGGTATTATGTTTACTCTTAAACAAGAATATTTTAGTAATGTATAAAAAACATTTGTACAAAATAAGAATAAATTTTAAAAAAAAGTCTAGGTACCAGAGTTATGAAGAGGAGAGCATCTAACATATGAAACAAAGACTGAAGATCAAATTTTACTCCTTACACTTACTATTAATGTAGCCATTGTTATTCAGTCATTCAGTTGGGTCCAACTCATGGACCATAGCAGGCCAGGCTCTTCACTATCTCCCAAAGTTAGTCCATATTCATGCTTGTTGCATTCATGACATTATCTGTCTTATCGTCTGCCATCTCCTTTTCCTTTCAATCTTCCCCAAAATCAGGCTTTTTTCCAGAGAATCAAAACTTATATAATAGCTTGTATGTATATAATGCTTTAGGGATTGCAAAACACTTTACCAATATCTTATAACAACTTCAGGTTTTCATAATCCTCTATAAACAAAGTCTCATTGGAACCTCTTTCAGCCTCAATTTCCAAATCTGGAAAACCTGTATTACACACTTTTCAAAGTTTTGAGGTGCAAATGAACTAATTTTTATTTTTAGACTGATCTGGTTCATTTTACAGGTTACTCTATTATTATGTACTATAAATTCAAACCAAAAGTAAGCACCTCCTCATTAGTCTTTTGTTCACCCATAGGACTTACTAAGGTGATCTACAAATAAGATGCTTAGGCAATACAGTTGATTTTTTTTGGAGATTCTGGTACCTTAGGACCTTGCTGTGCCCAAATAAGTTCATGCTAAGTTTATAACCAAGTTTAGAATAGGGTTTATTAACATGCAACGGGCCTCTCCAATAACTTTAAACAAATGTTGGAGGGCAAGGAAGGAGAGAGGATCTTTTTTTTTTTAAGGTTTTTGCAAGGCAAATGGGGTTAAGTGGCTTGCCCAAGGCCACACAGCTAGGTAATTATTAAGTGTCTGAGACCAGATTTGAACCCAGGTACTCCTGACTCCAGAGCCAGTGCTTTATCCACTGCACCACCTAGCTGCCCCGAGAGAGGATCTTTCAACAGGGATTACCTTTTGCAGTCTACCACTACATTCATTCTGGTGTTTTATAAACTGTGTGCCATCTGTAAACAACTCTAAACAGGCCCTTTGCATGTATTCAGAGTTCAGTCTGAGGATCCCCCATTGCTACTCAAGAACAAGATTTCAGATTTTGGATCAGGTCCCTAGATAGACACAGGAGCTTTGGGTTTATACTGTAAGCAAGCTGAAAGTGTCCTTACCTAGTGATTGAGCTGGTTACTAAAGCACTTCTTTCTCTGTCTTCCACCCACCCTAAACACACTCATTTTTCATTATCAGAAGAATTTCAGATTTGAAAACTGCCAAAAACTAAGAATGTGACTAAAATATTTCTGTATTAATGATCTTTCCTTCAATCAATCAACAGGTATTATAGCACTGAGCACTGACATTGTACTAGCCATTGGGATGGTTGGTACAAAGATGAAAAAATGAAAAAGGCTAGGAACTTTCACTCTTTTGGGAGAGATTACATGTAATTATGGAAGTATATTTGCAATACTTGTATATAGAAAAGAAGTTTGTTCTTTTTTCTTTTTTCACATCATTTTATTTATTTTTAATTTAATATTTATTCTCATTTTGTACAAATAATGTTTTTATACATTAATAAAATATTCTTGTTTAAGAGTAAACAAAATATCCCCTCCCCTCAAAATTATAGACTCACTTGAGTGATAAAGTAAAGGGGAGAGAAAAAAATTAAAATTAAAAAATAATAGCAATAATTGTAGGTATGGCCAGGTGGTACAGTGGACGGAGCACCAGCCCTGGAGCCAGGAGCACCCAAGCCCATATCCAGCTCATACACCCAACAATCACCCAGCCGTATGACATGCAAGCCACCCCAACTCCAATGCCCTGCAAAAACCCCCCAAAAAAGAAAAAAAAGACATAAAATAAAATAGTAATAATAGTAGGGACAGCCGGGTGGTGGACAGAGCACTGGCCCTTGAGCCAGGAGCACCTAGGTCCAAATCCGGTCTCAGACACCCAATGATCACCCTGCTATGAGGCCCCAGGCAGGCCACCCAGCCCCATTTGCCCTGAACCCCCCCAAAAAATAATAATAAAAAATGTGCTTCAGTCTGTGTTCCAACACCACCAACTCTGTCGTGGGTGGATCACATTCTTTATGATAAGTCCATCACAAAAGTTACTTTCATTGTTGCCACTGCTGATCGCAACTCCCTCCTTTGGTATTTCTCCACTACCATGTACTATATTTTCTCTCTCCTTTCACTCTGACTCTGCTGTAGGGTAGCTGAGTGGCACAGCAGACAGATCCCTGGCCCTGGGGCCAAGAGGCCCCGAGCCCCCACACCACCCCTTAGGCCCAGCATCCACCTGGCCCTATGGTCCCAGACAGGCCACCCAATCCCTACCCCTTGCAAGAAGTAAAAAAGAAAATGTGTTATATCTGACAACTCTCCCGCCATGGTCCATCCTCTCTTCCATCTTTCACATCCCCACCCCTTCCCCTGTCCCCTCCCCCTCTCCTTCATACTCCAGATGTCTATACTCCATTGAGTATATATGCTGTTTCCTCTCTGAGCCACCTCTGATGACAGCAAAGGTTCCCTCATTCCCCTTTGCCTTCCCCCCC